>NC_087184.1:10635219-10660219 GCF_035594125.1 Scylla paramamosain
CCAGTGATGTAAACTTGACCTAACTTTGCCCTGTCTGACCTGACCTTCCTTCCCGCCTCCCTTCCTTTCCTCCTTCCTTCCTTCATTTCTCCTCTTCTTCCTTACTTTACTCTGTCCTTCCTTTCTTGCTTCCTTCCTTCCTTCTTTCCTTCATTTCCTTCCTTCCTTTCCTTCCTTTCCTTCTTTCCTTCCTTCCTTCCTTCCTTCCTTCCTTCATTTCTTTCTGTCTGGCCTTCCTTCCTTCCTTTCTTTCTTTCTTTCTTTCTTTCTTTCTTTCTTCCTTCCTTCCTGTCTGACCTTCCTTCCTTCCTTCCTTCCTTCCTTCCTTCCTTCCTTCCTTTCTTTCTTTCTTTCTTCCTTTCTTTCTTTCATTCTTTCTTTCTTTCTTTCTTCCTTCCTGTCTGACCTTCCTTCCTTCCTTCCATCCTTTCTTCCTTCCTTCCTTCCTTTCTTTCTTTCTTTCTTTCTTTCTTTCTTTCTTTCTTTCTTTCTTTCTTTCTTTCTTCCTTCCTTCCTTCCTTCCTTCCTTCCTTCCTTCCCTTCTTTCTTGCTTTCCTGCTTTCCTTCCTTCCTTCCTTCCTTCCTTCCTTCCTTCCTTCCTTTCTTTCTTTCTTTCTTTATTTCTTTCTTTCTTTCTTTCTTTCTTTCTTCCTTCCTTCCTTCCCTTCTTTCTTGCTTTTCTGCTTTCCTTCCTTCCTTCCTTCCTTCCTTCCTTGTCACCTTTCCTTATGTGTTTTTGCTTCTATTCCTCTCATTTTTTTTCTTATTTTCCCCATGCGTTTTTCTCCCTTTTCCTTTATTAATCAACACAGTGACCTAAACTTGACCTGGCCCATTTTGACCTACCCTTTTTCCTCCACTGGGCTTTCCTTTTTTTCCTCTCTCTCTCTCTCTCTCTCTCTCTCTCTCTCTCTCTCTCTCTCTCTCTCTCTCTCTCTCTCTCTCTCTCTCTCTCTCTCTCTCTCTCTCTCTCTCTCTCTCTCTCTCTCTCTCTCTCTCTCTCTCTCTCTCTCTCTCTCTCATCTCTAGGAATACGGTATCATTTTCCATCAGTTATTTTTATTTACTTGTTTATACATTTCATCACTTTCTTTACCATAACTGTTACTCAGACCTAACCTAACCTGACTCAGACCTAACCTAACCTAACCTAACCTAACTCAGACGTAACCTAACCTAACTTAACCTAACCAAACGTGACTTGACATTATCTCACCTGACCTGACCTAATTCTCTCTCTCTCTCTCTCTCTCTCTCTCTCTCTCTCTCTCTCTCTCTCTCTCTCTCTCTCTCTCTCTCTCTCTCTCCTTAACCTAGCATGTCTATTTTTTAATATTTTTTCCCCATTCATGATTTCATTTATACACTTGCTGAACCTTTTTATTACGACAGTTTTCTCACCTGTTACTGAATCTTGATCTAACATGACCTCTCTCTCTCTCTCTCTCTCTCTCTCTCTCTCTCTCTCTCTCTCTCTCTCTCTCTCTCTCTCTCTCTCTCTCGCTCTCGCTCTCTCTGTTTCTCTCTGCTACCTTCTCTTATTGTGTGTGTGTGTGTGTGTGTGTGTGTGTGTGTGTGTGTGTGTGTGTGTGTGTGTGTGTGTGTGTGTGTGTGTGTGTGTGTGTGTCGTGCCTTACGTGACGCTAATAAGGACACGGGAAGGAGTGACGTGCCGGGACGTGCAAGGCGAGGCACGGCGTCACCTGTCCTCTTAACGACTTGTTTGTGACGATCAGCTGCACGCGACACACACACACACACACACACACACACACACACACACACACACACACACACACACACACACATCACAATCACACAATCTTCACACCTGCTTTCTCTTTATTGTTTTTTTCTTTCTTTTTCTTGTTTCTCTCTTTCTCTTGTCTCTCATTACTCAGATTTTTGTTTTTCTTTGTACCTCATGTTTTGCGTTTTTTTACGGGTTATTTTCCTGTCTCTCTCTCTCTCTCTCTCTCTCTCTCTCTCTCTCTCTCTCTCTCTCTCTCTCTCTCTCTCTCTCTCTCTCTCATTACACACGTTCTTTCTGTCTTTTTCTCCGTATTTCGATTTTTTTTTCTTGTTTTTATCATTACTCTCATATCTTTGCACCCCTCTTTATTATTTGTATCTTCTCTTCTCTTTTATTTCCTCCTCCTTTTATCTTACCACACGCATCTCTTCTCTTTCTTTATCTTTTTCATACTTCTTGTTTTTTTTTTTACTTTTCCTGGAAGCGGCATAGTAAATTTTTTTTTTCCCTTTTTTCCTCATTTGTATCCCTGGTCAGATTCCTTAACACACACACACACACACACACACAGAGAGAGAGAGAGAGAGAGAGAGAGAGAGAGAGAGAGAGAGAGAGAGAGAGAGAGAGAGAGAGAGAGAGAGAGAGAGAGAGAGAGAGAGAGAGTTAATCAATCACTCAATCCGTTTTTACCTGCACATAATTTTTTTTTTTTTCTAATTTCCTTGCTTCATTTGTTTCTTCTTTTGTCTTTACTGTCATTTCCTGTTTCCTTTTTCGTGTACTTTTCCTTTTATTTTTTGTTTTTGTAATTCTTTTTACTTATCCTTTTATCTTTTGTCTCCTCTTCTTGCCTTTTTTGTGTCGCCTTTTTGTTTTTCCTTTTTGTATGTTTTCCTGATTTTTTTTTCGTGTATCTTTTTCCTTTTATGTTTGCTTTTTATTTCATTTTCATTCATCTTTTCTCTTTTCCTTCTTACATCTCCTTTCTGCTTTTGTTTCTTTTCCTCTCTTTTCTCTGTCTACTTGTATTTTTACCCACTTTCCTCTTTTTCTTTTTACTCTTTTTCCTTTTCTACTCTTGCCTCTCTTATTCTCTTTTTTCTTCCTTTACTCACCCCCTTCTCTTTTCCTCTTTCCATTTCTTTCGTTATTTTCTTCTTTTCTCTTTAACCTCTTTACTTTTCTAGGTCTTTTCTGCTTTGTCTTATTTTCTTTGTACTTGTTAATTTACTTCATTATCTTCTTTCTTTTCTCTTCTCTCTTTTTTGAAGACTATATGTTTGTTTAGCATCATGTTTGTTTGTTTGTTTGTTTGTTTATGTGTGTGTGACTGTCATAGTGATTCTGTCAGACTGTGTTTATTGTTATTGTTGATTTTTGTTGTCCATTTTTTACGTCTCTCTCTCTCTCTCTCTCTCTCTCTCTCTCTCTCTCTCTCTCTCTCTCTCTCTCTCTCTCTCTCTCTCTCATCATTATCTTTCTATTTATGGTTCACTACTACTACTACTACTACTACTACTACTACTACTACTACTACTACTACTACTACTACTACTACTACTACTACTACTAGTACTACTACTACTACTACTACTATTACTACTACTACTACTACTACTACTACTACTACTACTACTACTACTACTACTACTACTATCATCACTCTGTCTTTCCTTTTTATTATTATTATTATTTTTTTTTTTAATTTTGATTGTTATTCATATTTCCTTTTTCAATTAAGCTCATTATAATCACCATTCCTCTTTTTTCATTTTTTTTATTTTCGAGTTTTAATTTTTGCTTGATTTTGTATTTAACCTTTTAAATATTTTTCACTTAATTTTTCAGTTGCGTATATTACCATCATTAGTCGCACCTGTCGCAAGCCCTCAATTTACTCCAACAATGATGAATTCAATATTATTTTTCCTCCTCGACAATTTCATGGCCTTTAGAGCAATTAGTTTGATGTCCTGACCGTCATAACACCCTCACTGCTACACAATTGTCCACATATTCATTTACAACTCTTATTTATACTGATATTTAATTTATTTCTTTGTGATATAGTCTCTTAAATACTTTTGCAGACGGGAAAAGGGGAAATTAATCACCCATTCTCCCTCTCTCTTCTTTTTTTCTGCATCATTGCAAACAAATCTCTTTACAGTGCTGTGAATGTTAACAAAAGGGTGTCTGTAACACACACACACACACACACACACACACACACACACACACACACACACACACACACACACACACACACACACACACACACACAGCACCTTTCTTTTCTTTCTTTTTTTTCTCTCGTCCAATTTTCAACCATTTTTCTCATTTGTATAATTCTCTCACTTATTTACGCTAATTTTCCGCGCCACGGATCGGTAAACACGTACTGTACACGTATCCGAGCTCACGTGACCTTGAAGCGCGGCCAGGTGGGATGATTACACGTGATAATCGCCCAGGTAAACGTGACTGGCCGCCGTGAAATTCGTACCGACAAAAACGTGACGGAAGGAGCGAGAGAGAGGAAGGTTTTCAAAGTTTTCGTTTTCTTTGTAATAAGAGAGGTGAAGCTTTTTTTGTTGTTGTTGTCAGATGAGAGAGAGGGATGAAGGAATGTTTCTTTTTTATTCTCTCTCTCTCTCTCTCTCTCTCTCTCTCTCTCTCTCTCTCTCTCTCTCTCTCTCTCTCTCTCTCTCTCTCTCAAGTAATTTTTGAAGGGTATAAGGGTAGAAAAGGCGGAAAGATTTTTTTTTTCTTTTCAAGTGACGATGTTTTTTTGAAGGAAGAAAACTGGGAAAGGGATTTTTTTAGTTCATATTTTCCCTTGAGTAAAAAAAAAAAAAATGTTTAAAGGAAGAAAAGCTGGAGACAAAATTTTATTCTGTTATGTGCCTCTCTCTGAATGACCTTATTTGAAGGAACAGAAAACTGGAGGCGGAAACTACACATTTTCTATTATTTTTTAGTTTAGAAAGGTGACTTTATTTTTGAAAGAACAGAAAAAAAAACCTCACTATTTTCTTTCTCTTTTTCTAAGGAAGTGACGTTCTGCGAAGAGAAAACAGCAAACGAGGGAAAGTTATTCGTTTTCTTACTCTAAGGTGACGTTATTGTGACAAAGAAACCGGAAGAAAGACTGAGGGGTGGATGGGTGATGGGGCTGCGCGAGGCGGTGATGGTGACAGCGGCGGTGTTGCGGGTGGAGGGGGTGGAGGTGGTGGGTGGTGGTGATGATGTAGGAAAAGGTACAGTCAAAGAAAACGGGCTGTGGATGTGTTTTCAGCAACTTAGTTTTATTGCTTGGGTGATAAGGAAAGAAAAGAGAGAAGAAATAAATGGTTTGCTTTGTTGTCCGGAAGGATTAAGAATATGTATAAATAAGAGGAAGAGTGATAAAGAATAAGAATATAAAAGAAAATAAGATACAGGAATGTTTCACTTGATTGTTTGCAAATATAAATGTTTACAGAATAGAAACAGAGAATGACTGACGAATTTTAGAGGAAGCGAAAGTAAGTAAAGAAGGAAAAGCAAAGGAGTTAAACATTTTGCATAATACTGACATATAAGAAAGAGAAAAAAGAAAAAAAATAGGACTAAAATGTAAGAAAGTAAGAGAGAGAAAAAAAGAGGAAAATAAGAAAACATTGATGTCTTTTTAATAGGAGCTAAACATGTCTAGAAAAAAAGACCATTGAGACATTGAAAAGGCACACTTTGAAATAAACAAAGAAATAATAAATAAAAACCAAACAACGTACGAAAGAAAAAGAAAAGAAAAAAGCAAAAAAAAAAAAGATCCAGTAAACAGACTCTCAACAGAACACAGAACAGAGCACGTAGCAAACAAGAAAAAAAAAAAAGAAGCAAAACAAAAACAAGAACAGTACACGCAAAGAAGTGAATCCATTACATTAGAGAGAAGTGGTAAGAGGTTCACCACCATCACCACCACCACCACCACCACCACCACCACCACCACCACCACCACCACCACCACCACCAAGAAGAGGAAAAGAGTACCAGTTCTCAAGGGAGTCATAAGCTTCCAGCCCCCCTCTCTCCCTCACCATGACCTCCCTCACCTCGCCGCTCCTCACCCTGCTCAGCGCACTCTTCTCCCTCACCCTTGGCTACTCCTCCGTCTTGGGTGAGTCTGAGCACTTCATCTTTACTTCATTTGACTTCATTGAGGTTTGGTGTGTGTTCTTCAGTGTAATCTGGTTTGTTTTTCATTTCGTGTTTAGTGATTTTTTTTTTATTGTTTTTATTCTTTCTACGTGGTTGTTTTGTTTTTGTTTTGTTTTTGTAAATTTTATTGTTTTATTTTGTTTCGTGTTCACTTAGTTTTTTTTTTTCACTTCAGTTTTTTCATTTACTTGTACGCAACTTTATATTTCACATCGTTTACTTCAGATCATCTTCACTTTCAGCTTCGCTTCATCTGTTCCTACATTCACTTGATTGATTTTTCTTCTTTTCACTTCACTTTCATTTCAGATTTACTTAATTTCATCTCACTTCATGTTACCTTCACTTATGTTTCACTTTATTTTCACATTCACGTCACTTTCACTTGATATTCACTTCACTACAGCTTCACCTCAGCACACCACCTCACTACAGCTTCACCTCAGACACACTTACTTCACTTCACTACAGCTTCACCTCAGACACACTTACTTCACTTCACTCTAATCTCTACCTCATTTCACTTTCAACCTTCACTTCACTTTAATAAAATCGTCACTTTCACTTCATCTTCACCTCGTCGTCACTTCACTTCATTCCTTATTACTTTCAACTTTGCTTTATTTTCGCGTTATCTTTCACTTCACCTTCACTTCATCCTCAGTTCAGCATAACCTTCATCTTCAATTTCTTCCCACGTCTTCCTCATCTTCTTCTTTTTCATCTTCCTCATCTTCCTCGTTTTCCTCCGTCGTCTTCCTCATCTTCTTCATCTTCCTCCCTCCTGTTCTCCGCGGGATTAAAAGAGGATTATCTTTTTTTTTTCCTTTTTCCTCTTCTTTAATGGGTGACCTTTTGTTTCATTTATTATTCATTTTTATTTTATTACTCTTAAACGTTGCCTTTCGTGTTATTGTCACTCTTCACCCTCCATTTTCTTTCTGAATTGTGTTGTTTGTTGTCGTTGTTTAGTGTTGTTGTTGTTGTTTGTTTGTTGTTTGTTGTTGGTCTTGTTTCTTTGTTGTTGTTTGTTGTTTGTTATTTGTTGTTGTTGTTTGTTGTTTGTTTGTTTGTGTTGTTGTTGTTGTTGTTGTTTGTTGTTATTGTTGTTGTTGTTTGTTGTTGTTGTTGTTGTTGTTGTTGTTGTTGTTGTTGTAGTTGATGTCGTTTTTCTTCTTGTTCGTATTCTTTCTTGCTTTCTTTTTGTGTTTTACTGTCTCTTCTTCTTCTTCTTTTCTTCTTCTTCTTGTGTGTGTGTGTGTGTGTGTGTGTGTGTGTGTGTGTGTGTGTGTGTGTGTGTGTGTGTGTGTGTGTGTGGATGTGGGCGCGTACACGCACGCGCACTAAAGCACAATGAACAGTAATAATGCCGGAATTTTATGCTCTCACCAGGCAAGCAAATTAAAGTGGCTGGAGTAAAGATATGTTGGAGAATAGGACGAGTAATTCCTCCTCCTCCTCCTCTTCCTCCTCCTCCTCCTCTTCCTCCTCTTCTTCCTCTTCCCTCTCCTCTCCCTCTTCCTTTCCTTTTACTTTTTATATTTTACATGCACCGCTAACACTAAAACCACCACCACTTCTTTTTTCCCTTCTTCTTCTTCTTCTTCTTCTTCTTCTTCTTCTTCTTCTTCTTCTTCTTCTTCTTCTTCTTCTTCTTCTTCTTCTTCTTCTTCTTCTTCTTCTTTTCCTCCTCAACCTTCACCTCTTCCAGCAACAACAACAACAACCTGTCTTTCTTTTTTTCTCCTCCTCCTCCTCCTCCTCCTCCTCCTCCTCCTCCTCCTCCTCCTCCTCCTCCTCCTCCTCCTCCTCCTCCTCCTCCTCCTCCTCCTCACAAGACTCAGGAAATATGCACTGCCGCGAGATCAACTTTTAGCAGCACGAGGAAATCTTTCAGAACTTAAGTCTCTCTTTTTGGCGTGTCAAGAAATCCCCAAGTTTTCCATCCAGAGAGAGAGAGAGAGAGAGAGAGAGAGAGAGAGAGAGAGAGAGAGAGAGAGAGAGAGAGAGTATTTATAAAGTGAAAAGACGTAAAAATGGATGAATATATGGATAGTTTTCCTTCAAATTTGGATAAAGAAAGAGAAAACATGAACTCTCTCTCTCTCTCTCTCTCTCTCTCTCTCTCTCTCTCTCTCTCTCTCTCTCTCTCTCTCTCTCTCTCTCTCTCTCTCTCTCTCGTGTATTTCTATTAACATTTTCTCTCTCCTCCATAAATTCTTTCACCTCCCTTTAATAATCTTCCTTCCTTCCTTCCTTCCTTCCCTTCCTCCCTTCCTTCATTTTCCCTCCTCTTCTATACATCATTTTTTCCTCCTTTCTCCTCTAACTTTTTTTTTTTTTATCTCCGCCTCTATTATTTTCCTCCCTCAGCCCTTCGTGTTCTCATTTTGAAATTTTATCCCCCCCTCTCTCTCTCTCTCTCTCTCTCTCTCTCTCTCTCTCTCTCTCTCTCTCTCTCTCTCTCTCGTTCTTAGTAAATTCGTTAGTCTACATTTGCTTTTTTTTTTTTTGTTAATTATCTTTGTAGTATAATTTTTTCTTCCCGTTTTCCTCGCTGTCATTTTTCATTCCCGTTTTCTTTGCTGTAGATTAATTTTTAAGCGGGTGCTAATGTGGAAGTGGAGTGAATAGGAATTGTGGGAAGGTAGCGTGGTGAAGGGTCTCTCTCTCTCTCTCTCTCTCTCTCTCTCTCTCTCTCTCTCTCTCTCTCTCTCTCTCTCTCTCTCTCTCTCTCAGTTTATCTCATCTATATTCTTTTTATTCTCTTTTCATCAGTTCTTTCTTTTCCTTTTCGTATTTTCCTTTTTTTTGTAATTCCTTCACATTTTCGTATTTTTCTTTTATCATAGCAATCATCATAACCTTTGCTATCTCCTGTCTTCTTTTCCTCTTTCCCCTTTTTCTTTTTTTATTTACACTTTATTCATATTAGCTTTACATTATCACCTCTCTCTCTCTCTCTCTCTCTCTCTCTCTCTCTCTCTCTCTCTCTCTCTCTCTCTCTCTCCTCGTTTCTATTTCCTTTCCCCTCCCTCTCCCTCCCTCCCTCCCTCCCTCCCTCCCTCCCTCTATTCTACCTCACGTATCCATTTCTCTTTTTTCTCGCCACCTCCGCCCAGTGTCCTATTGGCTCTAAGTAAGTTACACCGAGGCATCTTTCACACGTTATTGCCGCTTGGCCGTGAGTTAGTCCCGCTGCCTCCCGCCTCTTAGCGCCCTCCCTCACCTCTGTTCTAATACGCACACTTGATTCCTTGCTTTACTTTACTCCCGTGCTGTTTTATGACGTGCCTTCCTTCCTGCTGGGATTTGTTTCTGGTCAGGTTATTTTTTTTCTCTTCTCTGTTTTCTGTTTCTTCGTCTTTTTTTTTTTTTATTTTCTCTCCCTTTTTTTTGGTGGGGTTTTGGTTCTTGTCAAAGTTTTATGTTTTTTTTTGTATTCTTGTCTCTATATCTTTTTTTTTCTTTCGTTGTACTTCTGTTTTTTTTTTTTTTGGGTAGTGGTTAAATTTCTTGTCTTTTCTATGTGCTGTGTGTCTTTGTATCTTCCTTTTATCATTCCTTTTGTTTCTGTGTTTGGTGCTGGTCAACATTTTTATCCTTTCTCTACTCTTTATCTTCTTTTATCACTCCTTGTGCTTTTATATTTAGTACTGGTCAGTATTTCTATCTTTTCTATACTCTCTGCCCCTCTCTCTCTCTCTCTCTCTCTCTCTCTCTCTCTCTCTCTCTCTCTCTCTCTCTCTCTCTCTTCTATCCTTCTCTTCTCAAGGATTTAGTATTTGTCTGTTTTTTGTGTTCTCTCTCTTTTTATTCTTTGTCTCTCTTCCTTTATCCTTATGGTTCTCTCTACTGGAATTTTGGTGCTAAGTTTTATTCTATTCTTTCTCTATTCTCTGTGTCTCTTCTCTCTCCTTATCCTTCTCTCTCCCGGGAAGTTGGTATTTGTCAGTTTTCTGTTCCTTCTCTATTCTCTTTCTTTTTCTCTTTCCTTTCTTATTCTTCTGGCGTGTGATACTTTGGTTCTAGTCGTTTTTTTGTCTTTTCTATTCTTTATTTTATTTCTATTCTTTATTCTTTTTTTTATCCTTGTATCTTTTGTTATTTGGTATTGGTCAGTTTTCCCTTCCTTTATTCCCTGTCTCTTTTCTGTTATTCCCTTTTACTCTTTGATCTTTTGGGAGTTAGAAAAAGGAGAGAGAGAAGAAAAACGTAGAATGTGGGAAGATGCAAGAGAGAGAGAGAGAGAGAGAGAGAGAGAGAGAGAGAGAGAGAGAGAGAGAGAGAGAGAGAGAGAGAGAGAGAGAGAGAACAAATCCAAGTGTAACAAATGAATGAAAAAAAAAAGTGACTAAGATCATGAATTTTCGCTCCTGACAAAGGTACAAAGGAAGTGCAGCCAAGTAAGTTATTGAGACGCGTCCTGTTGCGCTGAGTTACCGAGAGATGGCGTTGTATGTTCTCATGTGTCACGCGGCCAGGTGGGGTAACTCGCTGCCGGACACCAGATGGGGTTAGCAATGAGATAAAGAAGATTATCACATTATTATACTGACAAATAAGGGGATAATTAGATGGATGGATGGATGGATTAAAAGATAGGCAGGTAGGTAGAGGGGTAAGTAGATAAACAGTAGATAGATAGATGGATAGATAGATGAATTGAATGGATAGAGATGAATTGATAGACAGATAGACAGACTGATAGATAAATAGGTAGATATATAGATAGATAGATAGATAGATAAGTAGATAGATTGATAGATAGATAGATAAATAGATAGATAAACAGACTGAGAGACAGACAGACAGACAGACAGACAGACAGATAGACTCAGAAAAAAAGACAGATAGATAGATAAATCAGTAGGTAAATAAGTGAATAAATGAATGATTAAATAATGAAATGAAATAAATAGATAGACCTAAATATAATAGATTAGATAGAATAAAAGGGTAAGTGGATAGAGAGATAGATAAATAGATAGAAAGATAAATTAGCAAATAGATACAATATAATCTTTTACAGCAGCACTGAACCATAACTAAATTACATAATATATCAATTTTTAGCTGTCGTGCAGAATTCCTGAGTGTAATAATTTGCACTGTTACTTTGCCGCGCTGACATGAACACTCCAACATTGCAATATCATTTGATGGGTGGTGGCGCCGCCATATTTCCCGCCCCGCCATTGAGGTGCGGCTGTATATAATGTATCTGTGCTAAGTGGTTATGTATTATTCCTGAAGGTAATCATTTCACTCTTACTTAAATATAAATGCATTCCAGTATTGTTTGAGAGCGGAGTGTTTTGGTGGGCGGCGCGTCACCGTGTTGTGTTATTCATACTGGCGGGAATTATAATCACTGAAATGGATACCCGAACTTAAACATGAATAGTTTCCAATATTGTTGATAGGGGCTGAGTGTTGTGACAGCACTGGTACTAGTAATATATTAATTTTTGTCAGGGAGCATAGATATAACAGAAATATATACATAAGCCACGAGATAAAAAGTAATGGGCGTGAAGTTGTGAATATGACATTAAAACAAGGAGACTCGGACCAGCTATAACAAAACACCAAAATTAAGAGCAGCTGTCACAATAAACCATAACAAACTACTCTAGTTAATGTTGCTACCGTTTAGAACATAAAAAGAAAACAACTAACTTTAACATATTTTATTGAAGATAGAAAAGGTGAGACAGATTTTGAGCCACTCTTAACCTGGGCATGGCTGAGACCAATAGGAAACTGTACCAAGAGGTGGACCACATGATGTTTTACTTCAGACAAGAAAGAAAGAAAGAAAAGAAATATTTGAGTTTACGAGGATGAGAGGGGAGAGTGAAGTGGTTCGGCCTTGTGTAGAGGAGATGAGTGCATTGGGAGGAGGATGGTGGAGGTAGACCCAGCATCGCCACAGGAGGAAGAGAGGAAGACGAAAGAGAAGGTTTATGGATGCATTGAAGGAAGACATGGGGGTGATGGGCAGAACAGAGGAAGACGTGGAAGGCAGAGTAAGTTGGAGGAGTCAGGAGGAAAAGAAGACGAAAGAGAAGGTTTATAGATGCATTGAAGGAAGACATGGGGTGATGAGTGAAGCAGAATGCACAGAGAACAAAGGTGAATGAGGCAAGAGGAAAAGAATACAAAATAGACAGTTAATGGAAGCAGTGAAAGAAGACATGAAAGTGATAATTTTGACAAAGGAAGACACAAAAGAGGGAAAGGTAGAGGAGGCAGAAGAAAGGAAGACAAAAGAGAAAACTTGCTAATGATAGATTTAACCAAAGACAAAGAGATAGATATTTTGACAAGAAGGTAACGCGAGGAGTGACCAGCTGCGTGACCCTTAACTGTAGCACCCAAAGAAGTGTACAGTAGTTACGACACACCATGCTTTACTTCATAATTCACTGCACCCGTCACTTATTCATCGTGGCCCAGTGGTGGCGTTGCATTATAAGTGAGTCAATAAAGAATTAAGTTATGTTGAATTGCGAATACCATCACACAGCACTGGCCGGGGATATTATTGTTATTATTTCATTTTTTTAGCTTAATTGCCGTTGCATTGTGTTGAGCTATTGGTGCGTTCATGCGGGCCATAATCATTAGAGCGTTTTGCATTTTAGCACAATACCAATTTTGTCGCGCTCTGCTGCCCCTCACTAAAATTTAAGGCCGACCTCACACCTCACCCCCCTTCAACCCCCTCCCTCCCTGCCTTCTCTCCCCTCCCTCCTCTTCCCTCCCTCTCTATGTTTGTTGAAAAAAATATAATGAAAAGTACTGTAATTAGATAAACACGTAACAGACGAACAAACAAGTTAGATGGGTGTGTAAAGAATATGTGTACACAGGCAAAGGAGTATTGTTAATGCTACTGCTGCTGTTACTGCTGTTGTTGTTGTTGTTGTTGTTGTTGTTGTTGTTGTTGTTGTTGTTGTTGTTGTTGTTGTTGTTGTTGTTGTTGTTGTTCTTTTTCTTCTTCTTTCTACTACTACTACTACTACTACTACTACTACTACTACTACTACTACTACTACTACTACTACTACTACTACTACTACTACTACTACTACCAACCGTGCGCCATAAAAAGCACCTCTAAATTGGAATGAGTAAGCCCAGCACCAGACCATTCCATAAATCCATTACTTCATAGATAGCAGCGCGGCATCTTATCTCACTGAATTTGCATCCTAACTGAACCCACCAACTGTACCATTTAAACCTCTCTCTCTCTCTCTCTCTCTCTCTCTCTCTCTCTCTCTCTCTCTCTCTCTCTCTCTCTCTCTCTCTCCTTTCTTCATTTTCCCCCTTTCCTTTCCTCTTCTTTCCTCCTCTCCATCTCTCTTTCCCTTCCACTTGCTTCTCCTCCCTCGCTTTTCCTCTTCCTTCCCTTCTCCCCTTCCCCTTTCCCTCCCACCTTCCTTCCTCCCCCCCCTCTCTCTCTCTCTCTCTCTCTCTCTCTCTCTCTCTCTCTCTCTCTCTCTCTCTCTCTCTCTCTCTCTCTCTCTCTCTCTCTCTCTCTCTCTCTCTCTCTCTCTCTCTCCTTCCCCCTTTTGGAGTATCGACAAGTGGTGGAGGGTTAAATAATGAGGAGGAGGAGGAGGAGGAGGAGGAGGAGGAGGAGGAGGAGGAGGAAGAGGAGGAGGAGGAGGAGGAGGAGGAGGAGGAGGAGGAGGAGGAGGAGGAGGCAGATGAAGTTAAGTGTCCTATCATCCAATTATCAGAAATGTTTTAGGGACTGGTAGGGGTCTCTCTCTCTCTCTCTCTCTCTCTCTCTCTCTCTCTCTCTCTCTCTCTCTCTCTCTCTCTCTCTCTCTCTCTCTCTCAGGGCGTGGGAGAACCCCAAACAAGCGTGGCAGGGTTGTTAGTTATGCTAATGGCCAACACTGAATTGTCTCTCTTCTCAGATGTGTGTGTGTGTGTGTGTGTGTGTGTGTGTGTGTGTGTGTGTGTGTGTGTGTGTGTGTGTGTCTCTCTCTCTCTCTCTCTCTCTCTCTCTCTCTCTCTCTCTCTCTCTCTCTCTCTCTCTCTCTCTCTCTCTCTCTGCTATACAAAGGTAAATTAAGAAATAGGTAAGTTAAAGAGATAGACGGAGGAATGTATGAAGTAGAGGAAGGCATAAATGAAGAAACAAATGAGGAATTGCGTAAAGAGACACACAAAATAACAAATGAATAAGTAGATGAAGAAGTGGAGAAACAAATAATAAAAAAAAAAAGTGAATAAGTGAAAGAAAACGATTAAGAAATAGAGGAAGAAGTGCGTAGATAGAATAAACAAGGAAGAACTAAGTAATCTCACATTTACGTCAAGAAGCGAAAGAAAGAAGGTGTAAATATTCTCTATTCTCACGGCGGAGTTTCTGAAAATTTACCCCGTGCGTCAAATTAAGTTACGTCATCCTTTATTTGGCGGAGAGGAAAGGAGAGGAAAGATTGTCTGTACGTGGCGGCCTTACTGCTCTTTACTGTGTACGTTATGGAGTGTGGAGTGTGCGTAGTGGCTGTACTGTGCTGAGTGTACGTAAGGAGTGTGGCAGAGTGTACATATTGGTTTTACTGTAGTGGGAATGTATGTGCGTGGTGCAGTGTAGCGGAGTGTGGCGGGGTGTGGCTGTGACGTCTTACCAGTAGTGAGATGTAACCTGTGTGCTTAAACGCTTTGCTCTCACCAAGACTGTTTCCCAAGGTCATAGAGGTGATTAGCCGTGTTCTCAAGAGTGTATCTTCTGCTAATAATTTGGAAATCATGTTAATCTGTCACTAGAACCAAAAAAAGCGCTCTCAAAATTCATGTAACGTCAACTAGAAGCTTTTGGAAGCAGTCGAGGTGCAGCCTGGAGTGTTTCAGAATCTGGCGGATTGCTCTGAGCTTTATCGCTTTGTTCTCTCATCAGCACTGTTTTCAAAGCCCGCAGAGATGATTGGTTGAGTTCTCCTGGGCGTTTTATCCAATTGGTCATGAAGAATTACTATTAAACTTTCTCTTTGATCGTAAAAGCACTTTAAAATCCCAATACCTTCCACTATAGCCTGTTGAAGTGGAGATGACAGGCGGAAGTGTTTGAGGATAAGGCTTTCAGTGTGCCTCGCTTTATCGGTGGAAATGTTTTAGTTTTTTTTTTCTCTCTCTCTCTCTCTCTCTTTTTATATATGTAAGAGGCACAAGTGAAGAGCAACAAGAACTTGAAAAAAAACAAACAAACTCTGTTATGCATCCTTGCTTCATATGTGGTTCAGTGTGCAAACTACTCATATTTCTGGTTCCTGATACGTGTTGTGAGGCGTGGAAGGCGAAAGTAGCAAGGAGTGTTAGGCACTTTGGTTTGGTCTCTCACCACGACTATTCTCAAAGGCCACGGAGATGATTAGCCAGGTTCTCCGGAGTGTTTCTCTTAATAATATAGAAATCTTGCTAATCTGTCACTAGAACCGTAAAGTGTACCCATAAAAATCCTTGCAACTTTATCTAGAGCCCATGCAAAGTAGTGGAGATGCGGCGCAGAGGCGATTCAGAATATGTGCTTAGTTGCAGTGGCGGCGACTTGGCGGTTTTGCTTCGGTGAACTGCACTGACTAGCGAGTTCTTGAGAAACTGAGTATGCAGGCAGAGGTCGAGCAGTGTGGGAAGCCAGCAGGAGTGACTGGAAGCTGCCGTTTTTTTACTCTGTATTCTTTGAAATCTTGCGCTCCTATAATGATTATTTCCAAACGCTGCAGAGATGATTAGTCGAGCTCTTGTGGGTGTTTTGTCAATAGAACCTTGAAAACACACGTGAAATCCTCAGTAATCTTCATTAGAGTTTGCGGAAAGTTATCGAGTTGCAGGAGTGAAGAGTCTGAGCACACGCCCTTAGTCCCCGTGGAGGGCACTCGTGGCCGTCAAGTCACCGCCCTTGATGCCTCCGCAGTGCCTCTCCAGGTTGTCAGCGGGGACTTGAAGGTGCATCTTCCCCTTTACGGAAATGACACGAAAGCAGGAGATAATCCTCCTTCAGACAAGACAAGCCCTTTGATTCTCCTGAGACACACCAGAAGCAGGCCAGCGAGGACACTGACTGCTGCTGCGGCTGTGTGATGAGATGGAGAGTTCAAGTAGATAAGGAAATGAGGTTAAGTAGGTTGTTTGGTGTGCTAGAGTGAGCGTTGCACTCCTGTTGTGTTGATGCGGTGCCATAAGCCACTCAGCCAGTTAATCAGTCAGTCAGTCAGTTAGTCAGTCAGGCAGCCAGGTAATCAGTCGGTCAGTCAGTCCATCAATCAGTCATTCAGTCAGTCCATCAGTCAATCAGTCAAGTCAGTCAGCCAGCCAGTCATTTTATCAGTTAGTCAATTAGTCAGTTAGTCAGTCAGTCAGTCAGTTAGTCAGTCAGTCAGTCAGTCTACTAATGAGTGGCGTGTACTCAACCTCCAGGGAATAATAAGCATATTTTTTAATGTGTAGGATGGCGCAGAGCATTATTATTCCTGTCGCTGGGGCGCCTCATACCAGCCACTCAGTCAGTCAGTCAGGGAGGATGTTAATGTGTGGCTTGTACAGTGCACGCCCGACAGGTGAGAGTTCTTGTCATACCGTGCAGCGCTTTCCTCTATGTCACTGTCTTCGTCTTAGTAACTATCATTGTGGCCTCTCTCTTGGTATTTGTCTGGAGTGACGCAATAACGTTTTTCTTCCTTTTTGTGACGCTTACTGACCTGCCCTGTCTGTCTTTGGTTCGGTAAGTAACAATTTTTGCTTGCTTGTCATCTTTCGGGAGTGACAATGGCGTTTTCACCTCTCTCTTTGTTTCTGTCCTTAGCTAACCTCCTCTGTATATTTTGAGCTCATAAATACCTTGACGTTTCGTGGGAGAGTAGCAGTAGCGTGTGTCCTTGGCCCGGCTTTAAGCGTAAAAAGAAAAAAAAATCATCATAATATACTTTGTGACACTCCGCTAAACATCGTGCCCCGAGTACCGCCACGCCACCGTCTTGCTGCGCTCCCTCTCCCACTACTTCTGCAGGATGTGGAAGTTGTTTGTTCTGACTTCCTGGTGTTAGAGTTGTCCGCTGTTGTGAGGAGAGCAGCGGGGAAAACCTCAGAAAGTTACGCTGGAGGTGGAAATTGTTGAAGGAAGACTAGTGGGAGAATACTGAAGAAGGTTGTGGTAGAGATGAAGATAATTGCAAGATGACTAGTGAGAATATTGAAGAAGGTTGTGGTAGAAATGGAGATAAGTGCAAGGAGATCAGAGGGAAGACTGAAGACCCGGAGATGGTGCGTGGAGGACAGGAGATGGATGAACGTAAGAGAGGAAGAACATAAGAGAGGAAGAAGAGAACGAACATAATAAGGAAGAACATAAGAACATAAGAGAGGAAGAAGAGAACGAACATAAGGAAGGACATAAAAGAACACACAAGAACATAGCATAAGGGAACATAAGAGAGGAAGAAGAGGACATAGTGAGGAAGAACACAAGAGAAGAGACTGCCAGTGACCGCCAAGAAGAGGAAGTGATTCATGACCCTTGCAGTCCCGTAAAGAAAAACAAGGACGTTAAACGAAATGATGATGATGATGATGGATGGTGTTGCATTATCGCTAAACGCACGCTCATGATCAATAGAGGAGAAACATGCCACTCTCTCATTTTCCCTCATTTTCTCTCAATCTTGTGTCCTCTGATATACTGGAAATCTATCACTTGTCAGGGTGTGTCAGGTTGTCATTGTATCAGAGGAACTTACGAGGATTGTGATAAGAGGCAAAGAACAGTGGAAGGGAGTGTAGGTGATGTACAGTCTATCAGTTATCAAGGGGCGTGAGATTGTCATTATATCAGAGGAGCTTAGATTGGGGGAAGGGAATACAGTGGGAGTGAGTGTGTATGATGTACTGCAAATCTGTCACTTGTTACGTCGTGTTAGGTTATCAGCATACCACAAGAACTTAGACTGAAGGAAAGAGGGAAGGTACAGTGTGAGATTGTCAGCACATCAGAGGGACTTAAACTGAATGAAGAGTCAGAACAGTGAAGGTGAATGCGGATGATTACTCAAAAATATGAACATGAACTGCTCTTAACTCACCAAATCTTGTAGCCATTTTAATATTCTTACTTGGACTAAGATAAGACACCTTCATTAAAATCTGTGACTGCTTTCTTGCAATCAGAGTTATGTCCTCACAGACCCCAGGCACAAATATTCTTAGCACACGTTGAAGGATGTATTCGCGGAGTGTTACTGGCGATGTGTTGCATATGATATATCACGATGTGTTAAACGTATACAAGAAAGTTACCAAAATTACTGTGTTATGAAAGTATTGATGTGTATTTGCTTGGCTTTGTGTGGTCATTGTCATCTATCCATCCGTGTATCTATCTAGTGTGTCATCATATTCTCGGTTTAAAAGTCAAGTTTTTATACAATTCAGACTCACAATAGACTATTTCAAGTTGCAAGAGGCCATGAGGATTGCTTTGTGCTGAGGTACGCAATATGGCAACACTGGAAGCTTTTATTTATTTATTTATTTATGTAAGAGAGAACCTGGAAGTTTTATTTGATTATTTTACGTAGGAGTGACTTTGGCCAAGGACTACAAAAAGGGCAGAAAAAAGAAAAAAGACCCAGAGGAGGCGCCAGTCCCCGAGAAGTCAAAAGGATGACCCAGAATTACAGAAGTGTCTTGAAACTTTGTCGTGGGGAGGTGGTCTCATCTGGAACCCGATGGAAACTGAAGAACACCTTGCCCAAGAACTCAGAACTCAGAAACGAAGGTGAACTGTCTCTTTCTTCCTCTGTCTCCCTCCCTCTCTCGTCCTCTTGCGCGTCTCTCTCTCTCTCTCTCTCTCTCTCTCTCTCTCTCTCTCTCTCTCTCTCTCTCTCTCTCTCTCTCTCTCTCTCTCTCTCTCTCTCTCTCTCTCTCTCTCTCTCTCTCTCTCTCTCTCTCTGCGTCTCTTTGTCCAGCGGGAAAAATTTCTTGCGCATCACTTTCCTCTTTGTCCAGTGAAGTGTTCTCGACTCGGCTTCTTTCGCCCCCACGTTACGGACTGTTTTTGTTGCCGGTGCTGTTTGGTTCGCTGTTGACCTTCCTCTCCTTCGTCAGCCTCGCGTCGCCGCCTTCAAATATTGCCTGGTTTTGCGTGTTCTTGGCAATGTGAAGTTGAGTTGGTGCTTTCATTTGTTATTTTTCTTGTATTTGTTGTTGTTGTTGTTGTTGTTTGTTATTATTCCCGTTCGCGTCTTCGTTTTCGTGAAATTATGTCTTCGTTCTTCGTGTGTTTCGGAAATGTGAAGTTAATTAAGTGTTTGTATTTATTTATTTATTTATTATTTGTTTGTTTATTATTTTCATTTTGTCATCGGTGTGTCAGTGTCAAAGGTCCTTGATACTTTTTTTTTTTTTTTCCCCGTTCGCGTTTTCCTTTCCGTTGAAAATTGCGTTTTGGAAATAATAGTTTAAATCAGCGCTTTTTCTGATTTATTTATTTATTTATTTATTTATTTTTTGTATTTTTGTTGTTATCATTGTGTGTTTCAGTGGTGGCAGGAACGTTGTCTCGTATTCTTCTGTCCGCGTCTTCCTTTCCATAAAAATAAATAAATAAATAAATAAATAAATAAATAAATAAATAAATAAATAAAATAGCTTCAGTTTGCGTTTTTTTTTTTACTTAGTCGGTGTTTTTATTTACTTTTTGTCCGTGTTTTCATTCTTGTGGCTTTTTGTTTTAATGTCCACGTGAACAGTATTTGTTAGTTTTTCTTAGGCGTGTTTTTCCTTTTCCTTTCACTTGCTTTGTTTTGCGTGTTTTATGAAATTTTAAAGTTCTTATTTTTATTTATTGTTTTCTTTGTTTGGTTCAGTGATGCCTGGTAACTGACAATTGCCGCCACTCGCGTCATCGTTATCTCGAGGTACCTGCCTTCGTCTGCCCTAGATTTGAAAACTTTACCTGTTGTACTTTTGCTGTTGATCATTCAGAGTTCTTTCTTTGTCCACGCTTCCAGGAATGGCGGCTTTGTTGTGTTCTAAACTGTTCATTTCCCGGAACTCTATCTTTATTGTTTTCCTGGTGTCGTATGTATTTTTCCCCTGGTCTTCTCTTTTCAAATTATCATCGGCTTTGTTTCCTTTCACTTTCTTCGCTCTTTACATTTCAAAGTATCAACATTCACTCCATTTCACATTGTCTTTAATTCTCTTTATTTATTTATTTTTTTCGCGTGTTTTTACATTTCAGAGTATTATCATTGAATCACATTTCATAATACCACCGCCTTTAGCTCTTGTTCTTCCATCTAGCAGCCTCCACATTTCAGAACATCACCTTGAATTCTTGTTGTTCCCCCCTTCCATTCTTCGCATCAGATACCACCGCTTTTATTTCTATTTATTTATATTTTGTCCGTCTCGCAGCCTTCACATTACAGAACACCATCACTTTTACTCCGTCCCACCGCGCGCCGCATCACAACGCAGCCGTCAGCTTCATTTCCCGATCTGTTTCCGGAATGGTTCTGTCGTCCGCCGTGCTCTCCTCACCTTGAACCGTAACCCTCACCAATAAACATAAACAGGAACACAGGAACACAGGAAGGCAGGAGAACAACTAATTCGTCCTTTCTCCTCCACAAATAAATTGGAAGACGGGAAGAGAGGACAGGAAGACATCTAATTCATCCGTTCTCTTCGCAAATAAGCGGGAATACAGGAAGACAGGAGGGAAGGAAAAGAACCACTTCAACCTTTCTCTTCATAAATAAACAGGAAGACAAAAATATAGGACAAAGACAGGAAGACAACCAATTCAGCCTTTCTCTTCACAAATAAACTGGAAAACAGACAAATAGGAGGGCAGGAAGACAGGAAAATAACCAATTCAGCCTTTCTCTTCACAAAATAAACATAAACAGCAAGACAGCAAGATAGGAAGACAAACCCCCAGCGAGTCTCCTTCAGATGCTCTCCCCCTCCCCATCTCCCCGTCCCGCCCGCCATTGTGCAAGCCAACAAGAAGGCTCCCCACATCCAAGGTTCTCTTTAAGGCCGTGTTCCGCCCCACCTTCACTTCCATTGTGGGAGTTTGTTGCCGCCACACCGCCGTCATCTTGGTCTGAATTTTTCTTCCACTCGGTTGTAAGAGTTTTGAGTTTTTTTTTTTGATTGGTTTTTGGGTTAGTTTACCATCGAAGTTTTTTTTTTTTAGATTTTTTTTTCTTTTTCTCTCGTTACCAAGACTATTTCAAAGGCCACAGAGATAATAAGCTGTGTTCTCAAGAATGTGTCTCCTGTCAATAATGTAGGAATCCTGTTAATTTGTCTCCGGAACTGTATAAACACTCTTCAAAATCCGTGTAACTTCATGAAGACCATTTTTAAACGCCATAGAGATTAACTGAGTTCTCAAGTATGTTTCTCCTGTTAATAACAAAAAAAAAAAAAAAAAAAATGGTAATCTGCCTCCAGAACTATATAAACACTCTTAAAAAAAAACTTGTGTAACTTCAACCAGAGCCTTTGGAAAGTAGGTAGCCGGCTTCTCAAGAGCGTTTTTCCAGTCTTGTTGTATAAAGACTTAAAAACTCATGTGCCTTCAAGCTGAGCCTTTGGAAAGTAATGGAGGTGCGGCGCAGAAGTGTTTTAAAATATGGTATCTTGTCATGCTCATTGGATGTTAGAGAGAGAGAGAGAGAGAGAGAGAGAGAGAGAGAGAGAGAGAGAGAGAGAGAGAGAGAGAGAGAGAGAGAGAGAGAGAGAGAGCGGAGCGTGTAGGAGCGTGGCACGAGGCTCTGGTCATGAACAACACTGGGCTTTATGAGCTTAATGCCGGAAGGAATGTGGCCTGACCTGGAATTGGGTGGGAATACTGGAATACTGGAATACTCGTGCAGTTTAGGATGTGTGGACTGAGGTTGGATTTGGTGCAGCTCTCTCTCTCTCTCTCTCTCTCTCTCTCTCTCTCTCTCTCTCTCTCTCTCTCTCTCTCTCTCTCTCTCTCTCTCGTGCGTGCGTGCGTGCGTTGAGGATTACGTGCAGGAATCATGCATTAAGGAAGGAAGAAAAAAAGAAAAAGAAAAACTCGTACCATTTTTCAAGATCATAACAAGTGGCACCTTCAGGAAACGAGAACAAGAAGCCATCACGCGAGGAGGAGGAGGAGGAAGAGGAGGAGGAAGAGGAGGAGAAGGAGGAGGAGGAGGAGGAGGGGGACATATACTTCGCCGGTCACAGAACCTTATTAAGACTGTGTGTGTGTGTGTGTGTGTGTGTGTGTGTGTGTGTGTGTGTGCGAAGAGAGAGAGAGAGAGAGAGAGAGAGAGAGAGAGAGAGAGAGAGAGAGAGAGAGAGAGAGAGAGAGAGAGAGAGAGAGAGAGAGAGAGAGAGAGAGAGAGAGCACTAATTAGAAAGCTTTGAAGGATGTTTTCCAATCCTCAAGACTCCACTACTTTATTTTCGATCATTTTACCTGGAAATAATCGAGAATTTTTTTTTTTTTAACTTTGATGTTTTTTCCAGGAGCAACAGGAGGAAAATTAGTCGAGATATTTAAACTTATGATACTGCAAACTTTTCTTATTACAACCCTTTCTTATAATACTGCAACGCCTTATTTTCTTATTATATTGCAGGTTTTCATATGATTCTGGAACTTCTTGCGATATTACAATCTTTTTCTTATATTGCAACTCTTTCTCTCCAACCCTTTCTTGTGATGTTCTAACCCTTTTCTTATATTCCAGCCCTTTAGAGTGATATTGCAACCCTTCCTTATAATAATGGGACGTTTTCTTGTGATATTCCAACTTATTTCTTATATTACAACCTTTTCTCGCTTTCCAACCCTTTGATATCATATTCCAACCCTTTCTTATGATATTGCAATGCTTTCGTATGATTAATTTTTTTTTATCTTCCATTTTTTTTTTTTCTCTCTCTCTCTCTCTCTCTCTCTCTCTCTCTCTCTCTCTCTCTCTCTCTCTCTCTCTCTCTCTCTCTCTCTCTCTCTCTCTCTCTCTCTCTCTCTCTCTCTCTCTTGATTCTCGCATATAGTGATTCGGAAAAGTAAGAGGAAGAGGGAAGAAAATAAGTAATATTAGTTGTCTCTTCTCCTCTCTTTTATGTTTTCTTCCTCTTCCTCTTTTTCTGTTCCGTCTCTTGTTCTCATCCTTCTCATCCTTTTCTTCCTTTCCTTTTCTTTTTATCTCTTCCTTCTCATTTTCCACTCCCCCACTCCCTTAAATCCTTCTCTTCATCTCCTCTTTCTCTTATCATCCTTTTCCTAGTATTTTTTATTCTTTCACCTTTCTCATTCCTTTTTTCTCCTCCCCCTCCTCCTCCTCCTCCTCCTCCTCCTCCTCCTCCTCCTCCTCCTCCTCCTCCTCCTCCTCTTCCTCTTCCTTCCCCGGAGGTGATTCTGCGGAACGAAATATGTGAAGCAGCGGGTGATAAAGATAATGATGAAGATAATCTATTCCTCTCCTTCTCTCTCTCTCCCTCTCCCTTTCACTCTCCCTCTCACTCTCTCCCCTTATTGCCAGGTGACTTTTGTGACCCTCGCCTGCAGGTTGTCAATTACTTATACCTGTGAAATAATGGCCCTGGTTAATTAACAGGTGACGTGTTGACTCACCTGATCAAAGGATTAACATAATGTCGGACTAATCTATGCTCTTTGTGCCTCGCCTCGCAATTCATCCTCCGAATCTTGTTTTGCCGCCCCCCCCCCTCACTGTGGAGCGGAGTGCGGGGGCAATAGTGTTGCTGCTGCTGCTCCTTGTTGGTCTTCTTTTGTGTTGTTTTGTGTTGCGTGGGTTTAGTTGGAGGTTTTGTATGTTGCTCTACATATATGCATACATAAATATATATATACACACACACACACACGCATACATGCACATATTCGCATACGTAAGTACACATATTCACACACACACACACACACACACACACACACACACACACACACACACACATACAGAGAGAGAGAGAGAGAGAGAGAGAGAGAGAGAGAGAGAGAGAGAGAGAGAGAGAGAGAGAGAGAGAGAGAGAGAGAGAGAGAGAGAGAGAGAGAGAGAGAGAGAGAGTTATACATATGGGAGAGGAAAGAAAGTTGCTGTTTTCTTCATCTCGTTGTTTTGTTTATATAATTCTCTTTGCCTCTTTTCCTTTTTTCCTTTCCTAATTAAATGATGCAGGAAAATTAGGCAGAAAAAAATGGGTACAGGAAAAAAGAATACCCTGTTTTTTTCCTCTTGTTTTGTATCTGACTTCTTTTTCCTTTTCCTCTTTTTTCCTTTACCTTAAGATTGCAACTCAAGCACATTTCCTTTCCTTCCTTCCTCCTCCTCCTCCTCCTCCTCCTCCTCCTCCTCCTCCTCCTCCTCCTCCTCCTCCTCCTCCTCCTCCTCCTCCTCCTCCTCCTCCTCCTCCTCCTCCTCCTCCTCCTCCTCCTCCTAAATTCCAAGGAAACGAAAGGTGGAAAGAAGAGATAAAAAAGAAGGAAATCGGAAGTTCCTGTCTTTTCTGTATCCTGTTTTGAATCTCCTATCTTCTTCCTTATCATCCTTTCTTCCTCCTCTTCCCTTTTCTTCTTTCTCTCCGTTCCCTTGAAAATTCGAACAGGGAAATAGAATGACGTAAAAATAAAGAAACGTAAGGATAAAGTAACAATTTTCTTAATTTTCTCTTGAGTCTTATCCTCCCTTATCTTCTTCCTCTTTTTATTCATTTTTATTTGTCTTGTTTCGATTCGTATATCTGATTTTCTACCCTAATTTTATCTTTTCCTCCTTATTCTCTCTTTTCTCTTCCTCTCTCCCTTCTCCTTCAAAGGCAAGATGGACAAGAAACAGAAATAAAGAGGTGGAAAGGAGATATCGCAAATTTCTTTCTCTTCATCTTCGTTATCCTTCCCTATTTTTCCTTCCTCTTCCTTTTTCGTCTCCCGTATAGAAATAAAAATGAAGCGTAAATGGAGGAGGAAAGAAGATACCACTTTTTTTCCTTCTCCTCTCCCTA
>NC_087184.1:10667719-10670219 GCF_035594125.1 Scylla paramamosain
GTGTTTAGAGAGAGAGAGAGAGAGAGAGAGAGAGAGGAGAGAGAGAGAGAGAGAGAGAGAGAGAGAGAGAGAGAGAGAGAGAGAGATAAGACGGTAATTTTGTCTTTTCTATGGTACAAGATTATTTAAGAGACATGGACTGTGAAAAAAAAAGTTGAGATAAAAAGAGATTTATTTTTTCTTCTTTACGCTACAGAATTATTTAAGAGACTAGTGTAAAAAAAAAAAAAGTGTTTTAGAAAAGTTGTGGGAGATTGTGGGTAAAAATGGTGTGGGAGGAATGGTTTAATCTTTTACAGTTTGGTTTGATGCTTAAATGCTGAACGAAGTGAGATTTTTTTGGCTAAACTTTGGTACTTTTTTTTTTCCTGTATTGCAGTTTTTATTTGTCATTTTGTTATTCCAGTGCTGAGTCAAGATATTAATAAGTTTTTTCGTTATTTTTTTTTTTGCATTCATTGAAATATTTAGATAATCCTTGTTTTCTATTATTACTATGTGCTTTATTCGTTATTTCGTTATTTCAGGGCTGTGTTCAAGATAAGTTTTTCGTTATTTTCCTGGTATTCGTAGAGATATTCAGATAATCTTTGGTTCTTATCCGTGTAGTGTAGTACGAGTATTTCATTGATCATTTCGTTACTCTATATTGTGATCAAGATTCGTGAGTCTTTTGTTTATTTATTTATTTTTTTTTCTGGTATTTGTAGTAAGGAAGGAGATTTTCGTTTTCATTTATTGTTGTTTTCATTCGTCACTTCCTCCTTCTAGTGTTGTGCTCAAGACATTCACCAGTTCTGTTTATTTATTCATGATATTTGCAGCGAAACATTTAGATAATCTTCGTTTTTTATTCTTACATCGTTATTTTTCATTTATCATTTCATTTTTTTTTTTTGCTTCTCTATCGTGTATTGTGGTGTTCATTAACCTCCTTAACCTCAATATTGTGTTCAAGACGCTTTCCAGGGATTGTTTACTTTTACGCTAATCTTCCCGGGTACCCGTCGGCCGCTCCTCCTTGCCGGATTCAAAGACATGTTCTGTATAGTCAGTTTTCTCCACAATGCAAGACTAAAGGAGGTGTTTTTAAATAATCGTCCCGTCTCAGGTGTGTGCTGACGCTAATGAGCGCCGGATCACCTGAGCTGTGTGGGTAATCAGTGTGTGTGTGTGTGTGTGTGTGTGTGTGTGTGTGTGTGTGTGTGACCTCTCTCTCTCTAATCCTCTTTGTCCCTGTTCTCCCTTCTGCTGTATTAGGTGGCTTTCCCCTCTCACTTAAGCTCACTTCGTCCATCTTTTCCTCCTCCTCCTCCTCCTCCTCCTCCTCCTCCTCCTCCTCCTCCTCCTCCTCCTCCTCCTCCTCCATCAAGGTGACCCGCACATCCACATCATCGCCTCTTCTCTTTATACAAACTCCTCTCTTCTCGTGTGATTGTTCATTGTAGAATATATTCTTTAGCATTTCGTCCAAGTCTCCCTTACCTGTTCATTTCTCAACCCTTCCCTTACTCTTCATCTCTTATATTCATGGCTTATTTTTATTCTTTTTAGTTCTTCTTTTCTTTCGTCCGTTCTTAAAATTCTCGTTATTTTTTTTTTTTTTAGTTTCTCCTTTCGTTCCTTCTTTAAATTATGTTTTTTCTTTTTAATCACCCTTTTTTTCGTTTTTTCTTAAAATTCGTTCTTGTTTTCCTACTTTTAAGTTTCCTGTCGTTCTTTTTTTAAAACTGATATTTTCATTTTTTTTAAGTTTCTTTTCCTCCTTAAAATTCAATAGTTATTACCTTTCCTTGTTGTGTCTCTTTTTTCGTCCCTTCTTAAAAATCACTCATTGTCCTTCTTTTTATTCTCCTTTCTTTCTCTCGTTCTTAAGATTTTCTCGTTATTTTCCTTAATTTTATTTCCTCTTCTTTCGTTTCTTATTAAAAATTAATTATTATTTTCTTTCTCTTTTATTCCACTTTCATTCCTTCTTAAAAATCATTAGTTATTTCTTTTCTCTTTAGCTTACTTACTCGTATTTAATTTGTTTATACTTCACCGTCTGTCGTTAATCCATAAAATGCATTCGTTATTTTACTAATTTATATTTCCATTTCAATCGTTCCTACTTTTTAAATTATATTTTGTAGTTGTTGTTGTTGTTGTTGTTGTTGTTGTTGTTATTATTATTATTATTATTATTATTATTATTATTATTATTATTATTATTATTATTACTTATTATTTAAGCTTACATTGTACATTTTGATAGAGCACTGTAATACCCCTTATGCCAAAGTTCCCTCTGCATCGGTATATTTAAAAGAGTTTCCCTTGTCTAATAAATCTATTCATTGCTACATCATCTTATCCTCCCTTGCCTTTGTAGCCTTTCTGTCTGTCTGTCTCCCTCTCTCTCTCTCCCTCTCTCTCAGACAATTGAGTATTCACTCTTGCAACCTTCCTTGCTCTTTATCCTGCTAATTTTCCTTGCCAACCTTCTCTGCTCAAATTC
>NC_087184.1:10675219-10677719 GCF_035594125.1 Scylla paramamosain
ACTATTACTACTACTATTATCACCACTACCCCCAACACTGAATCATTATCACATGTTAATCTAGTAGTAGGAGAGAGGAAGAGGACAACATGAATAAGACGAAATATTGCCAAGGTCGAGAGAGAGAAAGAGAGAGAGAGAGAGAGAGAGAGAGAGAGAGAGAGAGGAGAGAGAGAGAGAGAGAGAGAGAGAGAGAGAGAGAGGAGAGAGAGAGAGAGAGAGAGAGAGAGAGAGAGAGAGAGAGAGAGAGTCAATAAATTATGTGCGTTTAATTAATGACCTGTACACATGGAAAGGTACCACAAGACACACACACACACACACACACACACACACACACACACACACACACACACACACACACACACACACACACACACACACACACACACACACACACATACACGATTATGTAACAAAAAGTCATAATTAACGAGCAAACAGAGAAATCAGGCATCGCAGGCGCCTGCCAAAGATTATTTGGTTTTGATGAGAAAGCAGCAGACGCAGTAGTGGTAACAGGTGTAGTGACGAGGTGTAGTGATGGTGTTGGTGAAGGAGTAGCAAGGTGACTTGCTTGATAGTGTGTATGCAAACTCTTCGTATTCACCATCCATAAATGGTGATGCACCTCACCACTGCTTCTTTTCTGTCCTCTGCTCACAATATCAATTCAAACCTAAAATGAAAACTTGCACAAAGAGTTTCAGCATCTGTGTGGTGGTGAGTGTGTTGGTGGCGGTGGCGTTCATCGCCCCCTCCTTGTGGGGCGTGGTGATGGACGCCCGCAAGCTTGGACTCCTGGTGGAGGCGTGGCAGCGCGCGCCGTCCCCACACCACTCCCGTGGGGAAGGTGCGGGAGCGGCTGGCCACTGCCTGGTGGTTGGGGCCCCTGCGGCCCGCCCCTCCAAGGGACCCACTGTCGGAGTGCGGCATCCCCGTCACCGACTGGCGGGAGCTGATGGCCCTCCTGGTGAACATTAAGGCTCGCCTGGCCTGCGTGCAGGAGCAGATCCTGCTGGCCGAGCAGGAGCACGAGGACTTCTACACAAAGCTGGTGGTGGTGGCGTGTTGCCTGGTGGCGGTGCCGCTGTGTGGCGCCCTCCTGATGGGGTGCTCCAGCATCCTCCTCCTCCTGGCGCGGCGCCATCACCAGCCACTCCAGGAAACCAAGGATCTGCAGACTTATAAGGGACACACTGAGGATCAGCTCAGACTGATCCAGTACAAACTTGTAAAGCGGAAGCTGAAGAAGCTTCTACGGCAGTACTGTCCCCTGAAGCGACACGTCCTGCTTGTAATGTTTGACTGGCTGACCGAGGTGCAGCTCCACCTGGACACTGGTAGCGACGGCCGCGTCCCGGTGACTCTCCTAGACCGGGAGGCGCAGCCACTGGCGCTGCAGAAGGAGACTCGAGTCCAGCAGAGAGGTCAGCTGAGAGTCAGTCCCGTGGAGGACTCGGCGGCCCGTGTGGAGGACTCTGCAGCCCAAGAGGCAGGTGGCGAGGAGAACCACCTCTTGGTGCGGCACAGCGTCGTGGTGCCTCCCCGGTTCAGGCACAGGCTGGCGGGGCCCGGGGAGCGCCACTTGCGGTACTTGGCGCGGCTCTACTGCGTCTCGGTGTGCCACACCTGGGACATGCCGCGGGGGCAAGCTCCACATTAGGGGCCCCAAGAAACACGTGCTGGAGTGCCTCGCCCACGTCAAGGCGTTGCTGGCGGAGTACCGTGCACGTGAGGCGAGGCCCGAGTGAGGAGCCTTGGCCTTGCTCTTCCTGAAAACAGAGGATATACGGCGTCCTAAGGAATCCTAGAGTGGCCGTAGTAGCAGCAGCAGCAGCAGGAGCGGTAGTAGTAGTAGTAGTAGTAGTAGTAGTAGTAGTAGTAGTAGTAGTAGTAGTAGAAGTAGTAACAGGAGTAGCAGTAGTAATTCATCGTTACCTGTTAACTTTACGTCTCTTTTTACTCTTTTCATTGTTCTTCTTGCTAAAATATTCAAGTCATTGTATCGCTAATGTTGAGATACACCAGTACTGAATAGAAGGTCTTTGTAGGGAGATTCAGTGCACACACACACACGCACGCACACACGCACGTGCACACACACACACACACACAAACACACACACAGACACACAGAAACACACACACACACACACACACACACACACACACAGAAACACACACACACAGAAACACACACACACACACACACACACACACACAGAAACACACACACACACACACACACAGAAACATACACAAACAGAAACACACACACACAGAAACACACACACAGAAACACACACACACACACACACACACACACACACACACACACACACACACACACACACACACACACACACACACACACACACACACACACAGAAACACACACACACAGAAACACACAGAAACACACACACACACACACAGAGAAACACACAGAAACACACACACACACACACACACACACAGAAACACACACACACACACA
>NC_087184.1:10682719-10695219 GCF_035594125.1 Scylla paramamosain
TCTGATGGCTTCTTGACCCTTCCTTTGTTTTCTTATGTTTTTGTGCACGGGTTGGGACGCAGTATTGATGGGGAGGGTGGCAGTGCACGGTGACGCAGCCTTCACTGCTCTGATGATAATAGTTGTTTTAGGTCTGTTTTAGCAAGAAAGTTACACACATAAAGACCACACATATTTAACATAAAGTCTTGGTTTAAGAAAAAAAAATCCTTAAAAGAACATATATAAAAAAAAAAGGTAAAAATATAAGAATATAATCTAAAAAAAGAAAAAAAATCATCAACAACATACCTAAAACTAATATATTCAAGTGTAAGTTTGACAGGTGAGGTGATGAGTGGGGTGCGGTACTGCTTTGTTGTGGCGGCATTGCACATTACACTGAACAGGTTAATGTACCTCTGTCTGTTCTAATACTACTATCCTACCAATGCTGCTTCACATCAGTCTTCCATTCTTAACAAACCATGCATTCGGATATACTTCAAAGGCCTCCAAACAAAGCGGAACTTGATGTACGTATGTAAGTGTAGATCTTGTTAATTCTCGCAGTATTCACCTGGCCAGCCTCCAATTAGGCCCGTCCACCAACCCACCTGCATCACCAAAACTCACCTGCCTTTGTGGCGCACCTTGATCCTGGAAGCTGCCCCCAATAACACAAGATGCGCCGAGTGACTGACCGACGAGTGAATGAATGGCTGTGTGTGTGTGTGTGTGTGTGTGTGTGTGTGTGTGTGTGTGTGTGTGTGTGTGTGTGTGTGTGTGTGTGTGTGTGTGTGTGTGTGTGTGTGTGTGTGTGTGTGTGTGTTTCGTTTTTGCCGAATTTTTTAGTTTTTTTGCCTGTTATTTTTTTTATTTATTTTTTATTTAGTTTGTGATATTTTCTTTTTCTGTTTTACTTCCTTCCATCCATCCATCCATCCATCCATCCATCCATCCATCCATCCTTCCTTCCTTCCTTCCTTCCTTCCTTCCTTCCTTCCTTCCTTCCTTCCATTCTTCCTTCCTTCCTTCCTTTCCTTTCCTTTCCTTTCCTTTCCTTTTCTTTCCTTTCCTTTCCTTTACTTTACTTTCCTTCCTTCCTTCCTTCCTTCCTTCCTACTTTTCTTCCTTTCTTTCTTCATTCCTTCCTTGCTTTCATTCATTCATTCATTCATTCATTCATTTTTAACCATTTTATCTTTCTAATTTCTATATGGATGGGACACAAGACACACACACACACACACACACACACACACACACACACACACACACACACACACACACACACACACACACACACACACACACCATAAATATCCATAAACCGTGATCCATAAATGGTGATGCACCTCACCACTGCTTCTTTTCTGTCCTCTGCCCACAATATCAATTCAAACCTAAAATGAAAACTTGCACAAAGAGTTTCAGCATCTGTGTGGTGGTGAGTGTGTTGGTGGCGGTGGCGTTCATCGCCCCCTCCTTGTGGGGCGTGGTGATGGACGCCCGCAAGCTTGGACTCCTGGTGGAGGCGTGGCAGCGCGCCGGTCCCCACACCACTCCCGTGGGGAAGGTGCGGGAGCGGCTGGCCACTGCCTCGTGGTTGGGGCCCCTGCGGCCCGCCCCTCCAAGGGACCCCCTGTCGGAGTGCGGCATCCCCGTCACCGACTGGCGGGAGCTGATGGCCCTCCTGGTGAACATTAAGGCCCGCCTGGCCTGCGTGCAGGAGCAGATCCTGCTGGCCGAGCAGGAGCACGAGGACTTCTACACAAAGCTGGTGGTGGTGGCGTGTTGCCTGGTGGCGGTGCCGCTGTGTGGCGCCCTCCTGATGGGGTGCTCCAGCATCCTCCTCCTCCTGGCGCGGCGCCATCACCAGCCACTCCAGGAAACCAAGGATCTGCAGACTTATAAGGGACACAATGAGGATCAGCTCAGACTGATCCAGTACAAACTTGTAAAGCGGAAACTGAAGAAGCTTCTACGGCAGTACTGTCCCCTGAAGCGACACGTCCTGCTTGTAATGTTTGACTGGCTGACCGAGGTGCAGCTCCACCTGGACACTGGTAGCGACGGCCGCGTCCCGGTGACTCTCCTAGAGCGGGAGGCGCAGCCACTGGCGCTGCAGGAGGAGGCTCGAGTCCAGCAGAGAGGTCAGCTGAGAGTCAGTCCCGTGGAGGACTCGGCGGCCCGTGTGGAGGACACTGCAGACCAAGAGGCAGGTGGCGAGGAGAGCCACCTCTTGGTGCGGCACAGCGTCGTGGTGCCTCCCCGGTTCAGGCACAGGCTGGCGGGGCCCGGGGAGCGCCACTTGCGGTACTTGGCGCGCCTCTACTGCGTCTCGGTGTGCCACACCTGGGACATGCCGCGGGGCAAGCTCCACATTAGGGGCCCCAAGAAACACGTGCTGGAGTGCCTCGCCCACGTCAAGGCGTTGCTGGCGGAGTACCGTGCACGTGAGGCGGGGCCCGAGTGAGGAGCCTTGGCCTTGCTCTTCCTGAAAACAGAGGATATACGGCGTCCTAAGGAATCCTAGAGTGGCCGTAGTAGCAGCAGCAGCAGCAGGAGTGGTAGTAGTAGTAGCAGTAATAACAGGAGTAACAGTAGTAATTCATCGTTACCTGTTAACTTTACGTCTCTTTTTACTCTTTTAATTGTTCTTCTTGCTAAAATATTCAAGTCATTGTATCGCTAATGTTGAGATACACCAGTACTGAATAGAAAAGGTCTTTGTAGGGAGATTTAGTGCACACACACACACACACACACACACACACACACACACACACACACTCACACACAGAAACACACACACACACACACACACACACACACACACACACACACACACACACACACACACACACAGTTAATGGCTGCTGTATGTCACGTATACAGAGATGGCATCTTTTCAAATTTATTGCCCTTGATAGTTTTGTAAATATACTCTCTCTCTCTCTCTCTCTCTCTCTCTCTCTCTCTCTCTCTCTCTCTCTCTCTCTCTCTCTCTCTCTCTCTCTCTCTCTCTCTCTCTCTTATATATAACTTAAGTTAAATGTTTTTTTTCATAGATTTCAGTCCTTTAAAAAGTTTTGCATAAATATAAACAAATATACGTCATTTTAATATATATATATATATATATATATATATATATATATATATATATATATATATATATATATATATATATATATATATATATATATATATATATATATATATATATATATATATATATATATATATATTTCTCATATAAAAGTAAATCATATGGAAACATTTAATTATAATGAAAACTTTAGTTAGTTTCACATAATCTCTTGTATAAGTTCCAATACTTTAAATATTATATAAACATTATTGATATCCATAGTCACACGTATCCTTTGTGCTTCAGCTTAGACCCTTTATAATTACATAAATGTGATATAATCTATAAATAACTTGAGAGCATTGAGTTGTTGTTGTTGTTGTTGTTGTTGTTGTTGTTGTTGTTCTAATTTTTTTATTGTCGTCATCGTTGTTGTTGTTGTTGTTGTTGTTGTTGTTGTTGTTGTTGTTGTTGTTATCATTAGCTAACAAAGAATTGTAAACGGAAAAAAAGAAACAATATGGAGAAAGAAAAAAAAATTGATAACAAAGATAAGCCATAAAACAAAAACATATCAGAAGCATTGCCTGTAGTTATCAATGGTCGAGCTCATACATAAACCAACACAATAACAGTGAACACACGAACACATACAATGAACTTCAACACATAAATCATAGCCAGAATCATGATCGTGACCAAAATAAACATCATAAACGAAAAAAAAAAAAAAAATGTCAAATAAAAAGTAAAATAAACATGATAACCAGAATAGAAAAAAAAATAAATAGATAAGAATCATAAGGAAAAATTATGAGAAAAAAACAAACAAACAAAATTATAACAAAAATAGAGTAAACACACACACACACACACACACACACACACACACACACACACACACACACACACACACACACACGACCAAAAAAATAAAAAAATAAATAAATAACAACGAAAATAACATTAAAAAAAAAAAATCATGAACAAACTATAAAACGAAAACCAAAACAAACCAAAGGAAACTTAAATTCTCAAGGGAAATAACATCCTCGCCTCTCTCAGCACGTAACCGAGCCCGCGTGCCAATATTTCTCCCTTCTCCCTCGTGGCCTTCTCTGGGTATTTAATAAGCTGCTTGAGTGAGTGACTTCATTGTAAGGCAGAGAATGGCATTATGGCCGTAAAATGAAGTATGTTGCGTTACTCTGGTCGTTAAGGTGAAATATAAGCAGGAGGAGGAGGAGGAGGAGGAGGAGGAGGAGGACGAGGAGGAGGAGGAGAAGGAGGAGGAGGAGGAGGAGGAGGAGGAGGAAGAGAGATGTTTATTTCTCCTTATTTCATCTCTGTCTCTCTCTCTCTCTCTCTCTCTCTCTCTCTCTCTCTCTCTCTCTCTCTCTCTCTCTCTCTCTCTCTCTCTCTCTCTCTATGGAAAAAGTGTATATATCTAAGAGAGAGAGAGAGAGAGAGAGAGAGAGAGAGAGAGAGAGAGAGAGAGAGAGAGAGAGAGAGAGAGAGAGAGAGAGAGAGAGAGAGAGAGAGAGAGACTGAATACCCACATCTAAACAAAAAAAGCCACAAAGACAATAACCAATAAGTTAAGAATGATCTAGGCAACAAAGATTCCAATACTAAATACAACAAAGAGATCAAAACATTCAAAAGGTTCCAATACTGCAGGAAAGGCATTCAATTCTCCTTCCCTTCGCTCCTACCATTACACAGGCTTTCCCTTCCATTCATTTCCATCCCTTACGATTTAATCCAACAAATACACAAAGTTAATCCTTATTCTTATTCAGAGTGAGCTGTGCGAAAAGTTTCTTTGCTTCCTTATGAAAACATGTCTTTTTTTTTTTTACTTTTTTCCCTTCCCTTTTTACTACCAGAGACAGTGTTCATTGTTTCCCTCAGGATGTGTGTGTGAGAAAATGTGGTGTGTGTGGGTGTGTGGGGGGGTCTGTAGACTGGGTGGCTGGGTGGGTGAGTGGGTGGATAAGTTGGTGGGTGGGTGAGTGCAGGAGGGGATGGTGGCTGAGTAGGTGGATGATTGGGTAGGGTGGGCGGGGATGAGTCTTACAAGTTTTCTATCCGCCTTTCACACTAGTGGTAAAACTCCCCTGAAGAAATCTCGTTGTAAGGCAAAATTTCCTGTTATCTGCTTGTCCTGTGGTGCTTCTTTCCTCCTCCTCTTCTTCTTCTTCTTCTTCCTTCTTCTCCTCCTCCTCCTCCTCGTTCTTGTTCTTGTTCGCCTTTTTACATCTCTTCCTCCTCTTCCTGTTTTTTTTCTGTTTTTTTTTTCTTTTCTTATTAAGCTTTCTTTTTTATTCTTTCTTTCGTTCTCTTTTTCTTGTTCTATCTTGTTGTTGTTGTTGTTGTTGTTGCATTTGTTCTTCATCTTGTTTATGTTGCTCTTGTTCTCCTAACCTAACCTAACCACCGCCACCACCACCTCCACCACCACCACCGCCACCACCACCGCCACCACTAGCATAGGGAAGGAAAAAACACGCTGGGGGCAACATAATGAAGTCCGTAGTGAGGCGGGAAATAATGGCACCTCAGGCAAGGGTTTTTAATAAATAAATTAAGAAGGTGTGATTAATGCAGGTGGTTATTAGAACTTAATAAATACCCGTCACATTTTCTTTTTTTTTTTTGGGGGGGGGGTTGCGAAAAAGAAATATGACTTGAAAATATTTTGAGGGCTGAGAAATAAAGAGAAAAAAATAGAGAATTGTTTATTTTTTGTAACTTTTTTTTTTCCATTTTGGCGCAACGTTATAATTTTTTTTTGTTCTATCTATTATTTTATGTGTCTTTTTGTCGTGTTGCGAGGAAATTTAATGAAAAGTTAATTTGTTGCCACTGATTGAAATCTTGAGGACGTGACGTAACGGCTGCGCTTTAATTAGGTGAAAAAAAATTGTGTGTGTGTGGAAATGTGGAATTTGCATTTTGGCGAGGGAGCGTGTGGTGGTCTGGAGAGAGAGAGAGAGAGAGAGAGAGAGAGAGAGAGAGAGAGAGAGAGAGAGAGAGAGAGAGAGAGAGAGAGACGCACACACTTAGAGACAAACACACACATGCACAAATAAAAGAGACAGACAGAAAGACAAGTAAACATAGAAAGTGACAGAAAGATACACAGACAGATAAATAAACAGAAAGACAGATAGACAGGCAGATAGACATAAAAACTGACAGACAGGCCAAGATAAAGAGACAAACAGGCAGACAGACATACAGACAGGCAGACGAATAAAGAGACAGAAAATACAGACAAATAGACGAGCTTACATTTAGGAACCAGACAGAGAGGATAACAAATAAACAGACAGACAGACAGACAGACAGTGAAACAGATAGATAGAAAGACACAGACAGATAGAAAGACGGTCAGTGCAGTGAGGCAGACAGACGGAATGGGTGAGAGATAGACAGACAGACAGGCAAAAGGACCCGTAAAGGAGAAATCAATGACCAAATAAAGAAGAGATGTAGATGGACAGAAAGAGACAAAGAAACAGACATAGAGAAAAGTAGAGAAACAAAACAAACAGGAATAACAAAACATACCAAAACAAAGTAGCACAAATTATATATATATAAAGAGACATTCAAACAAACCAAAGAAAAAAAAACGAGGAACATAAAAAAAAACAAGGTAATTACACAGCACTAAGAATTACATTAGCGATTACAACAAGAACACAGAGGAAGGGAAATTGAATACGAGGAGATACAATAGAAAGCGACCCACAGCAACTCTTTCACCGCTGATTAAAGATTAGATAGAGAAACCTCAGGTAATATCACAGGTAACACTCCCACTTTCCCCCTCCCCTTGCCCCCATCCCTCCTTCCCCCTCTTGCTCCTACACACGCCCACCAGGTAACACTCACTAATTAAGCTCAGGTAAGAATCGCCGTCTTGTTTTAAAGAGTTGAGGAAGAAAAGCAATTATTATGATTAATGTTCTCTGGGGAAAATGAGGTACATTGAGAGAGAGAGAGAGAGAGAGAGAGAGAGAGAGAGAGAGAGAGAGAGAGAGAGAGAGAGAGAGAGAGAGAGAGAGAGAGAGAGAGAGAGAGAGAGAGAATACCCACGAAATGAATAAATTTACAATAAAAGACACTAAAAAATTATTAAACAAGAGCGAGAGCGAGAGAGAGAGAGAGAGAGAGAGAGAGAGAGAGAGAGAGAGAGAGAGAGAGAGAGAGAGAGAGAGAGAGAGAGAGAGAGAGAGAGAGAGAGAGAGAGAGAGATGGCATTTTCTATAGACTTTATTGTTTTCATGGTATTTGGAGACTCGTCCAATATTGGAACTCCTGAAATGCAAAAAAAAAAAAAAAATAATAATAAAAAAATAAAAATAAAAATAAAAAAATAAATAAATAAATAAGTAAAAATAAATAGATAAATAGATAAATAAATAAATAAATAAATAAATAAAATAAAATAAATAAATAAATAAAAAAATAAATAAATAAAACAAGAAAAAAGGAAGCCAAAGAAAAGAAAATAGGTCATAAAAAATGTAAATAATGCTCCTTTATTTCCCAGTCGCAAAAAAAAAAAAAGGAAAAAGTTCACTATTCAGGGTTTTTAATGGAAAAAGAGAATTGTGAAAAAGTTTTTTCCCGGAAAAAAACGAAATGAGTAGAATCTGTGCCGTTAATTATTTGATGTACGTCCTTTTGTGTGTGTGTGTGTGTGTGTGTGTGTGTGTGTGTGTGTGTGTGTGTGTGTGTGTGTGTGTGGGTTTTTAATTTTCTTTCTTTTTTTTTTCTCAGTGTGATTTGTTATTATTATTATTATTATTATTATTTTTTTTTTTTATAACTGTTCTTTCTCCTTGCTTCGTTCTTTATTTCAGTTCATCTTTTTATTCCTTCCATTCTTTACTTTCTTGCTTCTTTCCTTTCTCAATTTTTTTCCTTTTTTACCTTTCAGTTTTCTTTTCTTTTCTTCTTTTCTTCTTTTCTTTTTTTCATGTTATATTCCTTTCTTCCTTCCCTTTCTCTCTTTACCTTTTTTCCTTGGGTTTTGTTTGTTTGTAAAATTTCTTTCTTCTTTTGTTTCCTTCCTTTCTTCCTTCTTTCTTTCTCTGTTTATCGTCTTACTTTTGTTTTTTTGTTTGTAAGAATCCTTTGTTTTGTTTCCTTCGTCCCTTCCTTTCTTCTTTGTTTCCTTCGTTCCTTCCTCAATTACATCTTCCTGAATCACATGTTCATCTATCATCTTCTAAACTCCTCCTGTCATTCTGCCTTTATCTCATTTCTTTCATATTCCCTTCCTTTATCAGTTTTTCCTTCCCACACGTTCCACACTGAGCAATTCCTTCCTCTCTCCATTTATTCTTCCCTCGCTTCTTTGTTTTTTTTTTCGGCATTTTTCTTCTTCCCTCTTTATCCTTCCCTTCTACTAACTCTTGTTCCAAACCTCAATAAATTTTCGAAAACAATAAATCAGGCTTATGTTACAGTGTGTATGTGCGTGCGTGCGTGCGTGCGTGCGTGTGTGTGTGTGTGTGTGTGTGTGTGTGTGTGTGTGTGTGTGTGTGTGTGTGTGTGTGTGTGTGTGTGTGTGTGTTGTATTACATTCATTTATTCATTGTTTTGACCTCCTTCCTCATCTCAATCTTTTCTTCTTCTTCCTATCCTCAATTTTTTCTTCTTCACTTCTCTTTCATGCTAATCTTATTCTCTTGCTTCCTTATATTTGTTTTCTTATTTATTTATTTGTTTATTTATTTGTTTGTTTGTTTATTTATTGATTTGTTTATTTATTTATCTTTCTTTCCTTCTCTTTTTCTTCTTTTTTCTTCATTTTTTGTTTTCTTTTTCCCTTGTTTTGTTGTTCTCTTTCTCTGTCTGTCTGTTTGCATGTTTAATTGCCTTTCCTCACCTTTCCTTACTTTTTTTTTTCATCTTCTCTCACCTTCCCCATTTAAGTCAGGTTAGGTCATTCCCCTGACCTGACTTTACCTAACCTAACCTAAACTAACCCCAAAAAAACCTAACCTAAAGAAATCAAACCAAAGCAAACCTAACTTAATCTAACTTAACCTAACCTAATTTTACCTAACCAACCCAACGCACCCTAAACCGAACCAAACCGAACCTAACCGAACCGAACCGAACCGAACCTAACCTAACCGAACTATACCAAACCAAACCAAACATAACATAACTTAAACTAACCTAACATAACTGAACCAAACCTAACCTAACACGAAACAACTTAATCCAACCAAATTAAACTTAAGTAAGGCAAACAAAACCAATCCAAACCCAACCCAACCAAACCTAACTTACCTAACCTAACCCGTGCTGCTCTACTCAACAGGTGAGGAGCCGTTCATCACCTGGGGGCGAGCCAACACAAACACCGCTTACTTCGACGACACAACGCCTACCAACGTGACTGCTGTGGTGGGCCAGCAAGCCAGTCTGCCCTGCCAAGTGCTGAACCTCGATAAAAAAGATGTGAGTTCTGACTGGGAGGAGGAAGGGAAGGGAGTAGAGGAGGAGGAGGAGGAGGAGGAGGAGGGGGAAGAGGAGGAGGAAGGGAAGGGAGGAGACCAGGAGGAGGAGGAGGAAGGGACAGGGAGAGGAATGAATAGGAGAAAAGATAACGGGAGAAGAGGAAAGGAAAGATTATTGGGAAAAAAAATGGTAGGAGGGGAAGAGAAAGGTAAGAGAAGAAGAAGAATGGGAAGATGAGGGGGACAAGAATGAATAGGGGAATAAATACGAGGGGAAGAAAGGATTGAGGGGAGAGGAGGAAGGGGAGAGGAAGATAAAGGGGAGAATAATGAATAGGAGTAGGAAAGCTGAGGAAAAGGGAAGAATAGAAGGAATAGAAGAGGAAGGGAATAGTAAAGGGAAAAGAATGAATAGGAGAAGAAGAGAGAAAAGTAAAGAGAGATGAGGAAGAGTAAGTTAAAGGGGGAAGAGAAAGTTGAAGATAAATGGATAGAACAGGAAGAGAGAGAGAGGTAAGAGGAGAGGAATGATTAGCAAGAGAAAGAAGGGAGGAGGAAGGTAAGAGAAATAAGATAGAAGAGGAAGAGGGAGGGGAAGGAGAGCTGAAAGAATAATAAAAGAGAAAGAGGCAAGTAAGATGGAAATGAACATGAAGCGGAGGAGGAGAGGAAGAGAAGATAAGGGAGGATAATGAAGAGGAGAAGAGAAGAGTTAAGAGTGATAAATTACTATTGCATAAGGGAAATAATAGCAAGGATTGGAAAATTTGAAGGAATAGAAGGGATAAAAAAGAACAGGAATTAGTAAACATTGGATGAGAGGAAAAAATGGAAAGAAGAGAAATACTGCAAGAGGGAAGAGGGATTAGTAAACATTGGATAAGGGAAAGAAAAAGTAAGAATTTGAGTGTTTGAAGGAATGAGAGAAGAAGAAGAAGAAGAAGAATTATTTAACATTAGATAACATTGGATGAAGGAAAGTTTAGAATGCTTTGGAAGATTGAAGGAATAAAATAAGACAAAAATAAATAAATGAAAAGGATTTAAACGTTTGAAGGAATAAGGAAACTAGAAGGAGGGTTAGATAACTTTAAATAAATAGATAAATAAATGAAATAAACTTGAAGGCTTGAATGAAAAGAATAATTAAAAGAGGGAAGAGAGATTAATAAACTAGATAAAAGGGGAAAAATATGAAAGATTCGAAGGCTTGTAGGAATAGAAGAAATAGAAGAGAAAAGGAGGAAAAGAGAAGAAAAGTAGAGAAAAATGGTAATGAAGAAGAGGGAAGGAGGTAATAAAGAGGAGGATAAAGAGAAAATGGCGAGTAAGGAAAAAAAAAACTATAAAAGGAAAGAAGAAGTGGATGAAGAAGAAAAGGTGAAAAAATGCGAGAATAGGGAAGGGCAAGAGGAGAGTAAAGAAGGGAATAGGAAGAAAAGGTAGTTTAAAATAAGAAATAGAAAATAAAAAAAAGGGAAAGATTAGTAAATAGGAAAATAAAGACAAGTGAACAAAAAATAGAAAAAAAGGATGAAAGGAAACGAGAACAATTACAAGAAAACGAGGAACGAGAAAGAAGAATAAAAGATGGGGAGCAGATGATCAACTCTCTCTCTCTCTCTCTCTCTCTCTCTCTCTCTCTCTCTCTCTCTCTCTCTCTCTCTCTCTCTCTCTCTCTCTCTCTCTCTCTCTCTCTCTCTCTCTCTCTCTCTCTCTCTCTCTCGACGGTGCCAGTTGCAAGTTTTCTCTTTTTCCTCAATGTTGCAGGACTCCCAAAACTTAGATTATATTACACCTTTGTGGGAGCTGTAACACTGTATTGCGCGCTTACCTGCTGGAGGTGCTTGTTTCTGTCCTTTTTTCCTTTCCCTCTTCTTATTTTTTTCTTTTACATCTGTTTCTGTTTTTCTCCTGTTCCGTTTTCGTCTTTGTTTCTTTCGTCTTTCTTTGTTTCCTGGTTCTGTCGTCGTTGTCCTTCTTTCCGCCTTTCTGTTTATTTGTTTGTGTCTCTTCTGTTTTATTTATTCTTCTTTGTTCTTTTCTCTGTTTTTTTTTTCTGTTTGTTTTTTCTGTTTTTAGTCTTCCTTGTTTCTGTTTGTTTCTTTTGCCTGTCTGTCTTTCTGTTCTCTTCCGTTTTTCTTTTTTCTCTTTTTTTTTACCTGTCTTTTTTTCTTCTATATCTGGTCCTGTCTTTTTTCTTTCGTTCCTCTATGTCTCTTTCTCCTTTTTTTTTTTTATGTCTCTGATTTTGTTTCTCTCTTTTTGTTTCAGCTTTTCCGTATAAAACTTTAAAACTGTCTAAAGTTGCCCTTGTCTAAAAGAATGTGTGTTAAAAAGTAAAAGTGTCTAATTAAAACTCTCTCTCTCTCTCTCTCTCTCTCTCTCTCTCTCTCTCTCTCTCTCTCTCTCTCTCTCTCTCTCTCTCTCTCTCTCTCTCTCTCTCTCTCTCTCTCTCAGGTGTCGTGGATCAGACAGCGGGACCTTCACATTCTCACCGTGGGCATCTACACCTACACCAGTGACGACAGATTCAAGGTCAGCCACACACCTGTCACACCTGCCACACATCTGCCACACATCTGTCATTTGTTAATCTATTAGTATTTTTTTTGTTTATTTATTTATTTTTTGCCACATCTGTTTTGTTGTATTGATTCCTTATTATTTATTTATTTTATTGTATTTTCCACTACACACCTGTTATACACCTGTCATGTATTAATTTTCTTGTTGTTTTTTGTATTGTATTTATTTTTATTTTTCACTCCACATCTGTCTTACGTCTGTCATTTATTAATCTCTTATTGTTACTTTTATTTAGCTATTTATTTATTTGTTCCTTTATTTATTTTATTTATATTTATTTTTTCAGTACACACCTGTCAAACACCTGTCATTTGTACTGTTTCATATTGTTTCTTTTTCCATCTTTT
>NC_087184.1:10717719-10727719 GCF_035594125.1 Scylla paramamosain
AGAGAGAGAGAGAGAGAGAGAGAGAGAGAGAGAGAGAGAGAGAGAGAGAGAGAGAGAGAGAGAGAGAGATTTAAGTGAAGGAGAGGGAGGAAGGAGGGTGAAATGAGAGCAGTTTTAATATGGAGGGAGAAGAGTAAGAGGATGGAGAGGAGGGAAGAGGAGGGAGAGTTTTAAATGATGAGAGAAAGAAGAGGAGGAGGAGGAGGAGGAGGAGGAGGAGGAGGAGGGGATGAGTTACCGGAATGAAATACTGAATAATTTTTTATCTCCCAAAATGTGTTGTTTATTTATTTCTTGCTAATTCGATTTTTTTCTTACATTTTATTTGAAACGTTTTATTGCTTACATATTTATTAATTTGAGAGAGAGAGATAGAGATAGATAGATAGATAGATAGATAGAGAGAGAGAGAGAGAGAGAGAGAGAGAGAGAGAGAGAGAGAGAGAGAGAGAGAGAGAGAGAGAGATAGCACCCGGGGGAATACATCATGTGACAGTAAACAAACCGCTTGTATGGGGGACTAATTAGCATAGTTAGTTTGTATTCAACGCAAAATATTATTCAATAAACATAATTAGATGATTCATTACAGCAACAAAGTATTGGCTGGGGGGCATAAAGTGTAATATGTTAGTTGTTACCGGTGGAAATAGGGGAAAAAAGGAAAAATGTGAATTATTACAGAGAGAGAGAGAGAGAGAGAGAGAGAGAGAGGAGAGAGAGAGAGAGAGAGAGAGAGAGAGAGAGAGAGAGATGAACAAACTTAGAAAAAAATAGGATTGCAGTGAAAATCAATGTTGAGAGAGAGAGAGAGAGAGAGAGAGAGAGAGAGGAGAGAGAGAGAGAGAGAGAGAGAGAGAGAGAGAGAGAGAGAGAGAGAGAGAGGAGAGAGAGAGAGAGAGAGAGAGAGAGAATAACATAATTGCACCGAGACAAAAAAAAAATAACTGTGAAAATCAATGCAAGGGAGAGAGAGAGAGAGAGAGAGAGAGAGAGAGAGAGAGAGAGAGAGAGAGAGAGAGAGAGCTCTAAATATCGGACCAAGAGACCTGGACATTAATTTTAGCCCGGCCCGCACAGGATTGCGCCAATATCCGAATCTAGAGAGTGCTGAATTCTGATTATCGCGCTGCGCAATCTGAAAACACCGCGGAAAATGAGGTAGTAGAGAGAGAGAGAGAGAGAGAGAGAGAGAGAGAGAGAGAGAGAGAGAGAGAGAGAGAGAGAGAGGGGAGAGAGAGAGGGAGAGGGGAGGGGGGTATAGTAGTGGTTTGATTGCCAGTCGATTTTTGTTTTTTCCTTTTTCTTTGTCTTTTATTTTTTCTTACTTCTTTTTCACCATATTGTTGTTGTTGTTGTTGTTGTTGTTGTTGTTGTTCTTCTTCTTGTTCTTCTTCTTGTTCTTGTTCTTGTTCTTGTTCTTCTTTTACTTTTCTTCTGTTTCATTTTCATTGTTTTTCAATTTCATGACAATAAATATATAAAACTCCTTCCTTGAGAGAGAGAGAGAGAGAGAGAGAGAGAGAGAGAGAGAGAGAGAGAGAGAGAGAGAGAGAGAGAGAGAGAGAGAGAGAGAGAGAGTGCAATTACTGTTATTGTTATTATTTTTCTTGTCTTATTTTTAATAATGATAAAATGTTACTACTTCCGTAACACACAGACACACACACACACACACACACACACACACACACACACACACACACACACACACATACACACACACACTTAATTAACTAACACGTAACACGAAATAGTAATAATAATGAAGTGTTCTGGCTCCTAATTGAAAATGGTGGTACATTTCGTTTTCTTTCTCGACATCAAAGAAAACGGAAAGTGAGGCTGCACTTGACTTAAAGAAAAGGGTGGACAAAACTATTTATTTATCCTCTCGACTTCTCTCAGTAAGATGCTTATGTGTGTACCAGAGAGAGAGAGAGAGAGAGAGAGAGAGAGAGAGAGAGAGAGAGAGAGAGAGAGTCCTTATGCTCCATTTCTCTCTCTCTCTCTCTCTCTCTCTCTCTCTCTCTCTCTCTCTCTCTCTCTCTCTCTCTCTCTCTCTCTCTCTCTCTCTCTCTCTCTCTCTCTCTCTGCCTTGTTTTTCATGATGTCATTGATTTTTCTTTAACAATTTAGTCAGAAAGTCTCTCTCTCTCTCTCTCTCTCTCTCTCTCTCTCTCTCTCTCTCTCTCTCTCTCTCTCTCTCTCTATCTCTCTCTCTCTCTCTCTCTCTCTCTCTCTTGCGTCGTTTGTATTTAAGCTAGAAAATAATTTTGGATGATGGTGGAGGTGGTGGTGGTAGTGGTAGTGGTTGTAGTGGTGGTGGTGGTGGTAGTGGTAGTGATGGTGGTGAAGGCTAGGCTGGGAGGCGGATGATGCTCAGGTCATAAGGGCGTTAAGTCACGTGGTCTTCAGGCTAAATGGGCCTAAACATACATGAAGGCCTATGAACATTTGGGCCACAGGTGTCTTGGTAGTCAGATCACGTGGTCCCTGTTTGTAGATTCAGATGGCTTTGTGAAGAGAGCATGTGAATCCACCCACACAAATGTAAAGGCCACTAATCCATCCTCTACCCATCTACTCACTCCCATACCCACCCGTCCAATCACCATTATCCACCCATTCATCCACTCATCCACACCTATCCACCGAATCACCTTCAACAACTGCCCAGCCACTCACTCACGTCCATTCACCAATCACCAGTCACCAGTCATCACCAACACTCACTCACCCAACCACTCACTCACACCTCATACACCAGTTACCATCACCCACCCAGCCACTCACCCACACTTCATCCACCAATTATCAACAACCACCTTCCCACCCAAACACTTAATCACATTCATCCATCCAATTATCAACACCCCCAACCACCCACGCACCCACACACCCACACACCCACGCATACTAGTCACTCAGTCATCCACCTACTCTAGTGTAGACTGATGAAAATGTACTCTATTTATGGAAATTAATGATTTATATTGGTTGTATCCGAGGTCAATCTCTGCTTAGTTTGGTTGGCCTTAACTGTCCTCCCAGATTTATTTTGCCGTTGGTAAGCGTTGCGCGGAGGTGTTGGAGAAGGCTGCCAGAGGCCTCCAGACTATGTTGGTAAAATGGATGAATCACTAGAAGATTTTTGGCGGTTTTTGCTTATTCATAGTGTTGTCTTTAATTTAACATTAAACTTTGATATATTTTGTAGAGATATATCAAGAAATGTACAATGCATAAGCACGTAATTATAGTCTGAGCAAAGGTATGTTCAGATGGGTGGATTTTGCATTTGAGCGTCACTGCTCAGCCAGGCTCGGCCCGTCCCGAGCATTACATTATATACAAACTTACATCCTGGAGCTGCGAGGCTGATCGCAACACTCAAGGCATGTGATAACACAAACCTTTTTTTTATTTCAAAGTCTCATCCCTTGTTTGGTTGTTAGATGGAAGTGATGGGTAACTTGCAAAAAGTGGAAGCGTGTCTTGTGTATGGTTTGTCAATAACTACTCAGCCAATTCTGTTGAAACTTGGCCTGTGACATGTGCCGTTGATATATTGTGTCAAATGTGAATTTGTGCTGTAGATGTGCAAATGCTTCGTAGCAGCTCATGAACAGCTCAGCTGACCAAACTCAAATTTGCGCATAATATAAACTAACAAAGCTTTCATGAATAAGCTTGCGAAATAGTTAACTGGTACATATGTAGGTACAAATCGCAGTATGAAAAAAAAAAAAAAAAATGCGCTCAGTTTTCTGCAGTTTTAACCAGCTTACTTTTGACCTCAGAATCCACTTGGTTGTTTTTGTAGGTTATGATTAAGACAATCCAGAGATTTAAGAACAAAAGAAATAAGGGAAGCTGCAAGAAGCGACCAGGCTTACACGTGGCAGTCCCTGTATGAAACACTCCTACCTATTTCCATCTGTTATCCCCATCCATACACTTGTCTAATCTTCTCTTAAAGCTCTCTAGTGTCCTGGCACTAACTACATGATTACTGAGTCCGTTCCACTCATCTACCACTCTATTTGAGAACCAATGTTTTCCTATCTCCTTCCTAAACCTAAATTTTTCAAGCTTGAACCCGTTATTTCTTGTTCTACCTTGGTTGCTGATCCTAAGAATTTTGCTTACATCTCCCTTGTTATAACCCTTATACCACTTAAAGACTTCTATCAGGTCCCCTCTTAACCTACGTCTCTCTAGAGAATGTAATTTTAACCGCTTCAACCTCGCTTCGTAAGGAATACTCCTCATCCCCTGAATCCTTTTAGTCATTCTCCTCTGTACTGATTCTAATAGACCTATATCTTTCCTGTAATGTGGGGACCAGAACTGCACAGCGTAGTCTAGATGAGGTCTGACCAGCGCCAAGTATAACTTTAATATTACTTCCGGCCTTCTACTTTTAACACTCCTAAAAATGAATCCTAGTACCCCTATTTGCCTTGTTTCTGGCTTCTATGCATTGTTTCCCTAGACGGAGTTCAGAGCTAACTATAACTCCTAAATCTTTCTCGTACCCTGTACCTACCAGAGTTTGGGTGTTTAATGTGTACTTTATTGTGTGGGTTTCCTCTACCTACGCTAAGCACTTTGCATTTATTGATATTAAATTGCATTTGCCATCTATCCGTCCATTCATTCATTCTATCTAAGTCTGTCTGCAAGGCGATGGCATCCGCTTCTGACCTAATTAATCTACCTATCTTTGTGTCATCCGCAAATTTACTAACATCGCTACTAATTCCACTATCCAAGTCATTGATATATATTAGAAATAATAATGGCCCTAATACTGATCCCTGTGGCACCCCACTAATGACATGACCCCCACTCGGGGTTTATTTACATTGTTCACAAATCGAGACAGAGAGAGAGAGAGAGAGAGAGAGAGAGAGAGAGATGAGGAGAGAGAGAGAGAGAGAGAGAGAGAGAGAGAGAGAGAGTCAATGTGTGTCACATTGCCCAAGGGCAACATCGGTCACAGGATCGCCACGCCGCTGTCTTGTCCTCGGTCGCTTGCAGGGTTGCGGTATTCCTGTCGCAGGGCGGGGTCCTTGGGGCTCCATTCTGACGTGGCAGTGAAGACGTCGATTAAGGCGCGCTGCAGCCCTTGGGAGGCACCATACTTGTTAATCACCTCCTTCAGGAGCATCAGAGGCACAAGAGCCACTGCTGTCACCGCCATAGTTGAACCCACGCCTGTAGGGGCGACCAAGGGAATGACCATACACACCTGTACAAACAATAAGCCTCTTGTTTGCTTATGATAATATTGGATTTGTGTCTCCAGGAAGACCTGCCCATGCAATCGCCCATGTAAACAGTAGATGCCACTCACGTGGAGGAGGATTCTAAAATTGTTGTTAGATGTCATGAATTTTCACAGAGAATGCATTTGTAAGCAACGGCGTCATATCGCTGGGTGGCAAAAAAAACATACGGATTCCAGGGTTTCCCGTCGTTTTGTTATGTTGATGGACACAGGAAACTGCCTTACCTGACATTTGCATATATTACATTCGAGTATGTAGGTACTGAGTGTCATGATAAGCTTGGCACTTTAGGGTAATACGTACTGTTGCAAAGCGTACTCAAAATCTGTCCGTCCTCTGTGGCGTCATTCCCAGGATACAGCAAAATCCCCTCCATCTCAAGAGTCAGCGCAGCACACGAAAACATACCGGTGGGGATGGTGTCGAAGACGTAGGTACCACAGGTGAGGTCCTGATGCTGCGCCTGACTGTAGACAAACACCACGGCCAGGAAGGTTGGGTTGAGGATTCCCCAGCAGATGCGCCAGAAGAGTCCTGTTGAGCGGTCCAGCATGAAGTGGATGTCCCGGGTGAATTGCCGGAGCCCGTACACCCACGTGACGGCCACTGTCTCCAGCGTCATCAGCAGGAGGATGGCCACACCCTACAACACACTCGTGAATCTTTTAATTTTACTCACTTGCCTTTTTTTTTTTTTCTTAATGTAAGAGGGGGTCTGGCCAAGGGCAACAAAAAGTCTGGGAAAAGGCCCACTGAAGGTGCCTGTCCCCAGAGAATATTCAAAGATGATAAAAAATTATGAGGAAAAGTGTCTTGAAATTTGTCTCTTGAAAGAGTTAAAATTTGACAAGATACAAGTCAGATGTTATGATCAGAGGAGCCCAAGGGAGAAGACGGAGTAACATAATAACCAGAAGGATTTGAGGTTAGGAAAAGTCAACACTAACTCCTCCAGGTCGTAGAAAGTGGCAGAGTTAAAGGCTACTTCACCAGGATGGTCAGTGAAGGGAGAGGAAAGCCAAAGCTGGTGGTGAACACTTTAGTCTTTAAGAATGGAGATTTCTGCGAAAGGGAAGAGGAGTTGATATGTTTCACTTTGGAAGCTAAATAGTCAAAGAATGTTTTATAGTTAAAAGAGTTAGGTGAGGGACACGAATATATAACACTGATGAATCTAGTCTTACAGTGACCTGTAAGTCGAAGCCAGAAGGTCGAAAATTTGGAAGACTTAAGAGAGCACGTGAGTAAGTTAGCTCGTTATGCACATAGACGCAACATCCAGCTTTGGATTGAAGATGAGGATAGGAAAAGGAACAGAGGGAGAATAGGGAGGGAACAGAGAAGAGGTTATTTTATATAGAAAAGTTGAGTGTTGTTGAGTTATGTAGAAAAGTTGAGTGGGGGTTGTCAGGCCAAATTAGGTCAGTAACAGAAGAGCAGTCCAATCTGGTTCCCCTCCCCCAGTCAGGGACTCTAAGGCATCATTGGAACCATTTTTAATTCAAATTTTGAGTTTTGAGTGGAAAGCGTGGGTATTTTAGATGGATGTAGTGTTGTGTGATGGGAGAGGAGTTGTATTTAGTGGCCAGGCTGCGTTTGTGTTGTGAGGCACAAAGGGAAATGTTCAAGGAAGTCAGAGAAGGGGTCAGAAGCAAATTCACATTACCCATCAACGCCAGTGCTTAGAGACCTCTCCGGGAGTAATTACCCTTAATGCAGGTGTCTACTGCCTCCTACCTGCCCCTCCTGCCTCTGCGGACGCAGTTTTTTCAGACCTTAGCAAGTGATATAGGAATACCTAAATATCATACACCCATACAGTACACTCCGACAGTTAAATACTAGTAGAGCATACATGCACTGACTGGCTGCCACGACGTCTGCCTTTGGGCCTTGAGAAGGAAGAACAAATGTACTCACCCTGATGTAGTGGTCGACGAGGACTAGAATATACTGTCCCTTGGGGCGTGGTGTAGATCAGCCCTAACAGAAAACCCATCACACACACCATAAGCGCTATCCGTCACACAGGAAGGCCTGGGCATTTGTCTCTGATGGTGGTGGTGATGGCAGTGTTGTAGGCCGTGCCATTGCCCAGCCCCAGTGTGAACATCAAGGAAATCATGGCTGAAAACATCTGAGGGAATGTGCACTTAGTGGTATTTAAGTATGCAAAGATAAAAAAAAAAGATACTGCAATTCTAAATGTGATCTCGGCTCTCTTAAAAGGAGAACTTTGTAACAGGACGGTCTAAGGTGACCAAAATTCAAACAGGCTTTGTTGATCACCTTGGCAGACTGATCAGTAACAGGCCTGTCCCTCGAGCGTAGCATTGGTAGAATATGGAAGTGTAGCGTTGGTGTGCACCGGCACAAAACTACTGCTGGCCCAGGAGCCGCATATAGCCCAGGGCAACACGCTGCTGAAGGAGGCGAAGAAGTAGAACAAGCACAACCCCGTCAACGACACGCAATATGTCGACACTGCCCAGGTGATCAGGGCCTGCCCGCAACCAATACCTGCAGCATTTAACAAAGGGATGGAGATGATTTTAGATTATGTAGAGACACGTCTGTTGTAACACTAGCATTATATTATTGACAGATCAAAATAAGCATGGGATTATAGCAAGGCAGGACAGATGGCCCACATATTGACGGCACCAGCTGAGGGGAACTGGCCCAAAATAAACTCAAGGTAGTACAAGGGCGTGCCGATAAGCACCAGCACCACCAGGTAGGGGATGAAGAACGCTCTCCCGCCGTTCCCTAAAGCCACGGACGCGAACCGGCACACATTGGGGATGCAGGCACACATGGAGATGCAGGACAGCAGGAACGCTCGCTTGTTGCTCCACTGTTGTCACTACGGCTGTTCACTCTCCCGAATGAAAGACGGTTTTGTTTCCTTTACAATTGCCACAAAAAATACGCCGTGTGATCCTAGTCCACACTGACTATCCCATCATTGCATAATAGGTGATCAGTGTGGGTAGTATACATGTGTGAAGACAGAAAACATGAAGATTATTGAGGCTTTTAACGCTTGATTCTTGTGCACAAAAGTTTGATATATTTTTTTTTCTATATCTTGAGTGAGGCGCAGTGTTGACTTACCTCAGCTGTTCCCTCTTGTGGCGGTGACTTGTCGTGCTGCTGTGGCGGCAGTGGCTGCCTCTTGTGCTTCTTGACGTTATCATCCTCAAGGGTAAGGTTCACCTTCACCTGTTGAGGATGGAATACTTCTCAAAATGTTTTCCTCAACACACAGAGTTGATCTCAGCTGGAAACATACATCTTGGTCTCGGTATAATATTATTCATGCTATTCATGTTTCGCGGCAAAGGCTGTGTTTGCATGAATTACTCATGCTTTGTGTTGAAAAACACACACAGAAAGCTCTCTCCTCCTCAAACATATACACACACTTTTTTTCAGTAAACAGATTTCTTCAAATTTGTTGGTTGTGGCGAGGGCGTCACCTCTAAGTTCACGTCGATGAGGCCACGAGTAAAATTTTACATATGATTTAAGTAAATGAATGTAATGATACAGTTTCTTAGAAAACAGTATTACTTGCTAAAGGTATAATACACATACGTATACCAAGGCTGTCTCCCCAAAAAAAGAGGAGTAGCCAAGACAAGGCACAACTTTCACGTTCTCACTAATTTGCAACACTTTTAGTCGCTCGGCCTGCGATGGAGAACAGAAAGTACTCCTGTCTTCACTGTGCGGGGATCATCTGCACAGCTTGGACAGTCTGGCCTGTAACAAGGCTCCTTCATAACAAGTACTCTCCCTTACTGCACCTGATTGTCCCACACCTGTCAGACCATTGATGTGTGGCGCCTCCCTCGGAGGTCGCGGGGCTTCGACAGTTCTCACACACAAATGCTCTCATTCGCTTCTGTCACACACAATCATTCTACTATGTTCCTGTGTCACTCCTCTTTCCTCTAAGGCTTCCTTTCTACTCTCTCCATCCTTTACGTGGCATACCTCGCCTGTTCACGCCTCTCACACTTGATCTTACTACCTTCTTCAGCAGCCTATCATCCTCCATTCTCTCAGCATGTCCAAACCATCTCAGCACACACTGCTCTGCCTGTTAAATTTCGCAACACCCCGTTCTCCTTCTCACTTCCTCATTTCTGACTGTCCATCCGAGTTACTCCACAAGGTATATTGGATTAATATCTCAGTAAACAATCATAATTCTCTTTCACGCTGTCAACATTGCTGAGCTTCACTTGCGTAAAAGAAGTGATGCGAAAGTCGTCAAGAGACACGACCACTTCCCACTCAGCACAAGCTGCATCCAGTGCCGCCCCGCACACTCCTGTGGACGTGGTGGTCCTCGATATCGGCACACAACACACGTAACAACGTAATTTCATTGGTACTGTTGGCGCCACGTGACACAGTGGTACCGACGCATGAAGTAAGTACATTTAGAAAACCACAGTTACTTCCCAGGACCAACGAGCGTCAAGATCACCACGCTCATTGTGAACAAACGTGTCAGTTTTTCAAGACTTGCATTTCAAGGAAACAGAATACGTGAACCATCTTACCAGTGGACGTTAACACCGCCCTCCTGCACGCTGAAACACTGGACACCAGGAATGGAAGCCTTGAAGCAGCAAACACCACGTAGGGAAGAGTTATTAGTTACCATTGGAGCCGCCAGCAAGTCCCGG
>NC_087184.1:10737719-10742719 GCF_035594125.1 Scylla paramamosain
ATATTGAACAGCCTTGATTGACTAAATGACAGGTTGATTTATATATATAGATAGAAGGGTAGATACATAGATAGATAGATTAATGGATAGATAGGTAAATAGATAGATAAACGGATTTATTGATAGATAACTAGACAGATGGACGGATAGATAGACAGATAGATATATAGATGGATTGATATTTTGGCGCCACAGCAAGGTGACCTGGCGCCTGGGTGTTTCTCCCTGACAGCAGATTATAGGAGTGGTGGTTCATGTATTGGTGACTCTCTGTCCGCTTGTGTTGATGTCTATGGCAGTAACTTTGTTCAGGTTTCGAAACTCATTTTGCGACTTATATCTGCCCTGTTTCCTGCCCCTTGTTACTGTAAAAATTGTGTTATGAGTTTGTTCCATCTGTCTCATATGTCTTGCTGGTATATTCACTGCAGGCTAAGCTGATCTCGAAGCCACGGTCTCTCCCCTTCCCCCAACACTCGGCAGGTCAGCTGTACTCAGTGTTTTGCTACTTTCCCATTTCTTTTGTTTAGGAAATTTTCAGACATCTTATCACGTAGTCTTGCCCTAAGCTGATTTTCGAAATTATCAGTAGGAAAACAATGATATGAATGCGTTAGTCCTTAGAAAAACTGTGGAAACAAATGGAAATGTTGTAGTGTTGCTTGTTCTGCTGCTAGTCTTAGGGTGCACCGGCGCTCACCTCCCTCTCCCCTCAGTGTTGTCGGAACCATTACTTAAAAGTGTTTTGGACATGTTTGGTTACATGTCTGAAGCGTCAGTGTCCCAAGGCACTGCTCAGGAAGATGTTGGGAGGTCCGGTGTGGATTTTTCCTGCCGCAAACACATGCATAGCTCAGCAACGCCATGTCGGAGGTGGTAAAGAACAGATCCAGGGTACAAAAGCATACTCAAGAAATTAGACGCATGGAATGACAGTGGTGAGTCTCAGCATGTGGCCCGCGCTGAGTCTGTGAAGAGAATTGACACTGTTTGTGCATTTGTTACAGACACGTGGCCATGTGGACTGTATTTTATTTATTTATTTTTTATTTGAGAGTGACACTGGGCAAAGACAACAAAAAAGAAGAAAATAAAGATCACTGAGATGCCAATCCTTATAGAAAAAAATAAATAAATAAATAAAAACTAGAGGGTGTCTTGAAACCTCCCTCTCAGAACATTTTCAATTTCTTAACCTGAACAGTTTCACCAGACATTTCTTTGAACATGTTTGGAGCATGTTGGGAAACGTGTTCCTGATGTGTCCGTTAGATATAATTAAAGCAGTGTTTCTGGCAATGTTCGAGACAAGTGTGACCGCACACTTAATGAAACCGCTCAGGAGGGCTTGAGGGACCTGGGCGTCTATTCCTGTTTGCTGTCACCTTGCCGGGATTGCGTTGTAGTGTTGTGAGGTGTGACGCTCTCATGACAATGTAATATCAAAAGCGAAGCTGCAAAAATACAGTAAGCCCACACATGGCAGTCACTGTATAAAACATAATATTCCCACTTATCCTAATCCATAAATTTATATAAACTTAAAAAAGACTTCACATTGATTCAGCACTAATAATCTGCTTACTGAGTCTAATCCAGTCATCCACCTCGGTATTTATGAACCAGTTTCTTTCTGCATCAAATTTAACTTGATCTAACTTGAACCCTTCTTTTCTCCAGTTGACTAACGCTAAGCATCTCACTCCATCACCCATCTTACATCCCGTACTTCACCTTCACCAGAGTGCGTGACAAGTCAAGGCGGTGACCCTGAACCTTCCTCTTCCTCTCATCTGTCAGTCTGACCAAATCCTCCACTGGTCATTCACCTCATAGCTGATCCAGCATCATATCCAAACACTTGATCCTCTGTCCTCCTCTCGCTCTCTTTTCACCACTGAACCTTTAAACTGCTTGTCAGTCATCCCACAATCACCTACAACTTTTAAAACACTTATTTTTTGGTATGACATTTTCTTAGATACTTACTTGTGCAACTTGAGATTAAATTTTTTTTGTGTCCATGCAAACAATTTATTATAGGGATTCCATGTAAACAAAAGACGACCAGAGCTGAAAGAAGGATTGAATACCCTTATCAAATACCCTTTCATTCCATACGCCTTACCTGTCCATCCAAGCAATAACATATTATTCTGAGTTCACCGTTAACAAAAAGACAAACATAGCAGAAAAAAAAAAGGGTTCAATACTCATACATCTATGAGACCCCCTTTCACTCCACACACCCTTTCTGCCAGACAGTAATATTTGCTGCACCTCTTTCAGTACCATAGCAGAAAAAGGGTTCAATATCTCTACCAGATCCCCTTACACCTTCACACCTTCCCTGTCAGACACTGATACCTTCTCCACCTCTTTCAGCGCCATCCTGTCCTGTGCAGACGAGACGGACACACCCTTCTGCAGGTATACCATTCGGCATCAAGGGGGGGGGGTATGTTGTTGTTCTAAAGGAGGTCGTGCGCTGGAGAGTATCTTTATGTGCATTGATGTTAGTGATTTCTTTTTACGCCTCAAGTCAGCCTAGGGTCCCTCGTCGTGATTGGCAGGGCAGAGAGGTGGCTGGAGACCTCGTGTTTTCAGGTGATTTTTTTTTTTTTTTTTTTTTTGTGTCTCTCCAGGGTCTTGTCGCGTTTGGGTGGATTAGGTTGTTTCTTTGTGCTGGTTCTCTCTCTCTCTCTCTCTCTCTCTCTCTCTCTCTCTCTCTCTCTCTCTCTCTCTCTCTCTCTCTCTCTCTCTCTCTCTCTCTCTCTCTCTCTCTCTCACGGTGCCTGATTGCAAAAAAATAAAAACTGACAGCATATTTAGAAGTAAACATTATTATTGTTATTATTATTATTATTATTATTATTATTATTATTATTATTATTATTATTATTATTATTATTATTGCCAGGCGTGTAAATCATCAAGTTGAGGATTTTCTATCGTTGTTTACTTTTCCTCTCTTCCATTTCGCATCATTTATTTTTCATCCCTTCCGTTTTCTTTATTAAGTTTCTTCCCTCCCTCACATCTGTTGTCATCTTTCTCACTTCACTCTTTTTTCTCTCTCTCTCACTCTCTTTCACTCTCTCGCTCTCTTTCCCCATCTTTCCTTCCTCTCTCCCCTTCTTCCCTCTCCTTTTTCATCCGCCATCTGCCTTCCTCTTTTCTTTCCACTCCTCTCCATCTTTCTTTCTCTCTCCCTCTCTCCGTCTCTCCTCTTATCCTCTTCCATTTTTCTTTTCCTTCCTTACATCCTTCTTCCTTATACGCCTCTTCTTTATCACTCCTCTCTTCTCCACTGTCTTTATCACGTCAACAGTTTTTCCTCTCTCTCTCTCTCTCTCTCTCTCTCTCTCTCTCTCTCTCTCTCTCTCTCTCTCTCTCTCTCTCTCTCTCTCTCTCTTGTGTTTGTTTGTTTGTACATTTTTATAGTTTTCTTTCAGTTAAATTTTATACATTTTTTTTTCAGTACAATCGAGAGAAAAAAATAAATAAATAAAAGCTTAAACTGTTATTTCCTACGCACAAAAAGAGAGAGAGAGAGGAAAAATAGAGATATATAAAAAAAAAGTAGCAATGAAATCAAATACATGAATTAGTTAATGGAATAAGTTTTGGACGAAGAGAGAGAAAAAAATAGATAAAAAATAAAAACAATGAAAGATAAAGTGTTGCGATTCCGTCTTTATTTATTCATTTATTTATTTTTTATTAATTTAGTTGTATGTGTGGATTAATTTTCCAGCAAGTGTTACAGTCAGTGTATTTCCAGATTTACTTATATCCTCCCAGAAAATAATAAATAAAGTACATCTATGTATATTTTCTTTTCAGTTCCCTTGTTCATCAAAAGACTAATTATTTTTTGTTTTCATTATTTACTGCTCAATTTATCACGAACTCCCATGTCCTCGTATATGTAGAATCTCTCTCTCTCTCTCTCTCTCTCTCTCTCTCTCTCTCTCTCTCTCTCTCTCTCTCTCTCTCTCTCTCTCTCTCTCTCTCTCTCTCTCTCTCTCTCTCTCTCTCTCATCACGCGTTCCCTACTTCCCTTCCCGATATATTATGCAAATAGAAAGGGACGAAGGAGGGGAGAGAGAGAGAGAGAGAGAGAGAGAGAGAGAGAGAGAGAGAGAGAGAGAGAGAGAGAGAGAGAGAGAGAGAGAGAGAGAGAGAAATTGAAGAGTAAATATGAGATGCAGAGGAGAGTTGAGAGAAGACAAATATCAGAGGAGGAGGAAAACAAAGAGGAGGAGGAAGAGGAGGAGGAGGAGGAGGAAGGAAGGAAGGAAGGAAGGAAGGAAAATAGGAAGGAATGGAAAAAGAAAAGAACATCAAAATATATGACGTCATCAAGACAAACAGACAGACGTAGATAAACTAATTATTTCCATCACCGTAAGTATATATGTGTGTGTGTGTGTGTGTGTGTGTGTGTGTGTGTGTGTGTGTGTGTGTGTGTGTGTGTGTGTGTGTGTGTGTGTGTGTGTGTGTGTGTGTGTGTGTGTGTGTGTGTGTGTGTGTGTGTGTGTGTGTGTGTGTGTGTGTTACCTGTGGTTGTGGTGGTAACCCTAAACTAAACACACACACACACACACACACACACACACACACACACACACACACACACACACACACACACACACACACACACACACACACACACACACACACACACACACACACACACACACACACATACACACACACACACCATTAGAACTTGTGTGTACTCGTGTGTGCGTACAAAGAGAATGAGAAATGACTGGAGTTGTGTGTACGTGGAAGATATTACCCCCTGTGTGTGTGTGTGTGTGTGTGTGTGTGTGTGTGTGTGTGTGTGTGTGTGTGTGTGTGTGTGTGTGTGTGTGTGTGTGTGTGTGTGTGTGTGTGTGTGTGTGTGTGTGTTTGTCCAAGTAATATTCAGTTTAATCCCTTGACATCACAAGACCTACAAACACACACACACACACACACACACACACACA
>NC_087184.1:10747719-10752719 GCF_035594125.1 Scylla paramamosain
ATGAAAGAAAGAAGAAAGGAAAGAATGATACTGTTGGTGGATGTGGAAGGCAGGAAGGGAGGAAGAAATGAAGGAAGGAAGGAAGAAAGAAAGGAAGGAAGGATGATAGTGATTTGATAGGTGAAGAAGGAAGAAAGAAGATGGAAGGAAGGAAGGAAAGAGGTGCAGGTGTAGGAAAAGAAGAATGATAGTGATTGTGAAGGTGAAGAAGAAGGAAGGAAGGAAGGAAAGGATGGTAAAAGTGGAGAGGGAAGGAGGGAAGGATTGCTGTGATTGGGGAGGTGGAAAAAATTGAAGGAAGGAAGGAAGGAAAAATGGGTGCGTGGTTGTGGCTGTTGTTAGAGAAGGAGAAGAAGGAGGAGGGGGAGGAGGAGGAGGAGGAGGAGGAGGAGGAGGAGGAGGAGGAGGAGGAGGTGATGGTTTTTGGAAGGTAGCCAGTGTGTTTTTGACCGTGTATGTCTCTCTCTCTCTCTCTCTCTCTCTCTCTCTCTCTCTCTCTCTCTCTCTCTCTCTCTCTCTCTCTCTCTCTCTCTCTCTCTCTCTGTGTGTGTGTGTGTGTGTGTGTGTGTGTGTGTGTGTGTGTGTGTGTGTGTGTGTGTGTGTGTGTGTGTGTGTGTGTGTGTGTGTGTGTGTGTGTGTGTGTGTGAGCGTGCGTGCATGTTACGTTAATTTTCGTGTTGGACAAAATTGTGTGTTTTTTTTTTTTTAACTAATGGTTCGTGTTAACATACCGTATGTTTTTTGATAATTTGATACTACTACTACTACTACTACTACTACTACTACTACTACTACTACTACTACTACTATATGTATGTATGTATGTATGTATGTGTCCATCTTGTTTTTGTTCTTGTTCTTGTTTTTCTTCATCATTATCATCTTTTATTATTATCATTATTATTATTATTACTATTATTATTATTATTATTATTATTATTATTATTATTATTATTATTATTATTATTATCATTATTATTATTATTATTATTTTCATCATCATCATCATCATTCCTCCTCCTCCTCCTCCTCCTCCTCCTCCTCCTCCTCCTCCTCCTCCTCCTCCTCCTCCTCCTCCTCCTCCTCCTCCTCCTCCTCCTCCTCCTCCTTCTCCTTAACACATTTACCTGGTCCTCTGAGCAGAACAGATGTCCTATACCTGGCTGAGCAAAGCAGGTGAGAGAGAGAGAGAGAGAGAGAGAGAGAGAGAGAGAGAGAGAGAGAGAGAGAGAGAGAGAGAGAGAGAGAGAGAGAGAGAGAGACTGCCGCCTTTAAAGTGAGTTGGTAGGTTTGTCTGTGTGGGTTCAATCTCTCTCTCTCTCTCTCTCTCTCTCTCTCTCTCTCTCTCTCTCTCTCTCTCTCTCTCTCTCTCTCTCTCTCTCTCTCTCTCTCTCTCTCTCTCTCTCTCTCTCTCTCTCTCTCATTCTCTGTACTTATTTCGTGTGACAAATGACTTACTATTATTTCACACACACACACACACACACACACACACACACACACACACACACACACACACACACACACACACACACACACACACACACACACACACACACACACACACAGAGAGAGAGAGAGAGAGAGAGAGAGAGAGAGAGAGAGAGAGAGAGAGAGAGAGAGAGAGAGAGAGAGAGAGAGAGAGAGAGAGAGAGAGTCTATTTGCATGATGTATTGTATTATCTTTAGGGCCTCCTTTTCCTGTTGCTATATTTGTCTCTCTCTCTCTCTCTCTCTCTCTCTCTCTCTCTCTCTCTCTCTCTCTCTCTCTCTCTCTCTCTCTCTCTCTCTCTCTCTCTCTCTCTCTCTCTCTCTCTCTCTCTCTCCCCACGGCTTATGCGGGTCTTATGTCACCTCTGCCTTGTCTTCACACACACACACACACACACACACACACACACACACACACACACATCTTTACTTCAGTTTGTAAGTTATTATTTTTCTTCTTCTTCTTCTTCTTCTTCTTCTTCTTCTTCTTCTTCTTCTTCTTCTTCTTCTTCTTCTTCTTCTTATTATTATTATTATTATTATTATTATTATTATTATTATTTCCTTCCTTCCTTTTTTCTTCTTCTAGATCTTAGTTATAGCAGCAGTAGCAGTAGTAGTAACGGTAGTAATTGTAGTAGAAGTAGCATTATTATTATTAGTAGTAGTATTATTATTATTATTATTAGTAGTAGTAGTAGTAGTAGTAGTAGTAGTAGTAGTAGTAGTAGTAGTAGTAGCAGCAGCATTAGTAGTGCCTTTGTATGAGTACGTATAGGTGTGAACTCCCTTGTGTGTGTGTGTGTGTGTGTGTGTGTGTGTGTGTGTGTGTGTGTGTGTGTGTGTGTGTGTGTGTGTGTGTGTGTGTGTGTAAGTGCGCGCGTTCCCAGCCAGTCAGCCAGCCAGCCGAGCCTACATAGAGCCGCAAGCATCGATCTGTGGCTTGTGTCAAGGAAGAAGGAAATATAGCTTTCTTATGGGCTATTTCTCGTTGATAACATAATGCATCGCCTTGCTTCGGGGCGCCGCGCGTGCCTCCTGCCGCCTGGGAGATGCATGGCGGCGGTGGTGGTGGTGGCGGTGGTGGTGGTGATGGTGGTAGTGGTAGTGGTTGAATAGGGTATAAATTTTTCCTTGTTTTCGCTGCTTCCTTGTCACTGTTTTTGTTCTGTTTTGTCTATAGAGTAATGGAGGTAGTGTAGTAGTAGTAGTAGTAATAATAATAGTGATTGTAGTGGTAGTGGTGGTTGTAATAGTAGCAGTAGTAGTAGTAACGGTAGTAGTAGTAGTAGTGGCAGTAGTAGTAGTAGTAGTAGTAGTAGTAGTAGTAGTAGTAGTAATAACACACAGAAAGGGGTGACAGTAGATCTATAGGTGGAATTAATTTATGTTTTTATTATTTTTGTGTTTCTCAGTCACTCTCTCCTCGGTGGTGGTGGTGGTGGTGGTGGTGGTGGTGGTGGTGGTGGATAGTGCGTTGGGGTGGAGAGGAAGTAATTTAGATGATATGGATTTCCTCTTTCCGTGGATCTCTCTGCCTCTGTCTGTGTCTGTCTACCTGTGTTGGTGGTGGTGGTGGTGGTGGTGGTGGTGGTAATAGTTCAGGTTATACAGTTTTGCTTCTCTTTTTGTATCTTTGTCTCTTGAATTATTTCTCTGGGTTTACTTCATTCTGTGTGTCTCTTATGGTGGTGGTGGTGGTGGTGGTGGTGGTGGTGGTGGTGGTGGTGGTGGTGGTGGTGGTGGTGGTGGTGACAGGTGGTGATGGAAATAGTTCAGGTTACACAGTTTTGATACTCTCTTGTTTTTGTCTCCCATTATTTCTGTTTCTGGCTTTACATAACATAACCTAGCCTTCCCTAACTTAATTTGACCTTACCTCAATTTACCTAACCTAACCTAATCTAACTTAACCTAACCTAACCTAACTTAACAAAACCGAAACCTAACCTTACCTAACCTAACCAAACCTAATTTAACTTAACCTAACCTTACCTTACTTTACCTTACCTTACCTAACCCAACATAACCTAACCTAACATAGCCAAACCTTCCCAAACCTAACCTAACCTTCCCAAACCTAACCTAACCTAACCTAACCTAACTAAACCAAACTTAACCAAACCTAACTTAACCAAACCTAACTTAACCTAACCTAACCTAACCTAACCTAACCTAACTTAACTTAACCAAACCTAACCTAACCAAACCTAACCTAACCAAACCTAACTTAACCAAACCTAACTTAACCTAACTTAACCTAACCAAACCTAACCTAACCAAACCTAACTTAACCAAACCTAACCTAACCAAACCTAACCTAACCAAACCTAACCTAACCAAACCTAACTTAACCAAACCAAACCTAACCAAACCTAACCTAACCAAACCTAACCTAACCAAACCTAACCTAACTTAACCTAACCTAACCAAACCTAACCTAACCTAACCTAACCAAACCAAACTTAACCAAACCTAACTTAACCTAACCTAACCTAACCTAACCAAACCTAACTTAACCAAACCAAACTTAACCAAACCTAACCTAACCAAACCTAACTTAACCAAACCAAACTTAACCAAACCAAACTTAACCAAACCAAACTTAACTCAACCTAACAATAGCAGACTTAAAGGTGAGACCATCCGACGTGTAAATATGTAAGGACACCCAGGACTCTCCCAGCGGATGGAGGAGAAACTGAAGCCCTTGTTTATATCGAATCAGTCCCGAGGGTTTAAATGTCCTTCCAATTTTTTTTTTTACAAGGGAAGCGAGAGAGGAGGGGTTGAATCTCTCTCTCTCTCTCTCTCTCTCTCTCTCTCTCTCTCTCTCTCTCTCTCTCTCTCTCTCTCTCTCTCTCTCTCTCTCTCTCTCTCTCAGGAGCAAATTAATAAACTCTTACTCTCAAGGGTCTTTCTTTTATTATGGGACGAAGGAGGGTAACTACTAACCATTAAAGGAGAGAGAGAGAGAGAGAGAGAGAGAGAGAGAGAGAGAGAGAGAGAGAGAGAGAGAGAGAGAGAGAGAGAGAGAGAGAGCGTATTGGTCTGTTTCTATTTGTTTACATCGCCTTGATAGATTGCCTTTCTCTCTCTCTCTCTCTCTCTCTCTCTCTCTCTCTCTCTCTCTCTCTCTCTCTCTCTCTCTCTCTCTCTCTCTCTTTCTCTCTTAATTGTTTCATGTTTGCGTGTGAAGGGAAATAAATACAGAGAGAGAGAGAGAGAGAGAGAGAGAGAGAGAGAGAGAGAGAGAGAGAGAGAGAGAGAGAGAGAGAGAGAGAGAGAGAGAGAGAAAGACAGAGACAGAGAGAGAGAGAGAGAGAGAGAGAGAGAGAGAGAGAGAGAGAGAGAGAGAGAGAGAGAGAGAGAGAGAGAGAGAGAGAGAGAGAGAGAGAGAGAGAGAGAGAGAGAGAGAGAGAGAGAGAGAGAGAGAGAGAGAGAGCAAATATACCGTGTCAGGAAGATTTTAAGCAATTAGACCATGATGAACTTTGTAATGAAGAAAG
>NC_087184.1:10762719-10767719 GCF_035594125.1 Scylla paramamosain
AGAGAGAGAGAGAGAGAGAGAGAGAGAGAGAGAGAGAGAAGAGTTGTGCGTGAGCAAGTAAGATTAGAAAATTTATTTGGCATCCCCGTCAGACACCGTTTTCTTTTGGATTATTGGTGTAGAAAACGGACTGTGTATGTGTGTGTGTGTGTGTGTGTGTGTGTGTGTGTGTGTGTGTGTGTGTGTGTGTGTGTGTGTGTGTGTGTGTGTGATTTCCCTCTCTCTTTCGGTGTGTTTGTGTCAGAGAGAGAGAGAGAGAGAGAGAGAGAGAGAGAGAGAGAGTGTGTGTGTGTGTGTGTGTGTGTGTGTGTGTGTGTGTGTGTGTGTGGCGGAAACGACCTTCGCCGCCGCCACACCTCACCTTAAGGGCCAATAACTCAGCGTGTGCACCATGTAAACCACCCTTGTTGACTCACTCTGACGTCACTCGCTACCTCCCCCCACCTCTCTCTCTCTCTCTCTCTCTCTCGCCGGTATCACTGAGAGGACGTTCGTGTCGTAAAACCCTTTCCTTTGTAGCGCGTTGGTGTGACACGTGAAGGAGAGAAGATGAGGGCAAGATGATCTGATGGAATGGCTGAAGAGAGGCTAGTTTGTGTCTGGGCCTGTAAACTCTTCATGTTGTAAAGATGAATGAACACATGAAGGAGTCGTGAATAGAAATGGAGAGGAGATAGAAGAGATAGAGGCATAAGGATATGTTAACCCTTTGTCTGTTGTTTGGTACGTGTTTTCTTAATTGCTGATCATTCTGTGACATCCTTACTTGTTCTGTAGCCACCTCCAGTCTTTAAATTGTGTAGAAAGTGTGTTTTTATTTATTTATTTATTTATTTTATTTTTTTATCCGCTTCATTCTTGTTGATGTTTTTAAAGGTTTCATGCATTAGTTCTGGTGCTGTGAATTGTTTTGTATCGCATTGAAATGGTTAAAGAAGATAATAAATGCAAAGCCATTCATAATTTTTAACGAATTTCTCTTAAGAGGAAATCCTGTTTCATATGTATCTTGGGTGAATTAATTAGTGGAGCAGAGATGATCACAGGAAGATGATCTGATGGTCATAATTCCTGCACCAAATTTCACCCACAGTAAGAAAAATCAGAGAAGCTGCAAGAAGCCATCAGGCCTACACGTGGCAGTCCCTGTATTGAACATGCTTACCTGTTTCCACCTGCCATTATGAGTTTTGTGATTGTCTTGAGTCTTAGTCCTCTGATGTGCTGACAGCCGTACAGCATCTGACGGTCTGTGGTTGTAAGCAGAAGAGAGGACTTGGCATTGAGGGAACACTTAACACAGGAAGGGAAAGCGTGTGTTACTTAATTTGTACAGGACTCTACTGGTGGTGGTGGTGGTGGTGGTGGTGCACGTCACTGGTGTTTCCCAGGTCATTATTCTCATTATTACGCAAGGAGTGTTCTCAAAGGCCACACATCATAAGTCAGGTTCTCATTTATGTTTTCTCCCATTAATGAAGCAGAATCCTTGCTTGACTACAACTAGGTAATAGAAACAGTCTTTAAAATCCGACCCCTAAAAAAAAAAAAAAAAAAACATCTTACATTACAGCCTTTTGACAGTATTTTTTCATCTAAGAGGAGCTTTAGCCTAGGGGAACAACAACAACAACAACAACAACAACAACAAGAGAAGAAGACTTTCTGTAGATGGCAGTCCTAAAAGAAGACAGTACGAAAGAACATCCTAAATTTCTAGAGTGTCTTGAAACTTCCTTCTTGAAAGTTTTTAATTCATAGCCAAGAGGAAGGAAATACAGAGGCAGGCAGAGAGTTCCACAGCTTGCCGGTGGAAGGAAATGAAAGACTGGTAAAGGAAAGACTGGGAAATGAAAGACTGGGTTATCTCTTGCATTAGGGAGGTGAAGAGAATAGCGGGTGAGGAAAAAGCAGAGAGTCTTGTACAGCGAGGCCGGGGAGGAGAGCAGCCATTCAGTTAGTAGGACAAGAAGAGCAGTTAGCATGAAAGTAGTGACAGAAGAGAGAGAGAGAGAGAGAGAGAGAGAGAGAGAGAGAGAGAGAGAGAGAGAGAGAGAGAGAGAGAGAGAGAGAGAGAGAGGCTGAAGACAGTCAAACGTTTAAGAGTGCTGAGTCTTTCAATAACTTTTGCGTCTGTTTATGCTCCACTTTAAACATACACACGAAGTTTTTTTATGCAGTCCCTTTCATGTTTATTCTTTCAACCCGTCTGTTCAGTATTAATGGAAGATGAATTGAGAAAAGAGGAAAAATAGGAAGAATAAGAATTACTGTGAATCTCCTTCATGAGAATTAAGAATAGAATGAAAAATAGAGAGAGAGAGAGAGAGAGAGAGAGAGAGAGAGAGAGAGAGAGAGAGAGAGAGAGAGAGAGAGAGAGAGAGAGAGAGAAGAATTAATTATGCTAAGGTTTGTCGGTTTTCTTTTATTACTGCTTCAGGGGACAGGAATTAGTGTATCACTGAAGCGAGCAACAATATAAACTAATGGACTTGTCATTATTACTATTTTTAAACTGTCAGTATTTTTATTAACCCTTTCACTTTCATACGAGACAATTATCACCACCATATGCAATGTATGAAATCTTTATAAGCATCTACAAGAAAGTTATGGGTGAAAAAGAACAGATTTTGCAATTTCTACTCAGTTTTCAGATTGAATGTGGCTGTAGGGCAAGGAAAGATGTATCAAGGTGATTGTTAAGTAGGGAAAGGTGTACCAAGTGTCAGTCAAAGGGTTAAACTGTATAACTTCATCAGGGAACAATAACACCTTTACTTTACCTTCTAATTGGCCAGGTATTTACGTGGGTTTATTACTTGTCATGACCTTTCACTACATATGTGTGTTTTTTTTTTCTATATGTTTATTTTTGTGAGGTGACTAATTAAAGTGGGGGGAAAAATTAGTGAACTTTTGTCGTCGATTGAAAAGATGCGCGATGAATAAGGTGCAGTGCGGTGTGTGTACGTAGTTAAGGGCTGTTTGTTCCATTGGGGTTTATAATTTGCTCGTTAACTTTGTATCTTTTATTTATCTATTTATTTATTTTTCCAGGTGAAGGTGTTTTAGTATTTTATTTATTTATTTTTTACATCCGTCAGCGCAAAATGTTGTGTGGTAAAATTCTTGCATATTTATTTGCTCGTTATTATGGTTGTGTGTTTCTTTTTTAATATTTTTATCTTATTAGGATTTATTTGTGTGTTTGTTTTTGTTTGTGTGTGAGAGAGAGAGAGAGAGAGAGAGAGAGAGAGAGAGAGAGAGAGAGAGAGAGAGAGAGAGAGAGAGAGAGAGAGAACATGCATACACAAATCAGAGTCATTCACTAAATCCTACTAATGACCCACACTTGCCAGTAAACAACCACGTAATATTCTCTCTCTCTCTCTCTCTCTCTCTCTCTCTCTCTCTCTCTCTCTCTCTCTCTCTCTCTCTCTCTCTGTTTTTTCCTCTTTCCCCTAAAAAATAAATGAATGAAAATAAAAATAGAGATTCGTGAAAAAATATAGAGTCAGAAATCACGTCCATTTTTTTTTTTACTTTTATTTATTTTTTTATGGAGCATTTTGGCTTTATTGGTCTGTTATCGTTTTCTATTTCTTTTTTCTTTAGGTTGTTTGTGTGTCTGTTGGTGGATTTAAACTGCCTTGTTAGGGCCAGTAGGTCTGCTGCTGTTTTTTTTTTTTTGTTCTTTTCTCCTTGTGTTCTTTTCCTCTTTTTCCTTTTTCCCTCTTTTTCCTTTCCATGTCTTTTTTTTTTCTTCTTTATCTTATTTTTGTATAAGGGTTTCAGACAGTCTCCTTAGGGCCAGTGGGTCTGCTGCTGCTGCTGCTGCTGTTTGTTCTTCATTTGTGTTCCTATGTGCTGTCTTTTTCCCTCCCCCACCATTTTTTTTTTCTCTCTGATTATCATTTCTGTGTTTTTTTTTTTTTTTAATCTTTTGTGTTGGTTTTAGACAGTCTGCTTAGGGTCAATAGGTCTGCTGCTGCTGGTGTTTAGCTCCTCCTTTGTGTTCCTTTGTGTTCTGTTCTTTCCCCTTCCCATTTTCCCTCTGATAATCCTTTCCGTGTTTTTTTTTTCTTTTTTTTTTTCCATTTCAGAATTACAGGGAATTTGCCACCACCACCACCACCACCACCATTACCATTAATACTCCAGCCACAGTAGTATTTAGCGAAACCCCAGTGACTCTCTCTCTCTCTCTCTCTCTCTCTCTCTCTCTCTCTCTCTCTCTCTCTCTCTCTCTCTCTCTCTCTCTCTCTCTCTCTCTCTCTCTCTCTCTTTTCCCCTCCTGCTTCCTTATTTGCAGACTAGTTAATGTGTGGGTGGGTGAGAGGGTGGGGAGGTTGGGGGGTGGGGAGGAGCCTTCTTACTTTGTGAAGTTATGTAAAGCATGCTAATTTATTAAGTAACTTCTGAATGTACCTGTTCTTTCTATTGCTCCTCCTCCTCCTCCTCCTCCTCCTCCTCCTCCTCCTCCTCCTCCTCCTGCTCCTGCTCCTGCTCCATTACCTGTCTAGCACTAAAGGCTCGTCAGGTAAGAGCACTTCCCTTCCCTTTCCTTCCCTTCCCTTATCTTCCCTTCCCTTCCCTTCCCCTTTCCTTTATTCTCTTCCTCTTATCATTCCCTTATCCAGCGTTTCCTATCTCCTCTTCCTGTTCCTCATTCCTGCTTTCTTGCTCATCGCCTAATTTCCTTACTCCCCATTCGCTTCCTCCTCCTCCTCCTCCTCTTCCTCCTCCTCCTCCTCCTCCTTCTAATCACGTGACTAGAGGGATGATTGTGTTTGTGGGACGAAGGATACGCTAAGTTAGGAAGTATTTGCCTCCTCCTCCTCCTCCTCCTCCTCCTCCTCCTCCTTTGTTGTTTTGTTTGTTTAGTTTAGTCTTTTGTTTCGTTTGTGTTGTTTTTGGCTTGTTATTCTTGGTTTTGTTTCTTTCTTCGTTATTCTTTGTTTTGTTTGTTTGTTTGTTTGTTTGTTTGTTGGTTGTTG
>NC_087184.1:10782719-10800219 GCF_035594125.1 Scylla paramamosain
TTGTAAAAATAAGATCAGGTAAAATAAGCCTCTCTCTCTCTCTCTCTCTCTCTCTCTCTCTCTCTCTCTCTCTCTCTCTCTCTCTCTCTCTCTCTCTCTCTCTCTCTCTCTCTCTGACCTTGACACGGGAATAAGATTAAGAAAGTTATAAAAAAAGTGACGGCTAAGATGCAGAGGAAGAAGAAGAAGAAGAAGAAGAAGAAGAAGAAGAAGAAGAAGAAGAAGAAGAAGAAGAAGAAGAAGAATCGAGACACTCCCTTCGAGCTTCCTCTCCGATGAACCTATTGACAAGAGAGAGAGAGAGAGAGAGAGAGAGAGAGAGAGAGAGAGAGAGAGAGAGAGAGAGAGAGAGAGAGAGAGAGAGAGAGAGAGAGAGAGAGAGAGAGAGAGAGAGAGAGAGAGCAATTGGCCTGATCACCTCACACCTCTCTACATTATACTTGGTCTGCTGGGTCTGTCATCATTAAGGTGAGAAGTGAAGCGACGGAGGAGGAAGGGGAGGAGGAGGAGGAGGAGGAGGAGGAGGAGGATGAAGAGGAAGAGGAGGAGGAAGGGAACATGATTATTAAGAGCGTAATTCATCCTGTTTCCTTTTCCCTCTTCGTTATTATTTTCTTTCCTCCTCCTCCTCCTCCTCCTCCTCCTCCTCCTCCTCCTCCTCCTCCTCCTCCTCCTCCTCCTTCAAAATGTCGACACGTATTTTGCTTGTTCTTCCTTTTTTCCTTTCCTTGTTTTTCTTTCTTCCTCCTCCTCCTCCTCCTCCTCCTCCTCCTCCTCCTCCTCCTCCTCCTCCTCCTCCTCCTCCTCTTCCTCCTCCTCCTTCTTCTCTTCCTCTCTTTCCTATTCTTATTCCCCTTTTCTCCTTTCTTTTCGTTCTCTCTCCTCCCTATCACCTATTCTTCTTCGTCCTCCTCCTCCTCCTCCTCCTCCTCTCTCCCTCTTTCACCGCGTCTTCCTCTTTCATTTCCCTCGTTTCCTCCAAGAGTCCTGAGCTGGCAGGGAAGTGATGTGGTAGAAAGGAGGAAGAAGAGGAGGAGGAGGAGAAGGAAGAGGAGAAGAAGAAGAAGAAGGAGGAGGAGAAAGAGGAGGAGGAGGAGGAGGAGGAGGTGGAGGAGGAGGAGGAGGAGGAGGAGGAGGAGGAGGAGGAGGAGGAGGAGGAGGATTATAAAGGATTACAAAAGATTTCAAACAGCAACAGTCCTTCAGGTGGAGGAAGGAGGAGGAGGAGGAGGAGGAGGAGGAGGAGGAGGAGGAGGAGGAGGAGGAGAATCTTCCTTACATAAAAAACAAATCTTTCATGTCTATACAGAACACATAGGCCATAATTCTCTCTCTCTCTCTCTCTCTCTCTCTCTCTCTCTCTCTCTCTCTCTCTCTCAGTGGCAAATTTCGAAAGAATTTTAAAAGCGAGGAGATTATGAGTTATTTTATTTTATTTATTTATTTATTTATTTACTTATTTTTTTGAGAGAGAGAGAGAGAGAGAGAGAGAGAGAGAGAGAGAGAGAGAGAGAGAGAGAGAGAGAGAGAGAGAGAGAGAGAGAGAGAGACAGAACTGTATACAAATGTTACTCAAGAGAACACACACACACACACACACACACACACACACACACACACACACACACACACACACACACACACACACACACTCACAGTTTCATTCACCTTAATTACACTTTAGCATGACAGATACTTGATAATAAACTTTTTTTTTAGCTCCAAATTAGAATAACTATATATTTAAACCCTTACAAAACAGCCATTCGTTAAAAAAAAAAAAAAAAACAACTTGCAAAATAAGAATCACATATGAAACTCACTCACACAAAAACAAATAGTATAGAAAGGATTACCCAATAAAGAGTTACACCATAAAATAGTTTCCTTTACAAATACTGAACACATGAGCTGGGTAACACATCACACTCGTCTGTTCTTCACTTACTGCGTGTTCGAGGTCGATGTGTGTTGCCAGAAGGGGCGGGAAACAAATAATAGTGTTTACTTGACGGAATTAAATGACCTGTACTAATTAATATGTATCATTGCTACCTCTGCCTTCATTAATTACTCATCGAGGCAGGTGAAGGCGTGTCTTACCTGTGGTTTTGTTTTTGTTGGTGTTTTTATTGTTTTTTTTATTTCCTGTGCTTTTTTTTTCGTGTTTTTCTTTTTTTTTTGTTATTTTTTACTGTTCTTTTGTTTTTATGTGATTTTTTTTATTTTTATTTGTCTTTTCTTCTTTTTTTTTGTCTGAATTTGGTCTGTGTTATTTGTTTTTGTCTCGGCTTTATTTATTTATTTTTTCATTATCTTGCTTTCATACTTATTGTTTTTCTGTTTCCCCATTTATTCTCAATTGTTTTTGTTTTTTTTGTCATATGTTTTAATGTATTTTTCTTTATCTTCACCGTTTTTTCTTCCTTTAATGATACTGTAAAGAGATAGATGTTTAAATTTCTGTATACTATCTCTCTCTCTCTCTGTCTCTCTCTCTCTCTCTCTCTCTCTCTCTCTCTCTCTCTCTCTCTCTCTCTCTCTCTCTCTCTCTCTCTCTCTCTCTCTCTCTCTCTCTCTCTCTCTCATGAATCATGCAGCCTGCTAATAACAATCTAACAGTGCATTCATTCATTCATTAACTCATCAAAACACACATAACCTTATTCTTCCCTTGTGTGTGTGTGTGTGTGTGTGTGTGTGTGTGTGTGTGTGTGTGTGTGAGAGAGAGAAGGAAACTTGCACTAACACGAGAATGCTTTGCTATATATCCTCCTCCTCCTCCTCCTCCTCCTCCTCCTCCTCCTCCTCCTCCTCCTCCTCCTCCTCCTCCTCCTCCTCTTGCTGAAAAATAAACTGGAAAATTGCTTATGTTGTTCAGCTTCGTGGCCTTGCAGATTGCCTCCTCCTCCTCCTCCTCCTCCTCCTCCTCCTCCTCCTCCTCCTTCTCCTCCTCCTCCTCCTCCTCCTCCTCCTCCTCCTCCTCCTCCTCTTCTCTTTCCCTTTCTTTTTTATTATATCGTGTCCTCTCCTCCTCCACTCTCTCTCTCTCTCTCTCTCTCTCTCTCTCTCTCTCTCTCTCTCTCTCTCTCTCTCTCTCTCTCTCTCTCTCTCTCTCTCTCTCTCTCTCTCTCTCTCGTTCTCGTCTTTACTACTCTTCCTTCCCTTGTGCCTTTCTTACTTCTTTTTTTCTATTCAATATTTGTGTCTCCTTTTTCCTGTCTCTTTTTCTTCTCCATGTTTCTTTCCCTTATATTCGTATTTCTTTCCTTTTTTCTTTATTTTTTCCTTCTCTTATTGCCTTTCTTTTCTTATTCTTTCTCTTGTATTTTTTCTCTTCATCCATTCATTCTTTCTTCTTTTCCTTTCCTCCCATTTTCGTTTTCATTTGTCTTATTTGTTTTTCCCCTTCTTCCTTATTTCTCTTTCACTGTCTTCTGCCTCTCTCTCTCTCTCTCTCTCTCTCTCTCTCTCTCTCTCTCTCTCTCTCTCTCTCTCTCTCTCTCTCTCTCTCTCTCTCTTTTTCATCTTTTCTATTCTCCATTTCTTATATTTTCATCCATTTTCCTTCTTTCGTATTTCATTTTCACTTTCTTTCCCATCCTTTCTTTTCCTTTCTCCCTTTTTCCTTTTTTTTACTTTTTCGTTCCCTTTTTTTCTTTTTTATTATTGCTCTTTCTTTTCCGCCTTCTTTTCCTTTCCCTTTCAAATTTTCTGTATTTTTTGCTCTTTTTTTCTTTTTTCGTCTTTCCCTTGTTCCTTGATTTTTCCTCTTGTTTATTTTTATTTCTCATTTCCTTTTTTTCAATTATCTTTCCGCTCTTTTCCGTTCCCTTTAATATTTTCTGGTTATAGTTTCCTCTTTTTTCCCTTTCTCTTATTCGCTTTTCTTTTTCCTTCCTTGTCTTTCCCTCCCTTTCATTCTTTTCTTATTCTTATTTTTTTCCGCTTTTGTTTCCATTGTCTTTCTTTTTTTCCACCTTTTGCCTTACTTTTCCCATTTTCTGTTATTCCTCTTTCGTCTTTTTTTCCTTTCTCTTACTCTCTTTTATATTTACATTCTTCCCTTTCCTAACTACTCTTTTTTTATACTTTCTTTTTATTATTTATGTTCTCGTTTTTTTCCCTTCTCTTTTGCATTATCTCCTGTTTCTCTCTTTCTTATTTCCCTTCCTTATTTCCTTTCGTCCCTTTTTTTATGTTTTGCTTTTACCTTCATTCTGTTTTTCCATTCTTTCCTACTTCCCTTTTTCATTTATTACTTTGTTATTTTCCCTTTCTTTTTTGTTCTCTTCCTTGTTTTCATTTTCTTTCTGTCTTTCCATTCTTACTTTTTTTTACTTTCTTCCATTCCCTAACTTCTCTTTTTTTTTTCATCCTTCCGCTTCTTTTATCATTGATATTCTCATTTTTTTCCCTTCTCTTTAGCATTATCATATCATACTTTTTCTCTCATCTTTCCCTTTCTCATTTCTTTTCGTCCCTTTTTTAAAAATATTTTTCCCTTCCCTTCCTTGTCCTTTTTCATTCTTCCTTTCTTATTCTTTTCCTAACCCTTTTTCAGTCATTATCTCGTTCTTTTCCATTCTCTTCTGCATTTTTTTTTATATCATACTGTTTCTCTCTTCTTTCCTATTCCATATCCATACACTTGCCGATGTACAGTAATGATAAAAAAGAAAAGAAAAAAAGAAAAAAAAAAAAAACATGACGTTGGTAGGTTAGGTGAGGTGGACACGTGCACAGGAAAGTCAGGTGAGCTGCGTGTCACCTGTGTAGAGGCAAGGCAATTAGTATTCTTACCTGTAGGTTTTTTTTCACCTAACCTTTCCTGTTAACAAGACACGGTGACTTGTCTGACCTATTTCTTTGTTTTTTTTTCTTTATTTTTTCTTTTTCTTTCTGTTTTTTTATTCTCTCTCTCTCTCTCTCTCTCTCTCTCTCTCTCTCTCTCTCTCTCTCTCTCTCTCTCTCTCTCTCTCTCTCTCTCTCTCGGTATTGCAGTAGGAAGAGGAAGAATGGTAGTGTTGTTGTTTTTCTTCTTTAGTGAGTGTTGTTGTTGTTGTTGTTGTTGTTGTTGTTGTTGTTGTTGTTGTTGTTGTTGTGTGTGTGTGTGTGTGTGTGTGTGTGTGTGTGTGAAAGTATATCTAAGGAGACAACAAGAAAAAAAATAAAATAAAACACCTCCTCTTCTCCCAGTTCTAAAAGAATAAAAAATAAAATAAATAAATAATGAAATGTTCCATATAGAAGTTTCCACAAGAATATAGCTACGTAATATTTAGCTCCTTAAGTGTCTCTTTATTACTCCTCTTGGGAATCTAACCTAAGACGTATTCTGAAACGCTTCCTCTATATACTTTGACCCTCACCTGACCGTATTGGAAGTCACTGGGGTTCTCAAGGTTGTCTGTCTAGTCTGCATTAGTAATGGGAAAGACACCCTTGAGGAGCCGTTCACCCATATGTTTGACCTTTGAAGATATTTATTATGAGAGAGAGAAGATCCAAGCGTTTAAGAATTTAGGTCTAAGCTGTAGGAAGGAGGAAAGACAGAAAGGCAGACAGGTGTAGGTTAACAAAGGGAAGGACAGGAATAGGTTGTGGGAAGTATTCACTCCCACACAAGTGCTTCGAGGGGTTCGGGTTTAGTCTCGAGTCAACAACTTGTACACACGATCACTTGTATTACACACACTTACAAGGAAGTAAGTAACAAAAACAAGAAAGCTGTACCTGATAATATACCTGGTAATACGTGGTAATATGCAACAAGACTTAGGATTACTAAGTTATCGTTTATTAAAAATAATAGTTACATACGAAAAATGGCTAAATGAATGTTCGACCCATTCATTGAAGCTTCGAGGCGCATAGTGAGGTCAGTTGGCCCGCCTCAGCACGCGCAGTACACACTCCACCGTCACACCACACGGAGCTCAATACAAAACAATAGTGGCTGTCGAGGATAAATTAGTGGGTGTGCTAAGAAAACGCACTGGCAAGACACTAGTCAAACTCCTGACAACACCCCCGAGAGGCGCCACCAGGAGGCGAGTACAGCCGTGAGAACACCCGTCGCTCGTTACCCTAAGGTGAGTGCCCTAGTAATGCCACTGACCACTGAGCAGAACAGGGTCACTCAGGGGTGGCGCCACGAGGCATGACATCACAAAGCCAGTAAGTGAGTAAGACCACCATCTGACTAACTGACCGTAACATATAAATACTGCAACAAAGATAATTATTACTCGTAGCATAAAATATCTTGTATCCAGCGGAGGGTCACGCCTCGAGGAAGTGTGAGTGCTTACTGTACTTATGTAAATTTACTATCATTAAGCCCAAATAATATAATCTGGGGTAAATTTGAGGCAATGAAGGGTGGCGAGGGGAACACGGGGATAGGCTAAAACACAGAGAGGAGAGGAACAGGTTAAGACGATAAAAATTCCAGGGTTTGAGAGTGAAAGGGATGAAGGTGTGTTTGTACTTAAGAATATAGGTTCAAGTCAAAGGAAGGAGGAAAGGCAGGAATAAGTTAAGAATTCCAGGGTTTACCAGTGAAAGGAATGAGGGAAGATGTGTTTTGCTACTTAAGACTGAGTGTATTGCAGTGTATGTGTGTGTGTGTGTGTGTGTGTGTGTGTGTGTGTGTGTGTGTGTGTGTCATAACTTTAATGCAGCACAGCGTAAATCTTCTCACATGCTTCTCGCAACACAGCTCTCACAGACGCTCTCACTTTTACTCTCTCTCTCTCTCTCTCTCTCTCTCTCTCTCTCTCTCTCTCTCTCTCTCTCTCTCTCTCTCTCTCTCTCTCTCTCTCTCTCTCTCTCTCTCTCTCTCTCTCTCTCTCTCACTTTCACACTTTCTCTAACACACTCATTTTCACACTTTCTTACCCTAAACATTCTCTCTCTCTCTCTCTCTCTCTCTCTCTCTCTCTCTCTCTCTCTCTCTCTCTCTCTCTCTCTCTCTCTCTCTCTCTCTCTCTCCTTTCCTTTCCTTTCCTTTCCTTTCCTTTCCTTTCCTTTCCTTTCCTTTCCTCTCCTCTCCTCTCCTCTCCTCTCCTCTCCTCTCCTCTCCTCTCCTCTCCTCTCCTCTCCCACCAAACAAGTATTAAGCACCTCTCACCACCATCCCTCCGCTCTCCCAGCCTCTCCTCTCACCCTCCCAAACCCTTCTTGAAGCCTCACCCAACTAACCTCTCCCAGCCTCTCTCTCCCAGTATCTCCCAGTAACTTCCAATCTTTTCCAGTCTCATCCAATCCTTCCTCTTTTCACCTCCTCTCAGTCGCTCATCTAAATATCTCCCTCCTCCTCCTCCTCCTCCTCCTCCTCCTCCTCCTCCTCCTCCTTTCCATGACCTTGAAACCTCTCTTAACCTTATCTTTCTCCTATTTTTGGTTAAGTCAGGCAGTCAAGTATTTATTTATTTAGTTTAGTTAGTTGTCAGAAAGTTTGTTAGTTGGTTATTTATTTGTTTATCTACTTATTTACTTAGTCGGCTGGTTAGTTTAGTTCGTTAGTGAGTTAGGTTCAGTGACCAGAACAAATGTACAATGTTGACTGTGAAAGAAAGAGAAAGACGGACAAACAGACAGACAGACAGACAGACAGACAGACAGACAGACCGACCTTGCTCTACCGATACCAACCAACAGTTACAAGAAATAAACAGAAAAAAAAAAACCACGCATACCAGCAAACTCTCACACTCAATCTCCCCACTCCCACTCTCCCTTCTCTCCCAACATGCAAGAAACAGCGAGACAAGACTAGTTACTGTAAGAGCCTGGTGATGCGGGAGAGAGGGAGAGGGAGAGGTAAAGAGAGAGAGAGAGAGAGAGAGAGAGAGAGAGAGAGAGAGAGAGAGAGAGAGAGAGAGAGAGAGAGAGAGAGAGTGTAAGAGCTTCATCTGAGGTATTCCCAACCCCCCACACACACCGTTCTCCACCTCTCCCTCTCTCCCTCCTCTCTCTGCTCTCCCTCTCTTCATCACACCGCTAACTCTCCCGCCACTTAGCTGGGAGTGCGTGGGACTGAGGTGGCTGGTCGGCGCTCGCTCAGTAAATTAAGTGCAGTTCCTCCGTGAAATTACCTTGCTGAAAATAATCGTCTTAGAGGATTACTGCATTAGGATATGATGAGGTGCGGGATAGAGGAGGAGGAGGAGGAGGAGGAGGAGGAGGAGGAGGAGGAGGAGGAGGCTCTAGTACAAGGTTCTATACTGTAGCTCTATACTGGCTCTATGCTGGATCTGTTCTTGTTTACTTGTTTTGCTGACGTACTTGTTGTTGTTGTTGTTGTTGTTTATTTATTTGTTCGTGTTTCTTTTTTTTTTTTCTCTCTCTCTCTTAGTTCTGGTTTTGAGTTTGTTATTTGTGCTTTTGGTTTTGTTACCTTTGCTCTTGTTGTTGTTGTTAGTGCTTGTTTTTGTTGGTTAGGTTTGTGTTTTGTTATTTATGCATCTATTTTTTTTTGTTACTGGTCCTTATATTTCCCTTCCTGTTAGAGAGAGAGAGAGAGAGAGAGAGAGAGAGAGAGAGAGAGAGAGAGAGAGAGAGAGAGAGAGAGAGAAGATAGCATAGAATAGATGTAAGGAAATGCAAGAATATTGAGATGGATATGGAGAAGGAAGGAAAGAGGGAGGAAGGGAAGGAAATAGGAAAGGAGGAGAGGATTGTTCACATTATTCTTGTTCCTGTTGTGGAGAAAGAGAAGGTTAGAGGAAGGAGAGAAGAGGGGAAAAGAGAGGAAAAGGAAGAAAAGGGAGGAGATGAAGGAAGGAAGGAGGAAGGATAAGAAAGAAGGATATAATTATTTACCTTCTTTTTATTCCTGTTGTAAAAGGTGGGAGAGAGAGAGAGAGAGAGAGAGAGAGAGAGAGAGAGAGAGAGAGAGAGAGAGAGAGAGAGAGAGAGAGAGAGAGAGGATTGGATGGTTAAAGACACTACAGTTATTGGAAGGAAGAAGGGAGAGGAGGGGAAAGGAGGGAAGGCTGCTGGAGAGGAAGGGAAGAAGGAAGGAAAGATGAATGAAGATGAAAGGAGGGAATTCAGGGTAGAGAAAGATATGCAGGAGAGAAAAGGAGGATAGAGAAAAGATAGGTGAAAAAAGAAATAACATAAGAAGGTAGGAAAATAAGGGAAGCTGCAAGAAGCCATCACGCCTACACCTGGCAGTTCCCTTTATAAGACACGCTCACCAGTACCGATCTATCCTCCCCGTCCATAAATATTTGTCTAATCTTCTTTCAGATCCCCCTATTGACTCGGCACTAACAGCCTGATTACTGAGTCTATCAACCCATCCACCAATTTCTTCATATCTAACAAATCTAACTCTGACAACCTTGAGGCCGTTATTTCTTGTCCTATCCTGATTACTGACCCTGAGGATTTTGCTGACGTCACCCTTGTTACATCCCAATACCACTTGAAGACCTCTAGCAGATCTCGTCTCAGTCTACGCCTCTCTAAGGAATGCAAATCCAAAAAGCTTCTATCTTAAGGAATATTTCTCAACCCCTGTATCATTTTAGTCTCTATAGCGACGGACAGACCCACGCCCTTCCTTCAACATGGGAGCCGCAGCAGCACGGGATAATCTAAATGAGGGCCTGAGTAAAGCCAAGAAAGGGGGATGAAAAGACAGACAGACAGAGAGAGAGAGAGAGAGAGAGAGAGAGAGAGAGAGAGAGAGAGAGAGAGAGAGAGAGAGAGAGAGAGAGAGTACACTGACATTTCCCTCCAAAAAAAAGCTTCTTTACAAAATAATTGAGAGAAAAACGGTGAATAAAAAAGAAAAAAAAGAAAAATAGATAAAACACTAAAACAATAATAAGTAAAATAAGAAAACGATAAGAAAATAATAAAAAAAACAATAATTGAGAGAGAGAGAGAGAGAGAGAGAGAGAGAGAGAGAGAGAGAGAGAGAGAGAGAGAGAGAGAGAGAGAGAGAGCATTCTGGAATATAATACGCGTTGCCAGGAAAGTAAAGGAGGACACAGGAGGCGAGGAGGGTTTGAGACAGAGTAAAGGGAGAGTAAAAGAGCTTTATGGTGGGAGATTAAAGGGAGAGTAGAAGAGGAAGGAAGAGGAAGGGAGAGTCTGAGGAGTTAAAGGTGGTGGGAAACACTATGAAAAATGGGAGGGAAAGAAAAATAAAGACAAAGGATAGATACAATAAGAAAGGAGGAGGAGGAGGAAGACGAAGGAAAAGAAGGGGAGGGGGAGGAGGACGAGTAAAGGGAATAAACATAGGGTGATGATTTGGTGAAGCTTGGAACTTGTGATAAAAAAGGAAGGAGAGAGAGAGAGAGAGAGAGAGAGAGAGAGAGAGAGAGAGAGAGAGAGAGAGAGAGAGAGAGAGAGAGAGAGAGAGAGAGAGAGAGGTTTAAATTACAAATCAGAAGAGGGGAAAAAGGGAGGAATTTTGCGGGAAGATTGCGGAGGAAGGAGATGGAAGATGATAATAAAGAGTGGGAAAGAGGGAAAGGATTGGAAATGATTATTGATGCAAGGAAAATATTGTGATAGCTGGAACTTCATTTCGCATTATTATTTTTTCCCTATATACTTTTTTTTTCCAGTAATATACGTGTGTGTGTGTGTGTGTGTGTGTGTGTGTGTGTGTGAAAATGCGTATGTGTGTGTACTAATATCTGTGTGTCTATCTACCTGTCAATCTACCTGTCTATCTGGCTGTCTGTCTGTCTGTCTGTCTGTCTGTCTGGCTGTCTGTCCGTCACTGTCCATCCGCTTCGAGAGGAAAGAATGAATGTGGAAAAATGTACAAAAATATGTGGAAAGGAAAATTGTAATTGGACGAAAGATTGAGGGATGAAACGTGAATTATGAGAGATACGTGTGGCTTCTCTTCCTCCCCCTCCTCCTCCTCCTCCTCCTCCTCCTCCTCTTCTTCCTACACCATTTATCTTTACTCCTTTACCTGTTTTCTTCTTTCTTTCCCTCGTTTCACTTTTTTTCGTCCTTTTTCCCTTTCTATATCTTCTAGTTTTCTGTTTTTAGTTTCCTGTAAGTCTTTCTTAACTTTTCTCCTTCTTCCTTCTTTCTTCTTTCTCCTGCTTCTGCTTTTCTATCCTTAGTTTCCTTTTTCTTTCTCTTTCTTAATGTTTTCCTTTTTTTGTATCGTTTTCCTACATCTTCATTCTTCTCTTATTTTTCTTCTTTTCTCTCTTTTTCCTTCATCTTTTGTTTTCTCATTTTTTTCATCGCTTCCTTATATCCTCACCTCTCTATTCTCTCTTCTTCCCTTTCCCCGTTTTTCCTCTTCCTCTATATTCTTTCTTTCTCATCAAATCTCCTCTTTCTCATCTCCCTTCCTCCCTCCTTTCTGATCTTCTCTACCCTTCTCCTTTCATATCGGGATCTATAGAGGAGATTTTTTACCTCCTCCTCCTCCTCCTCCTCCTCCTCCTCCTCCTCCTCCTCCTCCTCCTCCTCCTCCTCCTCCTGATCATACCTACTTCACCAATAGCCCCAAATTTTTCCTCCCCAAATTTTTCCTAGTCGTGATTTAGGATAATATGATTTTTTTCCCTCTTTCTATGTGACTGATTGGAATAACTTACATGGATGCTTGGTTTCCCTTTTCCCTTGATTTTTCCTCTTTTTTTCGTTTTTTTTTTCTGTATTCCTTTGTTTCATCTTTCTTTTTATTTTTACTCCTTCTTTCTCTTTCCTTTTTTTCTTTTTCTTCTTGTCTTTTCTTTTTTTATATTTTCCTCGTTCTTAATCTTTTTCTGTCCTTGTTTTCCTTTCTTTTTCTTTTTTCTTTTTATCTTTTCTTTAAACATCTCTTTTCTTTCTTGAATTCTTCTTTCTTTTCTTTGTATTTCTTATTCTTCTTTCGTTCGCTTTTTTCTCTTTTTTCACTTTCTTTTCTTTTATTTCCCAGTTTCTTTCCTTTTTCTTTCTTAACATGGAGTTATTTTGATTTCCTTCCCTCACCTTTTTTTTTCCCCCTCCGTTTTCTTTGAAATATGCGTAAAGAAAGTTTTCTTCTTTTTACCTCTAGTTTTTTCCTTCTCATTTATTATATGCAAAGGAAAAAAAAAAAACTTCACTTTGATTTTTCTTTTTTTCCTTATTTTCATTGTTTGTTTCTTTTTCTGTTTTTTTTTCTTCCCTTTCTTCTTTTATAGGTCTTTTCTTTTTTTATGTTTTATTTTCTGATTGTCTTTTGTTTCTTGTTTTCTGTAGACAAATGAAGATATTTATAATTTTCCTTTTATTTCTTTTTTTCCTCTTTTTCCTCCTTTCCCTCCTTTCATTAGGATTTACGGAAGGAGGAAAAATGATTAAAGTAGGTGGAAACTGGTCGAGTTATTTATTTTATTTTTTTTTCGTTTCCTTGTTGGGTTTCATTCCTTACTACTTTTTTCCTCTTTTTTCCTGATTTCTTCCGTTATTTTTTTTTCCTTTAGCTCTTACGAAGGAAATTGATAAAAAAAAGTAACTACTGTTCCTATTTTCTTTTTGCTTCCTTGCTTGATTTAATTTTTTGTTATTTTCCTTATTTCTCCTGATTTCTTTTTCCTTTCCCGCTTTTTTCCCGCTTGCACTTTCGAATTAACATGAAGAAAAATGAAACAGCGTGTAATTTTCAGTGCATTTGTAACCTTTTTTTTTTTAATTCTTTTCATAATTTTCCTGTAATCCTCCATTATTTCCTTCGTTTTCCCTTTTGCGTTCACATTTACGAAGGAGGAGGAAAAGCAAGCAGATTAATTGGACACCTTTTCTTTTTGCCTTTTTTTCCTTCTTTTATTTCTTTCCTGGATTTCCTCTTTCTTCTCTCATTTTTCCCTTTTTCCTAATTCTCATCTAGGAAAGAAACGAGACTCAAAGGAGAAGAAGGAGGAAGAATAAATAGATTAAGTGGACATTTCCCGACATTATTTAATTTTCTTATATTTCCTGCTTTTATTCCTTTTTCTTTTCATCCATTTACATTTTACGAAGGAGGACGAAGGATAAATGCATTAGCTGAGACCTCTCTGGCTTGGTTCTCTCTTTTCTTCTTCTTCTTCTTCATCATCATCTTTTTCTTTTCTTTTTCTTTTCTTTTCTTTCTTTTTTTTTCTTTTCTTCTTCTTCTTCTTCTTCTTCTTCTTCTTCTTCTTCTTCTTCTTCTTTTTATTTTTATTTTCTTCTTCTTCTTCTTCTTCTTCTTCTTCTTCTTCTTCTTCTTCTTCTTCTTCTTCTTCTTCTTCTTCTTCTTCTTCTTCTTCTTCTTCTTCTTCTTCTTCTTCTTCTTCTTCTTCTTCTTCTTCTTCTTCTTCTTCTTCTTCTTCTTCTTCTTCTTCTTCTTCTTCTTCTTCTTCTTCTTCTTCTTCTTCTTCTTCTTCTTCTTCTTCTTCTTCTTCTTCTTCTTCTTCTTCTTCTTCTTCTTCTTCTTCTTCTTCTTCTTCTTCTTCTTCTTCTTCTTCTTCTTCTTCTTCTTCTTCTTCTTCTTCTTCTTTTCCTTTTTTTCTTTTCTCCTTTTTCTTTTTCTTTTCTTTTTCTTTCTTCTTCTTCTTCTTCTTCTTCTTCTTCTTCTTCTTCTTCTTCTTCTGCTTCTTTTATTTATTTGTTTATTTATTTATTTTTTGATGAATAAATATGTAATGTGAAAATTGTAAATAGTTAGAATATATATGAAGAAAATAACTGTGGTAAGTATTGTAAACAGTACATTGTATAAGTAGATAGAAATATTGTGTAGTGAATGGCTAGGTACAGCATGTAGATGAATGAATGAATGAATGAATGAATGAATACATGAATTCTATAAACACACTTAGAAGTAAATATCTGAAATAAACAGATAAAAAATTACAGATGAATGAACAAGACACACATACGAAAATAAATATTAGGAAAAAAAGAAAGTATATACAAACGTCAAATAATAAATATACAAAATAATGCAAATAAACGAAGAAAAAATAACTCGAAGCATACCAGAAAAATTTACGAAATACATATAAAAACAAAACAAATCAACAAAATGTACAAATAATACAAAACATGCACAATATATACGATCAAATACAGAATTGATATACAAAACTTCAATAATAAAGAGAACAAAAAAATTACACAGCAACGTTAACAGGAAATACAGCGTGACGTAATGTATTAATTTTGTATTGCTGTAATTTGAATTCGTATTAATAATTATCCCCCTGCTAATTGTTATTGTATTCACCTGCCTTCAACACCCACCATTATTATTATTATTATTATTATTATTATTATTATTATTATTATTATTATTATTATTATTATTATTACTACTATTATTTGATACATGTGTGGAATCTCTCACCTGAACTAATTAACAGCCATTTTTACCTGTCCGTCCCTTACCTGGAGTCGTGTCACCTCACCTGTTTTCCCTCTCACTTATCCATCAGAGACACGTGTAAATTTTCCCCACCTCTCTTTCCTATTTCCTCTTCAATGTTTCCTCATTTTGCCCTGCTTGAGTTTTTTCCTCTTCAGTTCCTCATTTGTTTGTTTCTCTTCCTTATTTTGCGCTTTGTTTTCTTGTTTCTCTCTTATTTCAATCACTTATGTATTTGTTTCCTATTTGCTTTATTTCTTATTTTCTCTTTTTCCTTTTCAGTTCCTCATTTATTTGATTTCTTTTCTAATTTTGCTTTATTTTTCTCATTTCCATCTTATTGCAATCACATTTATTTCCTTTCATTACTTCCTTGTTTTCCTTATTTTCTTATTTGTTACTTTATTCTTTAGTTCTTTATTTAGTTCTTTATTTGTTTCCTCTTCTTATTTTACATTTCTCTTATTTTCCCTCTTATTTTTATCACACATTTGCTTTCTTTCCTTCTTTCCTTTTTTTCCTTATTTTCTTTCCTTTTTCCTCTTCAGTTTCTCATTTATTTGTCTCCTTTTCTTATTTTGCATTTTTTCCCTCTTATTTCAATCAGTTACACTTGTTTTCTTTCCTTATTTCCTTATTTTCCTTATTTTCCCTTGTTGCTTTTCAGTACCCCATTAATTTGTTCTTTTCCTTATTTTTTATTTATTTATTTTTTTATGTTCTCATTGAAGTCACCTACATATTTTCTTTTATTTTCCTTATTTTTTTCCTTTTCTTCCCTTATTTTTCTTCAATTCCTCATTTATTTTTTTCCTTTCCTTATTTTTGCGTTTTGTTTTCTTATTTATTTTCCTTCATGAGTCATATATTTGTTTTCCTTTTCTTATTTACGCTTTTTTTTCCCTCTTTCCTCTCTCGTTTATTCATAATTCACCTATTTATTTTAATCATCTTGTTTTCCTTCTCTTTTTTTTCATGTTTTTCCTAATTTTTATCTTACACTTCATTATTATCGTTATTTTCATGTTTCCCCATCTCTCTTTTCCGTCATAGTCTTTCCATTATATTTACTGATGTTTTCCTATCTGTTTTCCCTTTCTCAGAGTTTTCCCCTTCACCTTTATTCATGTTTTTCTTACCTGCTTTCCCCCTTCATCTTATCGTTTCTTGTCATTGTTTTCCCCTCTCTTTCATCATTTTGTTTCCCCTGTCTCATTTTACCCCTCACCAACTTTATCTTCCCATCCACTCATTTCCTCCTGTTCCCCTCAGTTTCCCCTCGCTAGTCTGTTTTACTTTTACTTTCCCCTCGTGCCCTTGTCCTGACCGCATTCCTACTTTTCTAACCCCTCACTCTTTCCCCCTCCTCTGTCTCACCTGTTTAGTGTTTTCTCATTTTCCCCTCACTTCCTCATTTTTCCACTCGTATTACTGTCTTCTTTTACTTTTTTCCTTTATTCTTGTTTTATATTAATTTCCCCCGTCTGTATTACTTATTCAGTGTATTTTCGTATATTTTTCCCTCATATTTCCATTTTCCCTCACTGTTTTCCCTCACTTTCCCGTTTTTTTTTCCAGTTTTCCTTCTCATGGTTCTCTCCTTTCTTTATTTATCCTGGTCTGTCTTACCTCTCCCGTGTTTCCCTTCACTTTCCAGTCTGTTATATTTCACTCACTGTTTTCCCTCATTTTCATATTTCCTTAACTTTTTTCCTTCTCTTTTTTCCCTAATAGTTCTCACGTTACTTTTTTTCCATCGTATGTCTTACTTGTCCAATGTTAATGTTTTTTCCTGTATTTTCTCCTCAATTTCTTGCATTTTCCCCTCACTGTTTTCCCACGTTTTCCTGTTTTCCTTCTTTTTTCCTCTCAGGGATGTCACTCTGTCATAATCTGTCTTCCTATCCTCTTTTTTTTTCTTTTGATTATTTCCTCTCTCATGTTTTCCTTACTGTTTCCCAACGTCTTACTGCATTCCCTCTTAATTTCTCCTCTTCATTGTTCTCGTTTCCCCTTCAATATTTCTCCCCATCTGTGTTACCTTCTCATAATTTTGTATTTTTTCCCTCTCTCATCTTTGTTTTCCCTCATCTTCTTGTTTTCTTCATCTCCATGTTATTCCTTCATCTTTCTTTTTTCCCCATCTTCCTGTTCCTACCCTCATCTTTTTATTTTCCCCCATCTTCTTGTTTTCCCCATCTTTCTCTTTTCCCCTCCTGTTTTTTTCTCCTAATTTCCCAGTTTTCCTCTTATTTTCTTGTTTTATCCCACATTTTCCTGTTTTCCCCTTTTCTTTTTGTTTCTTCCCTCATCTTCTTGTCTTTTCCTCATCTTCTTGTTTTCCATTCCTGCTTTTCCCTCATCTTCATATTTTTCCCTTCACTAATTTTCCTTATTTCTCCTAATTTCCCAGTTTTCCTCTTATTTTCTTGTTTTATCCCCAATTTTCCTGTTTTCCCCTTTTCTTTTTGTTTATTCCCTCATCTTCTTGTCTTTTCCTCATCTTCCTGTTTTCCATTCCATTCCATTTCCATTCCTCATCTTCATATTTTTCCCTTCACTAATTTTCCTTAATCAATCGTAGCTGTCCAATAGTTCCCTTCATTTTCCCCTCACTTCCTCATCTTACCGTTGTTTCCCTTACCATTTCTCCTCACCTTCTTATTTTCCTCCTATATTTTCCTTCCTCACACTCCTTTAATCAGCCTCACCTGTCCAGTGCTTCCCGTTCATTTTCCCCTCCTTTTCCCCTCACTTTCCCCTCTCATTGTCAAGCCTCGACAGGTGGAAGCGGAAAATTGCAGGTGGAGAGAGGTAATTAGGACAGGTGATGAGAGGAAAATCCAGGTAGTGGCCAGGTGGTGTCATTAGTAGCACATTACAGGCAGGTGGTAATGGGGCCGCCGTCACCTCACCTTTAGGACAGGTGTGTTAAAGGGATTACCTGCGTGCGTGCGTGTGTGTGTTTGCTTTCCATGACACCTGTTTTAAGAGTATAGGTATTTGATTAGTGGTAGTGGTGGTGGTGGTGGTGAGGTAGTGTGGTAGTAATAGGCATGTTTCGTTATGTGTAGTGATGGTGATAATAGTGATGGTGGTAATGGTGGTGGTGGTGGTGGTGGTGGGGGGAATAGTGATGAATGT
>NC_087184.1:10805219-10825219 GCF_035594125.1 Scylla paramamosain
GAGAGAGAGAGAGAGAGAGAGAGAGAGAGAGAGGGAGAGAGGGAGAAACGCATGGTGCTGTCAAGGAAAAGGAAAAGAAAATAGGAAAAAGTTTTGTTTCCTACGAGTTGAAATATTCCTGAAGGCGACCTACATCTGTTCCTCACCTCACCTGCCACTAATGAATACCGCTACACCTGTTTCCTCCTCCTCCTCCTCCTCCTCCTCCTCCTCCTCCTCCTCGTCCTCCTCCTCGTCCTCCTCCTCCTCGTCCTCGTCCTTCTTACCTATTTTTAGCTTCTTTCCCTTCTTCTTCTCATGCATCTTAGGAGACATAGTAAAGAAGGAAGAGGAGGAGGAGGAGGAGGAGGAGGAGGAGGAGATACAATACCAAACCATTGAAGAAAAGGAAAAAGGTGAGATAAAAAAGGAAGAGGAGTTGTAAGAAAGAGAGAAATCTTGACGCTGTACTGTTGAAAAAGAGAACAGGAGGAGGAGGAGGAGGAGGAGGAGGAGGAGGAGGTGTTTCACTCTCCTTGCATCGTTTGGCATTGAATGGAGAGTTCTGCTTTAGTTTCGAAGCTTCATGTTAGTTGTCTCAATGCCACCTCCTCCTCCTCCTCCTCCTCCTCCTCCTCCTCCTCCTCCTCCTCCTCCTCCTCCTCCTCCTCCTCCTCCTCCACCACCACCACCACCACCACCTCCTCCTCCTCCTCCTCCTCCTCCTCCTCCTCCATATTTCGTCCTTTCTCTTGTCTTCTACATTTTTTCCCTCTCTCTCTCTCTCTCTCTCTCTCTCTCTCTCTCTCTCTCTCTCTCTCTCTCTCTCTCTCTCTCTCTCTCTCTCTCTCCCTTGTCACATTTTTTTTGTTGTTTTATTTCTTTCGTTTCCTTGTTTTGGCTTGTGTTTATTGCTTTTGTGTCTGTCTGTCTGTCTGTCCATATCTCTCTCTCTCTCTCTCTCTCTCTCTCTCTCTCTCTCTCTCTCTCTCTCTCTCTCTCTCTCTCTCTCTCTCTCAGTCACTCCATCTGCAATATTTATGTTCTTTTACTTTCTCCTTTCTTTTATCGTGTTTATTCTGTTTCTCTTCGTACGTTATTTCTTGTCTCTTGTTTCCCCTTTTTATTCGTTTTTTTCTTTTCCTGTTCTTCTTTCTCTTCATTCTTCTGTCTTTTTTGTTTTTTTCTTTTGATTTTCCTTGTTTTTTTCTCTTCCTTGATTTGATTTTTGCCCTTTTTTGTCACTTTTTTACCTTATTATTATTATTATTATTATTATTATTATTATTATTATTATTATTATTGTTATCATCATCATCATCTAATCACTCCACCTTTCACCATTATTATCATTATCAACATCATCGTCATCAGAGAGAGAGAGAGAGAGAGAGAGAGAGAGAGAGAGAGAGAGAGAGAGAGAGAGAGAGAGAGAGATGAAACAGAAGCATGAAAGAAATATGTAAATTAGAGATAACAAGAAATATTGAGAGAGAGAGAGAGAGAGAGAGAGAGAGAGAGAGAGAGAGAGAGAGAGAGAGAGAGAGAGAGAGAGAGAGAGATTCCTTTTACACCTTTTTGATTCATTAATGAGACGGAAGATCATGTTGGCTTAATTAGCTGAGAGGAAAGATGAAACTAAGGAGGAAAGAGAGGAAGTGAGAGAGAGAGAGAGAGAGAGAGAGAGAGAGAGAGAGAGAGAGAGAGGGAGAGGGAGAGGGAGGGAGAGGTGTAAGAAAAGAAGAATGATGGATAGAGACAGGTGGCAAGAAAAAAAGAAAGGAAGGAAGGAAGGAAGGAAGGAAGGAAGGAAGGAAGGAAGGAGGGAAGGAAGCAGAGGGAAGGAGGTAAGAATGATAAATTGCGGTAAAGGAGATAAAGATAAACGCGTGGCAGATTGATCAAGTCTAGAGAGAGAGAGAGAGAGAGAGAGAGAGAGAGAGAGAGAGAGAGAGAGAGAGAGAGAGAGAGAGAGAGTAATATGAATAATGGAATAATAAATGAAGGTAAGAAGATTTAAGATGGATGTGAAGGATTAAGTCACACACAGACACACACACACACACACACACACACACACACACACACACACACACACACACACACACACGGCAGTTCGTTCATTATGCATTCCGAATGTACCTTTTAGTGAATGTTTAATAAATGTTTCGCGTGTAAGACTTTATGAGCAAAACCTGAATTTATTGTTGTGTTTACGTTAATTCTTTTTTTATTCTCTTTATTGAATTTGAGTTTTTTTTTGTTAATGATAGGTAATAAGTATTTTACATAAAGCCTTTTTAGCCCAAACTCGTATTTAATGTTGTGTATTAATTAGTTTCTTTTGACGCGTTTTTGTTCAATTTCAATTTTTAACGCAAATTGATCGTCAGAATTAGAGGTGTGTATTAATTATCTTTTTTTTTTTTCTTTCATATTTTCCTTCCGGTTTTTTTTTTTTTTTATTCTCAACTCAAAGCGACTGTTTGAATTTCGGAAACTGCGTCATAATCCATCGCTCTCTGTGTAAAAGTTTGGACGAATTTTTACCGTAAACCTTGAAAATCCTGCACTTGCACATTGTTCTAATTAAACCTTAACACGGAGGGTCAGGCAATAAACTATTTTTATCTTACCAAATTAATTCAAATGAAGTAAACAGGAAAAAAGAAGTGATACATTAACGCTTTTTTCTCTTGCTGATATAAAGGTTAGCATTCCTCGTTCCATTATTTTGCCTCGTTTTATTTGTGTACAGAGCCGCTTCCTCATTACTATCATATCATCACATTTTGTTCGCTCCACATCTCTCAATAAAAATACTCGGTTGTTCTCAGCTTTTCATAATGGTTCATTTCTAAACGTGCGGGCGTGTGATGTGGACGGCACTCGCCAGGCCGTGAAGGAAGTCATTAGAGGAGCCGAGGCTGGTTGTTATGGCTGCTGTGACAGTTTAAGAAGGATTGCGTACCATCAAAGGGGAAAAAACACCCATAAGAACTAGACTAGACATCTCCGTGGCCTTGAAAACGCTCGTAATGAAAGAGCACTTCCTTTATGAATATGGCCCAGTTTTATCTTTGGTTATATGGCGAAAAAAAAAGGGAAATATTATGTTAATTTGCACATATAGTTTTTCCTCAAGGCAAGAAATGTTTTGTTAAGGATACCGGTTTTTATTAATTGTCCTTTTGTATAATCTCAGAAGACTGTTTTTGTCTGTTTATCTAAAAAGAAAAATTATATATCAAGTTACTTAAAAGTTGCTCCCAGTACGACAGTTTCACATATTTTGACTTGTTTGTACGTATAGTTTGACAAAGCATTTTTTTTTCCACCAGTCACTCAAAAAATATATATGTACATGTAATTTTTTTTTCCCCGTTAGTTTAAAAATTTCCATCACGATTGTATTTGCTCACAATTTCCCTTAGTTTCCATCACTTTAGAAGACTTTTTCCCTTCCTGTATTAAAAAAAAAGTTTGACAAGGAAATAGAATATATATAGTCTCTTATTTCCCGTCAGTCTTAAAAAAAAAAAAAAATCCACAATCGTCAAATAGTTTCCCTTCGTTTCCATCACTTCAACAGATCTTCCCATATAAGAATAAAAAAAGAAAACCACACCCTTTTCACTCCCATCCCTTAAAAAAATTTCCAGTATCTTTTCATAATTTCCCTTTGTTTCCATCGCTTGGGAAGACTCCGGTGCGCTGCTCTCCATTACTGTCGCGGCGTAATGGCGTTCCAATAATGTTAGTGCAAAGCCGTCAATCACAGCAGTGTTAATGACGAGGTGAATGTGGTTATTGCCCCATTTTAGGGAGAGAGGCGGCCAGGGAACGAGTGTGTGCCTGGGGTCTGCTTGTCGTGGTGGTGGTGGTGGTGGTGACAATTGTGGTGTGAATGGTGGTGAGGGTGGTTGTGGTGGTGAATATTTTGGATTGTATTAGTTGGGTTGTGTGTGTGGTGGTTGGTGGAGGTTGTGGTAGTAGTGGTGGTGGTAGTTGTAGTAGTAGTAGTAGTAGGGGGATAGGAGGACAGATAAAAGATAAAAAAAACAAGAAAAGGAGAAAGAAAAAGAAAAAAACACCAGAATTCCCAATATAAAAAAGAAAACCCTGAATTCATCTCGACCAAAAAAAAAAAAAAGAAAAGATAAAAGAAAAAAATAATACAAAAGAGTAAAAATAAAACCATAACAACGGACCAGGACAAAAAAATATATATATACACAGAAAGACACACACACACACACACACACACACACACACACACACACACACACACACACACACACACACACACACACACACACACACACACACACACACACACAGTTAAAACCCTCCCCAAAAATCAACTATACTGAACAAAACTTAAGGAATAGCATTGACTATCTCACTAATTACCCTCCCAGTTGTTATGGCGCAGGTGACGCGGTGATGGCGGCAAAATTCATTAACAGGTGGGGGAGGGTGATGAAGTGTACACCTGGCTGGCTAGTACAGGTAATGTGGCAGGAGGTCAAAGAGAGAGAGAGAGAGAGAGAGAGAGAGAGAGAGAGAGAGAGAGAGAGAGAGAGAGAGAGAGAGAGAGAGAGAGAGAGAGAGAATGTGCGTGTGTGTACGAGTATGTGTATATTTTATCTTAATGTATATCTTTATGTTTACATGAATGGTTAGGATTACGTGTATGAATGAGAGATGTGCGTGTCTGCCTACCTGTGTGTGTGTGTGTGTGTGTGTGTGTGTGAAAAGAAAAGATGTACACCCTCTCTACGTCCTTGCAATTACCTAAACACACACACACACACACACACACACACACACACACACACACACACACACACACACACGGTACACCATTCATTAATTCACATTTGTCTCCTTTATGCATAAACACAACTTGTGGTGGTGCGCCTCATCTATTATTCATTTGTTCATTTCTCCTTCATTTATTATTCATTCCCTATCGTTCCTCATTCACTTTGGGCGGGTTTGTGTTGAGTTTGGGCTATTTTTGGTTGGGCTATTTTTGTTGGGCCATTTTTGTTGGGCTGTTTTTGTTGGGCTTCTCGCTCTGATGGTTCTTTTAATGTAATGCAATTGCAGTTGGAGTTTTTTTTTTTTTGCCTTATTGTTTTAAATGTTTTTTTTTTTATTCGTTTGTTGTATAATTATAACGTTTGTAACTCGTTTTTTTCTCTTCAGGTTATTTTTTTTTTATGGAAATATTAATCTTTTTGTTGTTGTTGTTGTTACTCTTCTCTTCTCTTCCTTTTCTCTTCGCTTCTCTTCTCCTTCTCTTTTCTCTTTTCCTTTCTCTTCTCTTTCCTTTCTCTTCTTTTCTTTTCCTTTTCTCTCCTCTTCTTCCTTTCTCCTCTCTTCCTTTTCTTCTTTTCTCCTCTCCTCTCCTCATTGTTTGTGGAAGAGAGAGAGAGAGAGAGAGAGAGAGAGAGAGAGAGAGAGAGAGAGAGAGAGAGAGAGAGAGAGAGAGAGAGAGAGCGTAAAGAGATTAATTTATATCCGGCTGAATAACAAAGGCTTTAGTTTCCTGTCTTTTTTTTCCCTCTTCTCTTTCTGGCAACACTGCAAGATTGTTTTCTCCCTCAGAGTGTTGGTCAAGGGCGAGATTGTAGACTATTCTCTCTCTCTCTCTCTCTCTCTCTCTCTCTCTCTCTCTCTCTCTCTCTCTCTCTCTCTCTCTCTCTCTCTCTCTCTCTCTCTCACACACACACACTTTATCGTCACTTCTGCTCACTTCCTCCTTTCCTCTCTCCATTTCTCTCACTTTCGTCTCCTTGCATTTCCTTCCTTCTCTCTCTCTCCTCTCTCTATCTTGCTCTATCTTTCCTTCCTCTTTCTCGCACCCTCGTTTCCTCCGTGCCTTTCTCACTCCCTTGCTCGCCCTTCCTCTCCCAATCAAGTTTCCTAGTGTATAACCTTATTTCTCTTTTGCTGCTTTTAATGTGTCCTTTCATTTTAATATTGTTCGTGATGTTGTCTTGATTGTATTAACTTGTGTGTGATGTTTTGTTAAATGTTTTATTTATTTGTTTATCTTTTGTTTCTCTCAGTGTGATTTTCGTGGTCTTTCTTGCCTTTTTTTTTGTTTTCGTTTCGTTTGTTTGTGTTTCGTAATGCTTTTCTTATTTTTTTTATTCTACTATTCGTTTCACTGTTTTAACGTCTATTGTTGACTATAAAATGTTATCATCTTTTTATTTTTATCTGTTCACCTTCGTATGACTTTCTTGTTTTTTTTCGTATAAGTATGTTTATTGTGTATGTCATTGTTCTTCTGTCTAGCTGTTCTATTCTTCCTTTTCTTTTCTTTCTATTTTTTTCCGGTTATGTGCTGTTTTCCTATCTCGTATTTTTTATCTGCTCATGTTCCTATCATTTCCTTCGTTTCATTTGTCTGTGTTAAGCATGTCTGGCTGTCTGTTGTTCGGTCTAGCTCTTCTAATCTGTCTTTTCTTTTCTTTCTGGTTATCTGTTTCTTTTTCTTCATCTTTTCTTCATGTATCGTACTTTTATCTGCCCATCTTCATATCAATTTATTCGTTTCATCTGTCTGTGTTGTGCGCGTCTGGCTGTCTCTTGTTCGGTCTAGCTGTCTTTCACTACATCACTTTAGTTTCCGAGGGATCTTTCTGAATGTTAAGTTTTGTCCGCTTTTCTTCACTTCTTTCCCTGCACGCATGCCTCTCTTCATTGGCATCAGTGGCAGAATTCCTAACGTGGCGAGGAGGCGAGCAAGGACACAGAGATTGGGATAAGATAAGGTAAATTTGCCTGCTCCTCCCCACCCCTAGTTCAAAAAAAGAAAAAGTAATTATAGAAAGTTTCTCCTATAAAAAAATAAAGTTTCTCGATGTGTAATTGTTTTTTTTTTTTTAATGGTTTATATACACACCTGTCTTTATGAAGTCTGCTTGTCTGTCGTCTGCTTCTGTCTACCAATCTTTCTGATAGTCTGTCAACCTCTACCTGTCTACACAATCATCTCGTTTGTCCACCAGTCTTCCATTACTCCATCAACCCTTCCCTCTATGTACACAACCATCACCAACTACCATTCTCACTACCCACTTATCAATATATCTCACCATACTCATCACTTTCATCTCTTCCTTGCCTTTTATCACCCAGTCAATCTCGTTATCTATCATCCAGCCTATCACCAACGTATCTATCTCAATGCACTCCCATCATTTCATCTATCTTCCTCCTGCCTTTCATTACTGTCAACCTCTTTTACCTATCTCCCAGTCTGTCACCACCCACTTACTAACCTATCTAGCTACACACACACCATTCTTGTCTCAATCTGTATCTACCTTGCTATTCATTGCAGTCAACCTCTTTATCTATCTCTCCACTCACCAACTTAAGTACCTCGCTGCACACACACATCACTCTGGTCTATCAAGTCCTTTGCTCCCTCCGCTGCGTCTGGGCTCTTTCATATCACCGGAGGCACCGTCGTCATATTCCCGTGTTTACCTTCTTTGAGAGAGAGCGAGTTCTCATTCCCGCGACTGCCCCGAGTGGCGGAAGTCAAGACGAGAGGGACGCAAAGATCGCAGGAACACACGAGTTTGCAGAGAAAGAAAGGGAGTTTTGACGAAAGGGGAAGGAAGTTGCAGGGATAGACAAGGGAGGTACTGAGAAGGACAGTTACTGAAGGATCGTCCGGGAAAAGGAATAATGCTGGACGGAATACGAAGGAAGTTGGAATGAGAGAGAGAGAGAGAGAGAGAGAGAGAGAGAGAGAGAGAGAGAGAGAGAGAGAGAGAGAGAGAGAGAGAGAGAGAGAGAGAGAGAGAGAGAGAGAGAGAGAAGGGATGAAATTGGAGTGGAAAGTAAAGGAGTTTGTTGGAAAATTGGAGGGACATGAAGGGAGGTTGGAGGGGAAAAAGAAGTTGGGTGGAAAAGAAGGGAAGCTGGAATAAGAGAGAAAGAAAACGAGGTTGGATAAATAAACAATGGAGGTTGGAAGGAAAATGTAAGTTAAGATGAAATGGAGGACTTTGATGGAAAAAGAAAAAAAAAGTTCGAAGGAAAAAGAAGCAAACCAGGAATGAGAAAAGTGAGTTTGGAGGAATAAAGGAAGGAAGTTGGAGGAAAAAAAGAAAAGAAATGATGTTTGAATGCATATGAAGGAGTTTAGAGGAAAAAAGGGAATAAATTGGAAGGAATTCAAGGGAGTTTGCGGTGAAAATGTTGGAAAGATAAGGAGGGTAGAGGGAAAAAAATAAAAGAGGAAGGGAAAACTAAGATTAGAGGAAAAAGAAAGGAGGTTATGAGGGAAAGTTAAGGAAAACCAAAGGAAAAAAGTCAATTAACAAAAAAAAAGGAAAATTGGGTTATAGAAAAAAAGATAATGAAAAAAATGAAGGAAGGATGTAATATATATAAAGAAAAGAGGCATGGAAAATAAATAAGAGAGGAAAAGAAAGAAAAATAAAAATAAAATTAGTCATGGTCTATTATTTTTTACAATTAAGAAAGAAATCATAAAAGGAGGAGGAGGAGGAGGAGGAGGAGGAGGAGGAGGAGGAGGAAACAAGAGATATTTTAAACTTAACCATCTGTCTTGCTGTACACCTGAGAGAGAGAGAGAGAGAGAGAGAGAGAGAGAGAGAGAGAGAGAGAGAGAGAGAGAGAGAGAGAGAGAGAGAGAGAGACGTAAAAAAAATGACATTAATTAATAACATAGGTGAAAGCCAACATATTCGTCTAGCGTAATTTGTATAACCTTCCCCTAATGACTCGCAGTAAATATAGAGAGAGGCGGAGATAATTAAAAACTTGCGCCAAAAAAATGGATATTGCTATGCGAAATAATTAGAGTTTTGTTAATAATTAAATTCGTGACAAGGTAATTAGGTAGGTAGCAGAGAGAGAGAGAGAGAGAGAGAGAGAGAGAGAGAGAGAGAGAGAGAGAGAGAGAGAGAGAGAGAGAGAGAGAGAGAGAGAGAGAGAGAGAGTTTGTATTATTCTCTATTTATACTTTTCATCAGTTTTCATGTGTCGTATTTCTCATTCATTTCATATCCATCTTTTCCATACACAATTTCTCTCTCTCTCTCTCTCTCTCTCTCTCTCTCTCTCTCTCTCTCTCTCTCTCTCTCTCTCTCTCTCTCTCTCTCTCTCTCTCTCTCTCTCTTTCAGGTGCACAGCAATTCAGGTGATCAGTTTAAAATATCACCTGTTTTTGCTTTCTTCCTCCTTTACCCCTTTCTCCTCCTCCTCCTCCTCCTCCTCCTCCTCCTCCTCCTCCTCCTCCTCCTGCTCCTCCTCCTCCTCCTCCTCCTCCTCCTTTTCCTCTCCCTTACAACATGTTAGAGATTTAGGGATCGGTTTGGCTTGGAATATATTAGAGAGAGAGAGAGAGAGAGAGAGAGAGAGAGAGAGAGAGAGAGAGAGAGAGAGAGAGAGAGAGAGAGAGAGAGAGAGAGAGAGAATTGCTGTAAGGTTGAAATTCTCATGTTATTTAAGATCAAGGAAAAGCAAGGAAGAGGAGGAGGAACGAGGGAAACAGGAGGAAAAGTAAGGAAAGGGAGATGAGGAAAGGGAAAAGTGAAGGAAAAGAGGAGGGAAATTAGATAGGCTGATAAAGAAGAAACGGAAGGAAGAAAATGAGGAATATGAATAGAGATAGAAAGGAAGAAAGAAAAGTGAAGGAGAGCGAAATAAAATAAACAGGAAGAAGGAAATGAAGAAGATGGATATGAATGGAAAAGAGGAAGGGAAAGAAAAGAATAGACAAGGTGAGGAAGAAAAGGAAAACGAGAAGGAAAATAAAAAAAGGGAGATGACAGCAATAAAAGGAAATGAAGGAAGGAAGGAAGGAGGAAAGAATGAAAAATGAAAAACGTAACATTTGAGATATACCCGAATGAGAGAAGAAAGGAAGGAAGGAGGCAAAGAAGAAATTAGAGAAGAGGAATAGAGGAAAAGAGATGAAAAGAAAGAAGTAAGAACAAAGGGGATCAGTGGAGGAATGACAAGGAAAATAAGTTAGGAAAGAGAGGAGGAAAGAGATGGAAGAAAAGAAGAAGAAGAAGAAGAAGAAGCGAAGAGGTAATAGAATCAATAATGGATGACAAGAGAGGTAACATAAGAAAGGAAGGAAAGGAGAAAAGAGATAAAAGGATAACGTAGAAGAGGAGGAGGAAGAAGAAGAAGAAGAAGAAAAAGAAGAAAAAAAGAAGAAGAAGAAGAAGAAGAAGAGTTATAAAAGAAAGAGAAAGAGAATAATGAAGAGAGAAAAGGGAAATAAAAGGAGACAAAAAAGAAAACAACAACAACAACAACAACAAAAACAACAACAAAAACAAAAACAACAACAACAACAGTAGCAGCAACATTGAAAAGTAGAAAAAGAACAAGATATAAAAAGAGGAGATAAAGTAAGAAAAAAGAAAGGAAAGGAAAGGTGATATTCAAGAAGGAAGAATACAGAGAGAGAGAGAGAGAGAGAGAGAGAGAGAGAGAGAGAGAGAGAGAGAGAGAGAGAGAGAGAGAGAGAGAGAGGGAGAGGATCAGTAGAAGGCTTCATCAACCATAGAGGATTAAACGGCAGGTAGCGGCGTCTCTCCATCACTCAAGGTAGTGCTGGCCTGTGTTTTCATTTCCCGGGACAAGGCGAGGCGGGGCGGAGGAGCGCGCCACACTAACACTGGCCGACTTACCTGTACACTAATGAAAATAAAAGAGGAAGTAAGAAGGAAAAATGGAGGTACTGTGATAGAGGAAGGACAATTAAAACAGAAAGAAAGAAGAAGAAGTAAAGAGGTACTGTCGTGAATAGAAGGGTAAGGAAAGTGAAAATAAAAAGAGATTGAAGAATGGGGAAAAAAAGGAGAGGGGAAATAAACTGATAAAGTATGGAAGTAATAGGATCAGTAGAAGGATAAGGGAAATGGAAATGAAACCAAGCGAGAAGAGATGCAATTGCTGCTTGAGAGAATATATTTACTTCACACTTGTATCTTTTTTTCTGTTTTGCCTATTTTTGGGAGAAGCAACCGTGGAATCTCTCTCTCTCTCTCTCTCTCTCTCTCTCTCTCTCTCTCTCTCTCTCTCTCTCTCTCTCTCTCTCTCTCTCTCTCTCTCTCTCTCTCTCATGCCTTTTGCCTGCGTCCTTCACACGTAAGACTATAATGAGGTCGTTAGCAAGGGCGTGTCTAGTTACTGAGAAGACCAGAAGTTGAGTCGAGTGTGTGAGAAGATATGAGGCAAGTCTCGTTATCACACATTCCAATATTTACTGCAGACATGATTTTCTCAGCCATAATACCCAATGTCACTGAAGTCTGCTATTGCTCTTATTGTCACTTATTACTGTTATTGTCAGTCTGCTGTTATTGTTAGTCTGCTATTTCTATTATTGTCACTGCTGTTGCTATTATCCTCAGTCTAGTCGCTATTACACAGTCAATATTTTACAACAGACACGATTTCCTCTGCAGTAACACCCAATACCAGTTAAGTCAGTCTGTGTTTTTAATTTTACTTCCAGCGTATTTGTTTAATTTTGCTATAAACATCTAATTACTCACGGCAATGATAATAAGGTTAACACGGTGATTAGAGGCAACGAGGCAACCGCTCGTTAGTTTGTCGTGCAAGTATATAAAACTGAGAGAAAATATGTGCACTTGTCAATACGGTGCATCAGTTTAGCTTAATGAGAACGGCAATCGAAGCTATGTCAATTTACCCTTACACGTGTATGGACAGCGATATGAACACATTATGATAACATTCCCGCGCTCATTGGGGACGGATTAACTTGTATAACGATAAAAGTGGGCCAGTAAAGGGACGCTGCAATAAGTCAGTGGTACGCAGGGCAGTAAAGAGATGCCGGTGTGGGTGGAGGCGCCTGATGAGTGTGACGGCAGCAGTGTGGAATGCTGCGTGGCGTGAAGGCTGGTGTGTGTGAATGAGACTCTTGTGTGCCAGAGGGGGTTAGCAATAGCGCCTCATCTGTTCGCCTGGAAGGTAATGTGACGCCTGGTGTAGTAATAATAATAATAATAATAATAATAGAACTAGTGATAATAATAGTAGTAGTAGTAATGATAATAATAATAATAATAATAATAATAATAATAATAATAATAATAATAATAATAATAATGATAATAATGCTTATAGTAACAGCCACAATAATGATGCTACGACTGCTACTACTACTACTACTACTACTACTACTACTTTTACTACTACTACTTTTACTACTACTACTTTTACTACTACTACTACTACTACTACTACTACTACTACTACTACTACTACTACTATCCTTTTTCATTCTCCACGAAGACAGACAGGGCAGTGTGTCCGTACAAATAATCCTATAAATAAAAAAATCTTATAAAACAACTGAAATTATAACTAACTCCTTCACCGCCTTGCAATTTTTCCCATAATCCCCAGCAACCTTTTCCATTCATTCATTTATTTATTATATTTTTTTGCACTGCCGCCTTTTAAATAGTTGTGTGTTCCGGATAAGACAAAATTAATCTATATTTTTCTTTGTACTTCTGGATTATTTTTTTCGTATAATGCTGGGAATGTATAAAAAAAAATAAATAAATAAATACATGATTATAGGATTGGAAGGCTTAATATTAATAGAAAGGCATTCACGTGGATAGGTAGATGAATGGGTGGTGGCGGTGGTGGTGGTGGTGGTGATTATAATGATGGTGGTAGTAATCATAGTGAGTGATGGTGATGAATAGTGATAGGTGGTGGTGGTGGTGGTGGTGGTGGTGGTGGTGGTGGTGGTGGTGATAATGGTGATGATGTTGATGAATAGGAAGAAGACACGATAATAAAAGCGGCAAGAACCGGATTTGACAAGTGTTTTCGTTTTTACTTTATGGTTTATGTTAACAAGTGCTCCGAAAAGGTAATTATGTCACTTAATTGTTGAAAAACGTCAAATTTCATTGTTATTTTTCTTTTACCTATTTTTTTCTTTTTGTGTGTATTTAACTATTTTTCCCTAATCCTTTACGCTTATTAAAAAAATCTTTGACATTGTTATTGTTGTTGTTGTTGTTGTTGTTGTTGTTGCTGTCGTTGCTGCTATTGTTTATTTATTTATCTATATATTTAACTCCTGTGGACAAAAGAAGCAGAACGAGGACAAAGCAATTTAAGAAAAAAAAAAGATTTTCTCTTCCCCTTCTAAAACAAATAAACAAATAAACAAATAAAATAAAATAAAAGTCAAGTAAAGACTGAGCATCAAATATAAATGTTAAGTGCGGGTATTAGGTGTCAAGGTGAGGTGGAAGTGACACCTGCCTGGAGTTGGACAGGTGAACGTGCCTCCAAGGTGACACCCGAGGGAAGGTGAGGAGGGCGAGAAAGAATGTAGGCAAAGAATGCAAGTAAAATTTTTGGTGACGAGGAATCTTGTAAACGTCATCGCTTGTCAGTCAGTTTTGTATCTCCATCTTGTTTTTTTTTTTTTTTCTGATGGGTTTATTGTTTTTTTTTATTTACTTTTCTCTTCATGTGTGTGTGTGTGTGTGTGTGTGTGTGCGTGTGTGTGTGTAGCTGGATCTAGCTTGTTTTGCCACTTTGTGTGTGTGTGTGTTTCTATGTATGTTTTGCTTTATTTTGTCTTATTGTGTTGCTCGACTCTCAGTGATAACAACAACAACACCAACAACAACAACAACAACCACCACCGCCGCCACCGTCATCACCACCGTCACCACCACCACCAACAACAACAACAACAACGACAACAACACCCTCAGGTATCTATGTCACCTTTGCCCTACAACACAGAGAGAGAGAGAAGAGAGAGAGAAAAAAAGAGTGAAAGGGAGACAAAAATAACAGATAAAAAAAAAGGAAAGCACAACAAAATAAAACAACATACAGGAAAAAAAAAAGACGCAACAAAAGAAAGAAGAGGAATATGAAAATAGAGAACAGTGCTGTGGGGGAGCACGGATAAAGTCAGAGGTGTGTGGTGAGGTCAGATTAGGTCATTTGTGGTCAGGTAAGGTCAGATTAAGTGAAGGGTCGTATTCTCGCGTTGTGTTGTGATGTAATTTTGTAAACTCTTGATCTTACTAATTTTTTTTTCTTGAATGTTGTATTTCATTATGTTAGGTTATGTTAGGTTAGGTTAAGTTAAGTCTCGTTGTGTTGTGTTGTGTTGTGTTGTGTTGTGTTTCATTGTGTTTTAATCTTGCAAACTCTCGATCCTACCAACAATTTTTCTTTTTTTCTTTTTCTTCCTGGAACACTATTTCATTTAGTTTAAGTTAGGTCAGGTCAGCTTAGGTTAATCGACGCGTTGTGTTGTGATGTGTTGCTTTGTGTTTTAATCTTGGAAACTCTCAATCTTTTTTTTTTTTTTTTTGTCTTGTCTCATGAACACTATTTCATTTTTGGGCATTTTTTTTATGCACGGTGCGCTTCCTTCTTTTTTCTTTTTCTTTTTTTTTTCATTGTTTTCTTTCGTGGATTTAGTTATCACACATGTAGGTTATAATTATTTAGCATACTTATATTTTCACTTGTTTTGTATTTATCTATGTTATCTTATTTTTATTTTTATTTTTGTTTTTATTTTCATTTTTCTCTATCCTTGATCCATTTGATTATCATTCATTTTTTTTTCTCTTCACACTGTGTTTTGTCCGGTTGTCATCTGTTATTTTCCTGTTTATTTTTATTCGGTGTTTTGTTTGAGTTTTCATGACAATGCATGGATGTGTTCTGGTTTGCTTTTCTTTCCCGCATTCCCGTGTTTCATCTGGTTACTACATTTATTTATACTTGCTTATCTACTTTATTTTTCTACATATTTGCTATTTTTCTACATATTTGCTTATTCATTCATCTATTTACTTTGTGTATTTACCTAATTATTGATTTACTTTTACTCGTTTGGTTTATTTCTTGACTTATTTTTGTGGACTCATTCTCATTTTCATTGTTTTACGTACCTTTATAAACACTAGATACACGTAAGTCAGTCTTTTCTTATTTTATTTCTATTTTTATTTTCTCTCACGAATGGGAAAAACATCACGGTTAATTGATTTCTTTTTATCCTGAACTTATTCTCATTCTCATATATCTGTCTTACGTATCTTTATAAACTCAAGGGTAAGCGCCAGTCAGTTTAATATTTTTTTCTCTATTTCCTATCCTTTTTCTCTCTCAGGAGTGGGAAAAGTATTATTCTTATTCTTAAATATTTGTTTTACGTATCTTTATAAACTCAAAGTACACACCAGTCAGTCTTTTTCATGTTTTCCTTTTACATTCTCTTTCCTTTTTCTGTGTCATGAGTGGGAGGAGTGTCACGCTGGGTACTTTCGTGGTTGAAGGGACGCGACAAATTGTCCATTTTTCGCTTCTATCGTTTGTCTTTCTCTTTTAGGAGTGTTGCTGCTTCACTTCTTGGGTTTCATATCCCGAGGCGGTGAAGTTTTGTCAGGCAGAGAGAGAGAGAGAGAGAGAGAGAGAGAGAGAGAGAGAGAGAGAGAGAGAGAGAGAGAGAGAGAGAGAGAGAGAGAGAGAGAGAGAGAGAGAGACTTTTTTTCGTAGGATTTTTGTTTCGCTGCTAAGGTCTCAAGTCAGGAGTCTGGTCAGTTGTGAAAGAGGAGGGACAAAATCACCACTTCCTTGTTTTTTTGCTTCCCATTTACTAAACTTTACTTTTCTTTTGTTTTTTCTTTTGTTGTTATTTTCTTTTTATTTTCATTCCTTTTTGAGTTATCGTGTAGCATTCTCCGGTCTCAGGTCTCATGCAACACTCGTCAGAAAAAAATATATATACATTTCCTCACTGTTTTAATTCACAAGGTAGTGTCTTTTTATGGCTCCTTCTTTTTTTTCCCTAGTAGCGTTTATCTATTCATTTATTTATTATTATTTTTATATATATAATTTCCGAGTAACACTTTCATGGTTTCCAGTCTCTTGGGAACATCGTCGGAAATGAGAAGAATCCATTTCATCACTGTTTTAATTCCCAACTTTACTGTTTCTCTTTTTTTTACATCTATTTTTCCCTAGTGGCGTGTATCTATCTATTTATTTATTTTTTCATTTATGAGTTTCCGGCTACCACTTTCACGGTTTCAGGTCTCTGGGTAGCTCTTAGGGAAAAAAAAACACTATTTCATCTGTTTTAATTCAGCTTTATGATATATTTTTTTTTTCCCTGCCAGCGTTTATTTGTATTTCCTCTCAATCCCCTTTTCTTCAGAGTTTTTGTGTACCATTTTTACATCTTAGGTCTCCAGTCTGTTCGTATAAACAGAAATAAGAAAATAAAAATAAATTTAATTTCATCATTGTTTTTAATTCTCAAGGTCCTGTCTTATTTCATTACATATTTCATAATATAGTAGCGTTTATTTTCTATTTTCTTTCCTCTCTTTTTTTCTTTCCTCTTATTCTTTTTTCTCTCATCTCTTTTCTCCATCCTCTTATTTCCTAGTTTCCTTCCTCCCTTTTCTTTTTCATTTATATTTTTTCTCTTTCAAGTGTAGGCAACAATCGTTATCAGAAACAAGAAAAAAGTTAATTATGGCTTCTCTTTTCCTTAGTAGTGTCCTTTCCCTTGCTTTTAGAGTTTTCACTTACCATTTTCACGGTGTCAGGCTTCTAAGCAACACTCATCGAAAAAAAGTAAGAAAAAATAAGAATAATTTTACCATTGTTTTGATTTGTAAGGTATTGAGTGTTTTTATTATGGTCTCTTCTCGGTTTCCTCCTTGTTTTCCCGTTTTCTGAGTCTCGGTATAAGTTCTAAGACTTGAAATTGATGGAAGGCATGTGTACGAAGAGAGAAAAACCTGATTACGTATTGTTTTGATTCCCAAGCCACTATTTGTCCTGCAGTGTTGTATTTTCTTTGTTTCCCCCGTTTTTTGTGTTTTCTGCGGTTTGTTTATATTGTTTCCCGTGCGCCTGGTGTGGTTCGTCAGGAATGTAAAGGATGAGAGAAAGGAAAAAGTGCTGTATCAGAAATATAAAGAAAGAAAGAAAAAAATGATATCAAAAAGGTAATGAAAGAAAGCAATTATATATGAGAAATGTAAAAGAAAGAAAAGAAAAAATAAGGAAAGGGAGAAAGAAACTATGAGAAATGTAAAGAAAGAAAGAAAGAGAGAGAAAGAAAAAAATGCTGTATCAGAAATGCAAAGAAAGAAAGAAAGAAAGACAGAGAAAAAATAACATATCGGAAATGCAAAAGAAAGAAAAAAAAGCTATCAAAAAGCTTAAAGCAAGAAAGAAAGAAAGAGAAAATGTAAAAGAAAGAGAAAAAAAAAAACTATCAAAAAAGCGTAAAGCAAGTAAGAAAGAAAGAAAAATACTCTTGTCAGAAACACAAAGAAAGAAAGAAAGGGAATCTAGTCTATTATCAGTTTGAATTCCACCCCTCCCAAGCACGACCTTACACGGATTAATCTTACGTGGCTCAGGGAATACTTGCGCTCAGCTGCGTTTTTTTCTTATTTTCCTTTTTTTTTTAGGTGCTTTTCTTTCCCTTATTTTTGTAAACTGATTCATAGTGCTCAGTTTGACGTTCGAAGCTTCAAAGTGACGAATTGGTGGGCTAGTTTGGATTTAGTTCGCCAGTTGGTTATGTAATTAATTTATTTTTAGTGCAAGCGGGGTTCTGACCAAGGGGGAAAGAATCAAAACAAAAGAAAATGGGATAAAAGTCCTGCCTAAGGTGCCAGTTGCCTCCGACACCCCCCCCCAAAAAAAAGTAGAAGAGAATATCCAAAATTTATGAATGGAGGTGTCTCAAACTTTCCTCTTCAAAAAGTCATAGGCAGGAGGAAATACAGAAACAGTTGAAATAAAACAGCTTGGATTTGTGTTGTTTTCCTCTCTTTATATAATTCTCTCTCTCTCTCTCTCTCTCTCTCTCTCTCTCTCTCTCTCTCTCTCTCTCTCTCTCTCTCTCTCTCTCTCTCTCTCTCTCTCTCTCTCTCTCTCTCTCTCTCACTGCAAACTGAAAGAAAAGAAGGAAATACTGACGTGAGTGTTTCGAGTCAGTAAGATGAGGTATTGCTAGACGTGCAGGCGATAAAACGAGATTCATATTTCAAAGCTTGTGTGTGTGTGTGTGTGTGTGTGTGTGTGTGTGTGTGTGTGTGTGTGTGTGTAGTTCTTAGGGTTATAAATGTAGGTGGCCATTTCAGAGATATGTGAAATGAATCATAAAAATGTTACGTTGTTAAAGCTGAAAGGAGACCAGGTGTGTGTGTGTATGTGTGTGTAGGCGGCGACTGAAAGCATTGTGGAATAGTGCATTTCTCTCTCTCTCTCTCTCTCTCTCTCTCTCTCTCTCTCTCTCTCTCTCTCTCTCTCTCTCTCTCTCTCTCTCTCTAGTGGTAGTAGTAGCAGCAGTAGTAGTAGTAGTTGTAGTAGTAGTAATAGTGTTAGTAATAATAATAGTAGTAGCAATAGTAGTTCGAAGTATAATTGTCGCTCTTATTATTGTCTAAGTCATTAGCTGATTAAAGACAAACACACTGAAGAAAGGGAGAAACAAATAAAGGAAACAAACAGTCCACCCACTTGGTTAAATGTGCTCCGCTGCTCCAGATAAGAGAGAGAGAGAGAGAGAGAGAGAGAGAGAGAGAGAGAGAGAGAGAGAGAGAGAGAGAGAGAGAGAGAGAGAGAGAGAGAGTATTACAGGTAAATAAAAGATGAACCATTGCCTCATAAACTCACCAGAAAGACACGAATAACAAATAAATAAATAGAAATAATAAAAGTAAAATAAATCGAATAAAAAATCGTTATCACTTTTTTTTTTTTTTTATTACTGATCGCTTCCCTCACCGTCATTCATTTGTTTCATTCATTTCATTACGGTCTTCACTCAAAACACTCAAAACAATTAAAATGTATTGTTATCTTCGTCTTTTTTATGTATTTGGCAGGTTTTTTTTTCTGTTGTTTTGTTTCCGATGCTTTCATGTTTAATTACCTTTCTTTCTTTTCCCTTTTCCCTTTTTTTCTGACTTTTTCTTGTATTTTTGCTTTTTTTTCTTACTTTTATCTACATTTTTCTTGTCACCTGTTGTATTTTTCATCCAGGTTTTTATTTCATTTTTTTTTACTTTTTTTATATTTATTTATTTATCTATTTATCTATTTATTTATTTTTTTTTTTTTTTGCTTGGAATAACCTCCCTTGCATGCCCTTAATGTTTCCATCACTTATCCCCTTGACAGCTTTCCCTTTTATAATTATTCGTGTTTTATCATAATTAAAAATCACTTACTTTATTGCAAACTATTAATCCTACACTTTAATTTTATGTTGTGATGTGCAATTACTGAATATCATTTTCCACAGATGTATAAAACGAAGGAGAGGAGGAGAAAGAAGAAGAAGAAGTTGAAGAAGAAGAAGAAGAAGAAGAGAAGGCTGAGGAAGTGAGTAAGTACCCTTTATTGACACTTTCCTTGGCTCTGATTGGTAGATGGAACTGGCATTAAGACACATGATTGGCTCAGCTGGTAATAGTGAGGTAGGAGGCAGGAGGAGAAGGAGGAGAAGGAGCAGGAAGAAGAGGAAGACGTAGAGGAGAAGAAGGAACAGGAGGAGGAGGACGAAAAGGAGGAGGAAGAGGAGGATTAGAAGAAGAGGGAAGAGGAGAAGTAAAAGCAGAACAGAAAAAAACTCAAGAACACAAAGAATGAACAACAACTCAAGAACAAGAAGGAAAAAACAATAACTCAAGAACACAAAGGAAGAACAACAACAACAACAACAACCCGAGAACACAAAGGAAAAAAAACAAAACTCGAGAACACACTGGAAAAAAAGAACACAAAGGAAGAACAATAACTCGAGCACGACAAAGAAAAAAAAAGGAAGAGAAGGAAAAAAAAAGAACAGAAAAAGAACAACAACAAACACCACCACCACCACCACCTTTACCTTCATAACGCCCCTTGTGTTTGGGAGTCATTGGGGGTGC
>NC_087184.1:10827719-10837719 GCF_035594125.1 Scylla paramamosain
AATCTGTATCTCATTTTCTATTTTTTTTTATCTTTTTATTATCTAACTTTTGCTGCAATTTCTTTTTTTACCTAGTCTCTCTCTCTCTCTCTCTCTCTCTCTCTCTCTCTCTCTCTCTCTCTCTCTCTCTCTCTCTCTCTCTCTCTCTCTCTCTCTCTCTCTCACATATGGGTTGCGGCACACTCAAGGGAAAACTGAACAAACTTTCGTACATTTCCGGTTAAAAATTATTGTACCTTCCTCGCTAATAAACGTGTATCGTGCATGCCAGAAGCTGTGGGTCAGAGAGAGAGAGAGAGAGAGAGAGAGAGAGAGAGAGAGAGAGAGAGAGAGAGAGAGAGAGAGAGAGAGAGAGAGAGAGAGAGCATAAATCTGTCATAGCACACGCACACTCGCACGCACGCACTCAACCGCACTCAAACACAACCCGCACCCAGTTATGCTTTTGTTTAAAGGTCGTGAAATCGTTGTACGCGTTCAGAAAGTGACGAACACAGAGAGAGACAGAGACAAAGAGATCTGAGAGAGAGAGAGAGAGAGAGAGAGAGAGAGAGAGAGAGAGAGAGAGAGAGAGAGAGAGAGAGAGAGAGAGAGGTTGTTTGTTCTGATATATATTTTACTGTAGCGTTCATTTGCGTGATAGTTATTGTAATAGTAGTAATGATTATAGAAGAGATGGTGCTGATAACAATGGGAATGATGATAACATTAATAATAATAATAATAATAATAATGATAATAATAATAATAATAATAATAATAAGTAATATCAAAGAATAATAATAATAATAATAATAATAATAATAATAATAATAATAATAATAATAATAATAATAAGTAATCTCAAAGAATAGAGATGATAAAGAAATTGAGGGAACATGAAGAAGAAGAAGAAGAAAAGGAAAAGAAACAGAATAAATAAATAGATAAAACAATAAAATGAACAGAGAAAAATATGAATAAAAAGGCACAATGATGAAAAATGAAGACACTAACGAAAATATAGAGGAAGAAAAGAGAAAAAAAAATCACGAATGAAAAAAAACGAAAACAAGAAACACGGAAAACAGGAAGGAATGCAAGAGAAAAGAAAACAAATATTGAAAAAAAAAAAAAAACATGCATAAATCTGTCGAAAGGTAAGTGAATAAATAAAGCGACGGAGAGGAATGAAATAATAAATAGACTGAACACTAAATAAATAACACCACACCAACTCACGCAGAAGGAAAGACGAATAAAAATAAGAATGTATATATTGAAGATGGAGAAAATGTCACTGCATTGATATACGAGTCAATAAAACACTGAGAATAAGAATAATAGAGAGAGAGAGAGAGAGAGAGAGAGAGAGAGAGAGAGAGAGAGAGAGAGAGAGAGAGAGAGAGAGAGAGAGAGAGAGAGAGAGAGAGAGAGATTACGATAAATTAGTGGAAGAGTAAGAGGAATAGGAGGAAGTGGAGGAATCGAGAGAAGAAGAGGAGGAACAAAATGAGAAGAAATGGTAAGAGAAGGAGGAAGAAGGAGAAGGGAAAGAATTAAAAGAAACTAGAAATTAGAAGAAAAATATAAGATTAGAAGAAAAGAAAGAATTGAATAACGTAACACTAATATAATAATAATGCATTAAAAGCTCAAATGAAATCTGAAAACTTGCACCAGGAAGGAAATGAGAAAGAATGAAAAGAAAAAAATACGAAAAATACAAAATTAGAAGAAAAACAAAATTAGATTACGTAATACTAACAAAAACAAAAAAATCTCAAATAAAAACTAAAAAAAAAAAAACATGCGTAATTCAACCTAAACCATTAGAAGACCGAGAGAATAAAAAAAAAAAAATGAATATAGAAATGAAGACAATGACGAACCTCATAGATAACAATGATTCCCTCTCAGAACAGGTACAAGTAGAACAGGTAAACAACATTGCCAGGTAACAGGTAAACACCAAGCTTCCCTGAACTGAGCCAGGTGAGTTTCCAGCCTTCCTCTCTTTCCCCGTGGGACCGCCAGGCTTACGGACAGACAGACAGGTCGATGGAAAGACTGGCAGACCAACAGACAGACAGATAAACTGACAGATAGAGGATATATAGAGAGACGCACGTAAGCCACTCAACTGAAGGCTGGGTATTAGATATAATCGTGTGTGTGCGTGTGTGTGCGCGCGCGTGCGTTTATTTGAAATGTTACTGCGTGCGTATGTATGTATGTTTCTTCTTTATGCATGTGTGAAGGTATCCTCTGTGTGTGTGTGTGTGCGTGTGTGTGTGTGTGTGTCGCCTTGTCAGCGTCAGAAAATGGTTCCGCCTCTAATGACTGGTTGGTCCCAGATTCCGTGAACCGCCAAAAAAAAAAAAAAAAAAAAAAACGTAATTGCTTCCACATATTTTTGGCACACCCTTCCCGTTTTCTTCAGGGAGCCCAGATTGAGGGATCACTTCGCCCCTTTAGTTATTTAGTTCGGTGAGGGTAGGTTAGGTTAGGTTACGTGAGCTTGTTATAATAGGTTAGGTTAAGTTAGGTTAAGTTAGTTGTTGCAATGTTAGGTTAGGTTAGATTAAGTGGTTAAGTTAGGAAAGGGTACATGATGTGTTATTGTGTGTTAAGTTAGGTTATATTAGTTAGGTTAGTTACATTACTTTGTTTTGTGGATGTAGTGTTAGGTTACGTAATGTGTGGCAATGAAGTTAGGTTAGGTAATGTTATTTTGTTATGTTAGGTTAGCTTACGTGGCGTGCGTAGTTGTAATGTTGGGTTGTATCAGGTATTCACTTCGTTATTGTTTGTTTGTTTGTTTGATTGTTTGTTTGTTTGTTAGCGAGTCAGTGTGTTGTGATTCTGGGTTAGATAAGTAAAAAATATTAATAGTAAATGAAATATTCATTAAATTTATTAGGAGGTTGTTTGTTGTTGTTGTTGTTGTTGCTGTTGTTGTTGTTGTTGTTATGTTCTTATCATCATTATCACTATTACTACCATTATTATCATTATTATCATCATTATTATTATCATTATCTAGGAGCTATTACCATTAACATCAATAAAAACTAAAAAAAAATTCATTCAGAGAGAGAGAGAGAGAGAGAGAGAGAGAGAGAGAGAGAGAGAGAGAGAGAGAGAGAGACATATCTGGGCTATTGGGAATAAATCTTGAACAGACGGGTATTAATGTTGCGCCCAAGCTTCTATTATTGTTGCTTTTGTGTTCTCTCAATCCTGCCAACCTTCACTCACTGGGGTGGAGGCGGCAAAATGCTGTCCTCTTATTCCTCTTGGCGGTAAAAATGGTGTTCTTCCCTTGCCTCTTATTTGCATGGCTTACTTATTTATAGCGAATGTTTTTTTTTTTTGCCTGAATAATTGAGTATGTAAATGAACAGAAAGAGAGAGGGAGAGAGGGAGAGGGAGAGGGAGGGAGGAAATTCAAACCAAAATTGGAATATACACGCAAACCATTAATTTTCAAGGGTACTAAAGGAGATATTGTACTGCCCATTGTGTGTGTGTGTGTGTGTGTGTGTGTGTGTGTGTGTGTGTGTGTGTGCTATTCCATGTCGTGTTCATCCCTATTCATTCCTCCCATCTCATATTTTTGTGTCCATTTTCTCTCGCCTGTATTATCGTATATCCCTTGCTTTTTAAGTTGTAGTGTTCTTTGTCTTTATTCTTCATTTTGCTGGGTATGTTTGCTGCTACTTGTTCTTCCTTTGTGTTTCTTTTGCGTTATGTTCATTATATCAAAGCAAAAAATCGCCTTACTTCTTTTGTACCAATATCAAGTTTGCGATTTTTTTTTTTTGCCTTTTTTCCTTTGTTCGTTCTTTCTTTGTATTCCTTTTCCTTTATTATATGAAAATAAACTTCATGCTTCTGGTACAAATTTCTGAAGTTTACGATTTTTTTTTTTGTCTTTTTCCCTTTGTAATTTATTCGTAACTGGAATTTTTTTTAACCTTTTCTTTTATCTTTTACTTTTTTTTTTTTTTTAGCTTTCTGTTCGTTCTTACCTTTCTAGCCAAGTCCCACACCTGCCCCACACACCAGATAATCCTTAATGTCAGGTGTGTGTGTGTGTGTGTGTGTGTGTGTGTGTGTGTGTGTGTGTGTGTGTGTGTGTGTGTGTGTGTTGGTATGCTTGGCTTTTCCCGCTAATGAGTTGGAGCGGCAGGTATTGTCTCACCCGTGTCTACTGCTTTTGTAATGGAATGATCAGGTGTGCTAATTAGAGAGAGAGAGAGAGAGAGAGAGAGAGAGAGAGAGAGAGAGAGAGAGAGAGAGAGAGAGAGAGAGAGAGAGAGAGAGAGTGAGTTAACATTCATCCACTCAACACTTCATCTACATAAACAACATTAACACCCCAGGGAACATCACGGCACGGCTCATCAATCCTCTAAGCTCATCAACAAATAATGCTCAACCTTAGTCACAAAAATGAACACAGGACACGGTGGCTCGCGTTCCCAGGTGAGCTCAGGTGCGCCCAGGTGGTATTGGCCGGCGCACGAGGGAAGGGATTAACACCTGAGTGGCTTTGTTACCTGAATATCCCTCCGGTATTGTGCGGGGTTATTTACCTGGGCAATAATTGGTGAGTCTGCCTGCCTGATCTCTCCGCTATTTGCTATGATTCCCAACCTCGCCGCTGTGCTTCAATACGCCTCAATTTGTCTCGTTAAAAATGTTATCACTTTAATTGGTAGGAACTTAATTTTACCTGATGTTGTTGTGGAAGGTTATTGTTTTATTTCAAGAGCTCATTGGGTTGTGTTTAAAACTGTCCTAGTGTGTGTAATTATGTGTAGTTGTGGTCATTTAAAATAGCAAGTTAACTTTGATTGGTATGAAGTTATCTGCTTAATTTTGTGTTCCCAGTTTACAGTGTAGTTTAAAAAAAAAGTTCATTTGGTTGGTGTAGTTAATACTAGTGTATGTAATTACATGTTTTCATCAATTAAAATCGTCTGGGTTTAATGAAGTAACAAATTAATTCTTTGATTACGAGATAAACTTTATGTGGTATTGAAAGTTTATTGTGTGATTTAAAATTGAGTCCATTGAATTAGTGTATCAAAAACCGCGTGAGTGTGATTCTTGATCAATTAAAATAGGCTGTGTTTAATGAAATGACGAATTAATATTTTGATTGGTACGAGATACACTTTATGAAATGTTGCAGTGCAAGTTTCTATTCTGATTCAAAGAGTTCGCTGGAGTATATGCACTTGAACCCTTATGTGTGTGTGATTTTATTTTTTCATTTTGTTTATTTGTTTATTTCTATTTATTTATTTAAAATTTTTGGCCAATTAAATTAGTCTTTTGATGGGCAGAAGCTTAACTTTACGAAAAGTTGTTCTATAAGTTTGTAGTGCGATTTAAAAAGACTCTAGCACTCTATTGGTTTAATTGAAATCTAGTAGTATATGTACGTAATTGTGTGTGTGTGTGTGTGTGTGTGTGTGTGTGTGTGTGTGTGTGTGTGTGTGTGTGTGTGTTTGTGTGTGTGGGGGGGGGTGGAGGGCGGGATCAGTTAAAATAGTGTAGGTTTAATGAAATAAGTGGCATACTATCATTAAGAGTCAAAGAGTGAAGCCTTTCTGTCTGTCTGTGTGTCTATCTATCTCTTTGTCTGTCTGCCTCTTTGTCTGTCTGCCTCGCGTTTCCCCCGCAATGAGAGCTAATTTAGGGATAAAAGCAATGCCAGTCAAAGCGGAATAGTCGATAACTAGCACGACATATATCGAGGTAAAAATAACCCGCTGTTATTGAAAGTTGTCAGAAAATTTATTGAATGAATGAATAAATAAACCTCAAGGGTCGTGGTGTGCGTGGCTCGCCAGTGTGTTCCCAGGCTGTGCGCCACGAACACTTATGAAAAAAAATCTTGTAACGGCAAATGATACGAAACGAGGAAGGTCTCTGAGAATCTTACAAGAAAAGGATATTTTAACCTTTGACTGTTATTTGGTGCGTCTTTCCTTCATCACTAATCACTCTGAGACATCTTTACTTGTTCTCCGGTCACCTCCAATCTTTAAACTGGGTAGAAATTGCAAAAATATATTCTTCATTACCACTTTCTTGTTGATGCTTATAAAGACTTCGTGGATTACCTCGGTGGTGCTGATTGTTTGCTGTCGCCGTGAAAGTGTTAACAGAACGACCTTCTTAACATCCAGAGGAAAACTGTGAAATTCTTAAATCTGAAAGTGTTGAAATAGAAGTAATTTAAAGATATCGTGACTTCTAATAAGTGTACAGCTATTACAAGACGCCTGATGAAAATAATGGAAATCTTATAAATCGAAATGTTGAAAAAGACATAGAAGCCATTAGTGTATGTTGACAGTTAGATAGAAGGGACGTACTAATCAAGTGTACAAACATCATAAGCTAACAAACAAAAAATAATGAAAACCCACTAGATCGAAATATTGACAGTATACGAATCTTTATCACATGCTGACGGTTAGAGAAAAGAGAACACCGTGCCGTACAAAAACAAACACAAATACTATAACCCGCCAGAGGAAAGTAATGGGAACTCAGTGAATCGAAATATTAAAAGTATGGCAGCTATTAATACACGTTAAGAAAAGAGAGTTTCATGAAGTAGAAAACAAGAGTACACACATCACGAGCTGCCAAACAAAACTAATGTAAATCTTTAACCTCTGAATAATGAAAGTACAGGAGTGGTTAGTGTAGGAGCTGACGGGCACACTTAGTCTATGGAGTCACATTTGCAGGTTTCGATGAAGTGTGGAGTGTGTGTCTAACTGATGCGCCTTTCCCTGGGCCAGTTCCACACTCTTCGTCTGCTGTCCAAACCAAACACTCCACGTATTTGTTCGGGAGCTCACCAACACGGGAGGCGTTTTGGTTGGATAGCTTACGAGAAGACTGTAGAATTTGCCCTGCTGTCTTGCCTGTTTCAGTTTTGGGTACGAAAACGAAAAGCAGCGGCCGAAGTTGACTGTGGAACCTGACCACGGCTGAAGTACTTTTGTTGGTTAGCTGGCAAACGAAAAAGATGACTGTGAAACTGGCCCCCTCTCTCTGCCCTCCCCTCTGCGCACCGCCCACCAAGCATGAGTCATTCTAAGCGCCACATTCTGAAGCACTCCTGCGCCGCACCTCCACTACTGTAAAGGCACTAGTAGGTGAAGCTACACATGTTTTAAAGACTTTTTTTATGGTTCTGGTGACTGACTAACAAGATTTATACATTGTTAATAGGGAAAAACACTCGTGACAACCCGGCTAATTAGCTCTGTGACCTTTGAAAACAGTGCGTGATGAGAGAGCGAGGCATTTCAGAATATTGACCTAAAAAGCTAATGAACTCGAGTTGAACAGAACCAAAGCACAAGAACCAAGCGACGCTACAGTGACTATTTGAGAGAGACCTAAAAGTGACTGAGGACTGTGCGAGGCGGGACGGACGGGGACTCACACGTGTATAGTTGATCCGAAAGGAGAGAAATGTTTGCAGGAAAGGAAATCAATAACACGATCGTTGAATTCTTTGTCAGGCCAGCGCGTGCACGGCGAACCCCTGCCGGAGAGATTTACGTCGACAACAGTGTGAATCAGTAAACAGAGGAGTGAATGACTGGGATAATGATACTGATAAGATGAAGGACTTAGATAGATGTATATTGACTAAAATGGTAATGATGAATGGAAGTAAATGAATAGATAAACAAAGTCAGTGAAATATTATTATTGCTACTACTACTACTACTACTACTACTACTACTACTACTACTACTACTACTACTACTACTACTACTACTACCTCCACCACTGCCACCACCACTAATGATAATATTGCAGTGGTAATGGTGACACAAATATTGTTCGAGTCTAACTACTAATAAACGCATTCATAAAATACTTGAATTGTGGCCTTTCAAATACTAATGTGTGCCTCCCGTTCATAAATAAGATACGTAAATAGTTGTTGTTATTAATGGCAATAATAATAATGATAACAACAACAACAATACCTAAAAAAGTTGTGCATTTCATTGAAACTAAATTGTCAACAAATAAGGAAAAATACAGAGAGAGAGAGAGAGAGAGAGAGAGAGAGAGAGAGAGAGAGAGAGAGAGAGAGAGAGAGAGAGAGAGAGAGAGAGATGAAGCAGTAGCATGAAAGAAATATGTAAAATAGAGATGAAGAAATATGTAAAATAGAGATGAGAGAGAGAGAGAGAGAGAGAGAGAGAGAGAGAGAGAGAGAGAGAGAGAGAGAGAGAGAGAGAGAGAGAGTCTAGACACAAAAGAACATTTAATTTAGAGGAACACACAAGGAACAGAAGGGAACATAGAAAACGGGAAACGGCTACTCATTAAATCACTCCTGAGAAAAATTGAGGGGAAAAAAAGACTGATACAAGGCAAGAGAATGAAAGAGGAGAGAGGAGAGCGAAAAAAAGAAAAGAAAAAGATAAGAGAGAGAGAGAGAGAGAGACAAGCAACGTCCCCCTCATCCACATCAAGGGCCAAAAATGGAAGAGAACAGAGCAAGTGGAGGAAAAAGTGGAGATTATTAGTAGAGGTGGAGGTGGAAAGGGAAGGAGGAAGTAAAAATGAATTGGGATTAAGGAGAGAGAGAGAGAGAGAGAGAGAGAGAGAGAGAGAGAGAGAGAGAGAGAGAGAGAGAGAGAGAGAGAGAGAGAGAGAGAGAGAGAGAGAGAGAGAGCAAGGACAAAAACTAGAAAAAAAATGAAAGATGTACAGAAGAGAAGAGATGAAAGAGTAAGAACAAAAAAAATAAGAAGAAGATGAAAGAAAGGAAGACGAGGTATGTAAAACTAGAGATGACAGAACAAAGAATAAATGAAGGACAGAAAAGAGAAAAGGAAAGAACAGAATGACAGAAGAGCGATGCACAGACAGAATGTAGAATGAAACAGAGGAAGAGAGGAAGAGGCGCAATTTTGGGAAGCGAAGGAAAAGAGGATGAAGCAAAGCCGGGAGAGGAAAAAAAAGTAGAAGTAACTGCATTAACAAGCAAAGAGGAAAGAGGAAAGAGGAAAAAAAAACGCCTCTCTCTTAATGCATAGAAGCTTGAACTAACATATTTCCTCCACTATTGTCTCTCCACTCCTCCACTCTCTCCATCCCTCCACTTTATTCCCTCTTATCCCTTCCCTCCATCTCTCCACAATTCCCTCACTCCATTTCTCCACTTTCTTTCCTCCTATTCCTTCCCTCCATTTCTCCACTCTTTTACTTCTCTCCCTCCACCTCTCCACTCCTCTTCCTATCCCTCCATCTCTCCATTCTTCTCTCCACTTCTCTCTATCCACCTCTCCACTTCTCTCCTTCCTATCCCTTCCGTTCATCTATCCACTCCTTTCTCTCTATCCACCTCTCTACTCTTCCTGTTCTTAGCCCTTCCCTCCATCTCTAATTCCTCCACCTATTCCACCTCCTTGTTCACTCCTTCTCTCCTCATCCCTTCATCTTTTACCTATCCACTTATCCACCTCTTTCCCTCCATCTCTCCCTTTTATTTTCTCCATCTTTTAGCTGTTTTTTTTAAGTCCTCTCTCGCCTTTTCCTCCACCTCTCCACTGCTAACTCCTCCACCTGCTCTTTCCTTCTCTTCTCCATCCCTCTGCCATCCATCTATCCATCCATGTTTTTCCTCCACAACCGTCCATCTCTCTTCTATTCTGTTCCATACTTCACCCTTTCTTCCACTCCTCCACCTCTCCATCTCATCATTCTCCTCCACTTTCCACTCTCATTCGTTTATCTCTTCGTCTCTTTACTGTGTCCACATTCTTTCCCTCTTCATCCACTTCTCTTCTTCGTTCATCTCTCCGTTCTTCGTCTATTCACCAACTCCACCCCTCCACCTCCCCTCCTCCACCCTTTCCCCCATCCACCTCTCTTCCTCCACATTCCTTTATCTCTACGTCTTCATTCTTTCCACTCTTTCACTCCACCTCCCTCCATCCCTCCCCCACCCCCCTTC
>NC_087184.1:10842719-10852719 GCF_035594125.1 Scylla paramamosain
ATTATTATTATTATTATTATTATTAGTAGTAGTAGTAGTAGTAGTAGTAGTAGTAGTAGTAGTAGTAGAAGTAGTAGTGGTAGTAGTATTAGTAGTAATAGTAGTAGTAGTAATAGTAGTATTGTTGTTTTTGTTTTTGCTGTTAATGTTATTGTTATTATTTTTCATTTTATCTTTTGTTTCTCCTTTTTTTTTTTATATATACATATGACAGCGAACATATCCGGGTTCAGTCAATTCCAAATGTACAAAGGCGATGAATTTCCAGTGAAATTATTTATCTTTTTTCAGCTGCACCTTTGACACGCCTGGAAAAATACTGGTGTGATTATTATTATTATTATTATTATTATTATTATTATTATTATTATTATTATTATTATTATTATGATGATGATGATGATGATGATGATGATGATGATGATGATGATGATGATGATGATGATGATGATGATGATGATGATGATGATGATCTTTGCGTATCACATATGTATTTGTTTATTTATTTATTTGTTTATTTGTTTAACGAGTTAGTTTGGTATTTGAAGTATTTCGAAATATTTAAGTAATATATTAAAGCCAGAGAACAGTAAATTAAAAGTACATATGTATAATTTTATAGAATCTCAGTGCGTGTGTATGTATGTATGTATGTATGTATGTCTGTATGTATGTATGTATGTATGCACTACCTAAGTATACAGGATTTGAATCAAGCTCTTATCCTTTCTCCCTCTCAGCTTTGTGTGCGTTGCAGGGAGGAGAGAGAGGGAGAGGGAGGAACAGAGAGGAGTGAGAGAGAGAGAGGGGTGCGGCTGAGACAGGTGGGCGGCATCCGGGCAGGTGAAGGGCGCGGTGCTCGGCTCATGGCAGGCTGTACTCGGCGCGCCATCACGACGTCACCCCGAGTTTGCATGTAAAGCGACCGTGCGTCCCAGAGAGAGAGAGAGAGAGAGAGAGAGAGAGAGAGAGAGAGAGAGAGAGACTTGTATTCTAGCAGGCACACTCAGAAACTTTGTACTTCCCTTTCACGTTCCTTATTTTTCTTCTCTCTCTCTCTCTCTCTCTCTCTCTCTCTCTCTCTCTCTCTCTCTCTCTCTCTCTCTCTCTCTCTTCTTACTATTCTTTTTTTGTTTCTTTTTTATTTATTTCCTTTGTCTTTTCCTTTTAACTCTCTATTTATCTTTTTTTCACTGTTTCCATCTCTCGCCTTTTTTCCTCTTTATCCTTTGCTTCTTTATTTTTTTTGTATTCTGATCTATCCCTCTGTCTTACTTTTTTCTTTTTTCCTCCTTTTCTGTCTTTCCTTTCTCTCTATTTTCCTCGTATTCTTTCCTTGCTCTCTCTTCTTTAATTTTATCCTCTTGTTTCTCTTTGGCGTACGTTTCATCTTAAATTATCTTATTTTCCCTTATTTTCACTTTTTTCTCCTTTCTTTACAGTTTCCTCTCTTATCCTTCTGTTTTCCCTCTTTATCTTTCCCTTTGGCATTCATTTTCCCTCGTATTTCCCCTATTTTCCTTCTTTTCTTACTTTACTTCCTTGTTCTATATCTTGCTCTCTTTATTCATTGTTTTTTCCTCTTTTTTCCTATTTTTTTTTACTTTTCTCTGCTTTTCTGCCTTAACATACATTTTCTATCTTTTCTCCTTCATGTTTTCTTTCTTTTCCCATTTTTTCCCTATTGGTGTACAGTTTCTTTCCTACTTTTCTTACTTTCTCTAAATTTTTTTCCCTTACAATATATCCAACCATGTTCTCTTAGTGTTTCCTCTCGTATCTCTTTTACTTTTCCACTTTTCCTTCTTTCTTTACTTCCGTTGTTGTCTTCTACCTCTGTTTTTCCTTTCTCCTCTTCTTTCCCCTTGACGTACGTTTCCTCTCATATATCCCTTTCTTTTCCTAATTTCCTTATTCTTCTATCCTGTTATTTGTTTCCTTTTGTTTTCCTTTCTCCTTTCCTTGTGATGTACATTTTTTCCCCCTAAAACACATCTAACCCTTTTATCTCTACGTTTCCTCTCATATCTATCTTACTTTTCCAGTTTCCCTTACTCTCTTCCCTCTTTAATCGTCTTGTCCTTTTCTCCCTTTGTTTTCTTTTTCCCTTGACGTATATTTCTGCTAATTTTCCTATTTTCCTTTCTATTCCTCCCTCACAACACATCAAACCCTCTATCTCATATCTTCCTTACTCTTCTAACTTTTCTTTTTTAATTTCCTTTATTTTGCACCGTGTTGTCTCCTACCTCTCTCTTTTTTTCTCCTACTTTCCTTATTTTCTCTCCTACAGCACTTATAACACTTTTATCTCATGGTTTCGTTTGATCTACCTTACTTTCCCAGCTTGCCTTACTCTCTTCCCCTTTGTTTCCTCCTTTCCACTGATTTCCTTTCCTTTCCACTGATTTTCATAGTTTCCTCACTGTCCTTCCTTCACAACATATCAAAGCCTCTTATTTTCAGTGCTCCGCCTCATATTTTCGTTACGTTTCCAGCCATCCTAAATCTCCTTCCGTTTTTATACGTCTTGTCCTTTTCTTCCTTTGTTTCCTCCTTTCCTTCCTTTCGTATTGTACATCTCTGTTATTTCTACTAATTTTCCTACTTTTCTTACTGTCCTTCCTTCACAATGCATCAAACTCCTTATTTCAGTGCTTCGTCTCATATTCACGGTACTTTTCCAGCTCTCCTTACTCTCCTGCTCTCACCATACATCTTCATCAGGGGTGGTCGTTCAGGGATAGTGTGCGTGGTGGCTCTGGGGGGTGTTATGCTAATAGTGACAGCCCCGCGAGGCCACAACTGCCCATCTTCTTTACCCTGACACCAAAACCAATAAAAGAAGATGGAGTGTAAAGGGGTGGTGATCCTTCTCCCCTGGGATCTAAGATGGCCAGATAATTTAGCTTTTTCTTCCTCTATCTTTGCCTGTTTTCATTTTTTTTTTTTTTTGTGTTTGTGTATGTTTGTTTGTGTTTCCTTTGGTTTTGTGTTTTTCTGGTTTTCTCTGTTTTTTTTTTCTCTGGTTCTCTGTCTCTCTCTCTCTCTCTCTCTCTCTCTCTCTCTCTCTCTCTCTCTCTCTCTCTCTCTCTCTCTCTTTCTCTCGTTTTTTGTCTTATTGCCATTTTTCTTCCTTTTTCCTTTTCTTCTTTAATTCCCAAATTCTTTTACACGTTTCCAAGTTGTACTCTTTTATTTTATTTATTTATTTTTTGCCTTATCTCCTATTATTCCTTCTTTCTATTCTATTTTTTTTTGTATACCTCTTCCTTCTGATTATTTTTTTCTTCTTTCCTATCGACATTCCTTCCTCCCTCCTTCCCTCCCTCCTTTAAGTTAAATATTCCTTCACACACCCTTCCTTCCAAACTCCTTCTCATCTACTCTACATTCTTCTTTAACCCTTTCCTCCTTATAATTCTTTCTTACCTCTTCGAAAATACTGCTGCACGAGGAGGAGGAAGAGGAAGAGGAGGAGGAAGAGTTTTTTTTCCCCCACCAGTTAGTAAACCACAAATGAAATGAAAAATACGTGAAAATACGCTCTTGGGGAAGCCATAAAGCTGAATAGTTAGCGAAGTGTACCCTAAGCTCTCTCCTACCTTACGTTTTCTTTTGCCTCTTAATCCTCCTTGTGCTCGTTTTCTACGGATTCAAATATTCTCTCTCTCTCTCTCTCTCTCTCTCTCTCTCTCTCTCTCTCTCTCTCTCTCTCTCTCTCTCTCTCTCTCTCTCTCTCTATCTCTCATTTATTCGTTTCTTTCTTTTCTCCACAGATTTCTTTCCAATTTTTTCCCCCTCCTGCTTACCGGTTTCCTTTTTCCCTTTCCTTCTCCCTGCTAATTTCCTCTTCTGTCCCTTATTTTCTGGATTTTCTCTTTCTTCGCTTTCTACTTCCCTCCTTTCTTCCCTCTTTTTTCCTTGGTATCCTGTTTTCCTTTTATCATTATTTCCTTTTAATCTTTTTCTCCTCAATATCGTGTTTTTTATTCTTTTATTCTTTTTTTCTTTTATTCATGTTTCCTTTCCTTTATTCCTTGGATGTTGTTTTTCTTCTTTATCTTCGTTTCCTTTTATTCCTTGCTTTATATTTTACCCTAGTTTCTGTAATTTGTTTTTCCTTGTTTTCCTTTATTCTTCTTTCCCTTTATTCCTTCGATGTTATTTTAATTTCTTCTCTTTTCTTTTCTTTCTTATTTTTTCCCTAATTTCCTTCCAAAATCGTATAATTGGGTGAAGAAATTAAAGTGAATATAGAGACATTATTTTCCCTTCCTTTTTTCCTTCTTTCTTCCTTTTTTCCTTTCTTTTACCTCCATTTTGTCTCCTCATACTTATCTTCCTTATTTTCTTTTCCTACACTCATATTCTCTCTCTCTCTCTCTCTCTCTCTCTCTCTCTCTCTCTCTCTCTCTCTCTCTCTCTCTCTCTCTCTCTCTCTCTCTCTCTCAAGACAAAACCCACTTTAGAATTCTATTTTATTGCATTGCTTCCATTTCCTTTAACTCACTATTATCTCTCTCTCTCTCTCTCTCTCTCTCTCTCTCTCTCTCTCTCTCTCTCTCTCTCTCTCTCTCTCTCTCTCTTTCTTTCTTTCTTTCTTTCTTTCTTTCTTTCTCTCGTTCGATTTAATTTTCTCACTGGTATTTAATTTGATTCTGTTGTGAACCTGAGAGAGAGAGAGAGAGAGAGAGAGAGAGAGAGAGAGAGAGAGAGAGAGAGAGAGAGAGAGAGAGAGAGAGAGAAAGAGGAGAGAGAGAGAATGTCCACCACAAGGGCATCGAGGAAAAAAGAAATATGTACATACATATAAAAGTTAAGTCAGTACACACACACACACACACACACACACACACACACACACACACACACACACACACACACACACACACACACACACACACACACACACACACACACACACACACACACACACACACACACACACACACACACACACACACACACTAAATCAGTCATATCCGTCTTTTATTGAGTAAGGGAATTGTTTCATCAAGGGGAATAAAGCGAGGGAAAGGAGACGCTCTATAATGAAGGCAAGACAACGCAACGCGTCTCCCCTTGCAAGCTGAGACAGAAAACGGGATGAGATGAGAGAAAATGGGACGTATGGGTTTGTCATGTCTTTTCTTTGTCTCTGGCGGATCGTAGAGGAGAAGGAAGAGGAGGAGGAGGAAGAAGGAGGAGGAGGGACAGAACAGTATAAAAGCGATTAGAGATGTGTGAATAATATGAAGGAAAGAAGGAAGAAAATGGAAGAAGTTAAGTAAATGTGAAAAAAAAGAAAACGAGAGAGGAAAACGTGCAGATTTTTAAGGCATTCTGTAGTAAAATGAAGGGAACGAGTAAAATGAAACTTGGGAGTGAAGAAAATATGAAGTAAATGAAGAATAAAGATGAAAAAAAAGGAAATGCGAGAAAATGAAAACGGAAAATGGGAACAAGGACGAAGAGGAGGAGAGAAAAGAAGAGGAGGAGGAGGAGGAGAGGATGATACGGAGAATGGAAACAAGGAAGAAGAGGAGGAACAGGAGGAGGACGAGAGAAAACGTTAAAGCGCTGAGGAAATGAGAGAGGAGTAAAGGAGGAGGATGAGGAGAGAATGAAGAAGTAACGAGGTGGATGATGGAGATTTAGTGAGGTGGAGGAAAGGAGATGATGAGAGGAGGGAAGAATTTATGCATTAACAAAAAACTCCATAAAGGTCGTATGAAAAAAAAAGACACTAAATTTGTTACATGATTTTGTTGCTTATTTATTTTCCAGGTTTTTGTTTGTTTTGCTTTGTGCGCGCGTTGGTTTTGACATTAAGTATTTCAAGGAGTTTTTATGTGTTGTTATTTGTGGTTCGTCTTCTTTCTTTCTTCCTTCCTTTCTATTTTTTTTTATTTATTCATTTATTTATTTTATTTATTTTTTTTCCCACTGCACTAGTTTTTATATTAGTTCGGTTATCTTAAAGCAGGTGGTTGTTACTGCATACATTTAAGCTTCTATATGTACAAAGAAAATTTGTTGTCATATATGCTTTTTTTTTTTAACCTTTTCATCACCTTTTTACATTAAGATCACTTCACTAATCAACCATTTAATTCAATCATATTCAATATCGGTCAATCATTAAATTCATACCTCTACATACACACATCTACACAATCAGTCAGTCAGTCAGTCAATCAGTAAACCTGTACTTCATCTACACAACTTCGCAGTCACTCAGTCAGTTAACTCAGTTCAGTCCGTCAGTTAGTCAGTCAGTAAAGTCGTACCTGTACATCTACACATATACACAATCACTCAGTCATTCAATCAGTCAATCATTTAATCCATACCTCTTCATCTACACACCCATCAACACACTCACCTTTAGCCTTGACTCTCGTACCCAGACGCTGCCACACTGCTGTATCATTTCCCCACCACTTGCACTTGCACTGAGTCTTTCACACCTGCACGTCTGATCCCCCTCGCCTACGTCAGTGTTTCAGCATCACCTTGGCATTCAACATTTAGTCTCCACTTAGTCCCTCAGAGCTTGATGGTTCACACAGTACGATATTTCTCATCATTTCCTTACCGTAAACATTTGTATTCGTGTTGTGTTTTGTACGTGGCCTTTGTGCGTCTTCGGATAAAAACAAAGGAACATAAGAAAATAAGGGAAGCTGCAAGAAGTTATCAGACGTACACGTGGCAGTCCTTGTATAAAATAGGAGTAAGAACAAAAAATATATAACTTGGCAGTCATTGTATAAAGCATGTACTCCCTGATTCGACGTATCTATAAATTTGTGTAATCTTTGTGTATTCTTTAATCGCATTGGGTTTTTCCTAGTGGGTATTTCCAAAGGCCACAGGAATGATCACTCACTTTTTTCATGGGTACTTTTTTCTTTCTTTGTAGGTCCCTCGAAACTTCACCACACCCTTGAAAACCCCCATATTACCACTGAACCCTTATAAAACCCCCATAACTTCCACTGAACCCTTATAAAACCCCTATAACTTCCGACACACTCTTGAAAACCCCTATAACTTCCAATACAGCCAGTCACAATGAGATGTCGAAACGCTTAAAAATACGAACTTAACCGTCACTGTTCACTCGCATGCTCCTGAAGATTTACCGTCACGTCACGCTGCCATAAACTCCACACAGGTAAAGTCCCCAGGTGTTCTCTCCGGCATTACGTGTATAACTACCAAAAAGGAGACGTTCTATTCACCTATTGATTTATCCAAAGGGAATCTCGTCTTTAAGAGTGAAGAAAGAGTTACGTCACTTACTTGGACAGGTAAAAGAAGAGATTTTTGATCGGAATATCTTGACCTCGTGTACTCCTTCCTACGTATCTCTATGTGCCAGGTGGATCTTTCAAGGGAGGTGTCAGACAAGGCGTTTCTCTTCCTCGTAATCTCTTCATTGAGGTTTAAAGGGAAGGATTTTAAAACTGTAGTGGAAAGAATGATTTGTGGATGTGTTAAACTTTAGAGGGAAGGTAAGAGGTAAGAATGGTTTTTAAAGAAAGGTGTGCGCCTCTCTTCCTCGTAAGCTCTTCACTGTGGTATTAAGGAGGATTTTTAAAATTGTAGTGGAAGGAATAATGTGTGGAATGTTGTGGGTAGAATTATAAAGGGAAGAGAAGAGGCAGGTGTGATTTTTAAGGAAAGGTGTCAGACAGTGCGCTTCTTTCCCTCATAAGCTCTTCACTGGGGTATTAAGGAAGCTTTTTAAGAGATTGTAGTGGAAGGAATGATGCGTGGAATATTGTGGATGGAATTTTAGAAGGAAGGGAAAAGGCGAGTGGTATAGCTTTGTGATTTTTTAGAGAGAGGAAGTTGGATAATTTTATGATTTCTAGAGAATGGGGGTAGAATAGTTACACAATTTTTTTTTAAAGAAATGAAGCAATGTTTTTTTTTCTTTTAGGAAAGTAGAATAGTTTTATAATTTTTAGAGAAAGGAAGTAGAATAGGTATATAATTTTTAAAGAAAGGAAATAGAATAGTTCTAAAATTTTTAAAGAAACTAGAATTGTTGTATAATCTTTAAAGAAAGGAAGTAGGATAGTTATATAATTTTTAAAGAAAGGAAGTAGGATAGCTTTTATGATTTTTTTAGAGAAAGAAAGTAGAATAGTTTATGAATTTTTGAAGAGAAGTGTCAGACAAAACAATGCTATTTTTTCCCTGAGGCATTAGAGGATTAGAAAATTTTATAGAGAGTAAAGAGGGGAGACAGGGAAGACAGCGCTGGAAATCTTGGAATGAGGAAGGGATGTTGGGAGACAGCATCAGGATAACGGCGATAACGTTTTCCTCGCATGTAACCTTCTGTGTACACGTCCTCATGTTGAATTGATCCTGACGTCATCACACTGCAGCCTCTCACCAGTGTTACCAAGAACGCTTTGTAATCTGTATGTCTGTTTATCTCTCCTACCTGTTTGTCTGTGTCTGTTTGTTTGTTTGTCTCTATCTGCCTGCCTGTCTGCCTGTCTCTCTATATGTCTGTATGTCTGTCTCTCTTCCTGTCTGTCTGTTTGTCTTTCTGTCCTGTATGTATGTATGTACGTTTGTATGTCTGTCTACCTGTTGTCTATACGTCTGTCTGTCTGTCTGTCTGTCTGTCTGTCTGTGTATGTATGTATGTATGTCTCGCATTTTCCTAACACTGAGACCAAATTTACCTAAACCTAGCACCATCCAACACGGAATGGTCAATAATCTGCTGAAAAAAATAAATAAAATAAATAAATAAATAAATGAAAAAAATAATTGGTTTTCAGATATTCTGACGCTACCAAAAATTACAAGAGCAAAAATCACTCTAATAGGCGGAGCGTGTCTGGTGTGAGGACGTAGGTATGTGTGGTGGTCAGGGATTACTGTGGGGTTCAGGGGTCGTGTTGCATCGCCTCTCGGGAACACCTCCAAGACAATGATGAAATGGAACCACATTTTGACTGAGCTTGGTTCAAGCAACTACTCGTAATTCTCGGCTTTATGGTCAAATAACAGAAGTGGATAGTAAATTCAATTGCCGTAGTAAATTTACCTTACGTTTTCTGTGACGAGGGTAGACTGTGGATGATAAAAGGTATGTGTAGTTGTCATGTGTATGTGTCAGTTCATCGCGCGTTTTCTGTGACTAGGGTAGACTTTGTTGTTTTATTAGAAGGTACTTTATGTATGCACGCACGCACACACACACACACACACACACACACACACACACACACACACACACACACACACACACACACACACACACACACACACACACACACACACACACACACACACACACACACACACACACACACACACACACACACACACACACACACACACACACACACACACACACACACACACACACACACACACATACCAAATCGTCCCCCAGATTAAGGTTTTAAATCAAATAGCACTTTTTCTTTACTCACCTGAAGAGGGTAATGTAAGCTTACCTGAGGATTACACCTTCATTCCCTTATCTCTCTCTCTCTCTCTCTCTCTCTCTCTCTCTCTCTCTCTCTCTCTCTCTCTCTCTCTCTCTCTCTCTCTCTCTCTCTCTCTCTCTCTCTCTCTCTCTCTCTCTCTCTCTCTCTCTCCTGAATAACGAGTCTAATTATCCACATCCTCATATGAATAGAGAGAGAGAGAGAGAGAGAGAGAGAGAGAGAGAGAGAGAGAGAGAGAGAGAGAGAGAGAGAGAGAGAGAGTCTTGGATGGCTTTCTCGCAAGTAACACTGAGAGACGAGAATATTGCAGGTGTTTCTGTGTCAGGAAACACGTACACTTGTCAGGAGGGAGGAGGAAGGGGAGGAGGAGGAGGAGGAGGAGGAGGAGGAGGAGGAGGAGGAGGAGTAAGAAGAAGAGGAAGAGGAAAAGTAAGAGAACGAAGTAGGGCGAAGAACAGAAAGAAGTAGACAGTTGTGGTGATGATGATGATGATGATGATGATGATGAT
>NC_087184.1:10860219-10867719 GCF_035594125.1 Scylla paramamosain
TTGTTGTTGTTGTTGTTGTTGTTGTTGAAGAAGATCGAAGGTATGATTCTCTCTCTCTCTCTCTCTCTCTCTCTCTCTCTCTCTCTCTCTCTCTCTCTCTCTCTCTCTCTCTCTCTCTCTCTCTCTCTCTCTCTCACTTTCTCTCGTATAATAATTGGATCTCTTTTCCTCCTGGAGAGAAAAACTCATTACTGTGACTGTGAGGAGGAGGAGGAGGAGGAGAAGGAGGAGGAGGAGGAGTAGGAGGAGGAGGGGAAGGAGGAGGAGGAGGAGAAGGAGGAGGAGGAGGAGGAGGAGGAGGAGGCGGGGAGGAAGAAGAAGAGGAGAAGAATATTTAATATCTGATTTGTGAATTACTAATCAGGTGTAATTCAGAGAGAGAGAGAGAGAGAGAGAGAGAGAGAGAGAGAGAGAGAGAGAGAGAGAGAGAGAGAGAGAGAGAGAGAGAGAGAGAGAGAGAGAGAGAGAGATTAAAGCCCTCTTGATGCAAATGTTCCTGGAATCTTTTATTTCCTTCCTTTTTTTCGATTTATTTCTCCATTTTTCCTTTAATTATTCCTTTTACCTTTCATTTTTCCCTTTTTTATATTTAATTTCATCCACCCTTTCTTTTTTTTCTGTAATCTTTCATTAAACCGAAAAACACAGGATTCTCTCTCTCTCTCTCTCTCTCTCTCTCTCTCTCTCTCTCTCTCTCTCTCTCTCTCTCTCTCTCTCTCTCTCTCTCTCTCTCTCTGGCTTTGTGTATGATGGGGTGACTTTTCAGAAAACTGTTGTATATTTTGTAACAGTATTTTGCTAATTTACTTTTCCGAGAGATAAAAAGAAAAGAGGAGGGGGGAGGAGGAGGAAAAGGAAGATTTAGGGAAGATAAAAAGGAAAAGGGGCATGGATGGTAGAGAGAACAGAGGAGGGATGAAAAGAAGGAAAGAGAAAGAAGATGATAAACAAAGGGAAAAGGGAGGATGGAAGAGAGAGCGAGAGAGAGAGAGAGAGAGAGAGAGAGAGAGAGAGAGAGAGAGAGAGAGAGAGAGAGAGAGAGAGAGAGAGAGAGAGGAGAGGAAACAAAGTAACGAGACAAAGAAAGTATGTAGAAGGAAAGAGGAAACACTAAATAGAAAAAAAGATAAATTAAGGAGAAAAGAAGAAAAAAGCAATAAGAAGAGAAATGGGGAAGTGCAATAAGAAATATAGTAAAGAGGGAAAGTAGAAATACGAAGCAGAAAAAGGAAGAAAATAGAAAGAAAAGGGAAAGGAATGAAGACGAAAAAAAAGAAGAGAAGGAGAATTACAAAAAAAAAAAAAATAAATAAATAAAGAAATAAAGGTAATTAAACTCGATAAAGAAGCGAAAGGAGAGAAAAAGAAAGGAATGAGAGGAGCAAGAAAGGAGAGACACGAAGCAGGAAATGAAGAAAAATAGAGAGAGAAGTAAATTAGGCAATTAAACTCGATGAAGACGCGAAGGAAGGAGAGAGAAAAAAAAGAAAGGAATGAAGAAAGGAGGAAAAGAGGAAAAGATTCGGGTGAAAAGTTGTGCTTGCCGTAATATTAAGAGGAAAAAGGTGGGAAAAGATGGGAAAAAGTTAGGAAAAAATAAGAAAAGATGGGAAAAAAAGGAAAATACTGTTTGCAATCTGATTAAACTTTTGATTTCTTTCTCAAACATCTTATCAATCTCTCCTTTCCTCTCCCCTCTCCCCTCTCCCCTCTCCCTCTCCCCTCTCCCTCTCCCTCTTTCCCCTCTCCTGTTCCTGAGCTCATGTCAAAAGTATCATATTTGCTCCAGAGAGAGAGAGAGAGAGAGAGAGAGAGAGAGAGAGAGAGAGAGAGAGAGAGAGAGAGAGATATGTAATACCCCTTTCATTCTCTCTCTCTCTCTCTCTCTCTCTCTCTCTCTCTCTCTCTCTCTCTCTCTCTCTCTCTCTCTCTCTCTCTCTCTCTCTCGGATTCCATCTTTATTTATGGCTCTTCAGGAATTTCTATTAAGTTTTATTGTAGTTTTCCTTGTTTTATCTCTCTCTCTCTCTCTCTCTCTCTCTCTCTCTCTCTCTCTCTCTCTCTCTCTCTCTCTCTCTCTCTCTCTCTCTCTCTCTCTCTCTCTCTCTCTCTCTCTCATCTTTTAACCTACTTTATCTCCCTTCTCTTATTTTTCTTCTCTTCTTCCATCTCTTTAATTCCCGTCTTCATCTCAATCTTTCTTTATTTCTCTTCGTTTTTGTTTTCGTGTTTCTTGTTTTATCTCGTTTTTGTGTCCTAGTTTTCGCTTTTTTTCCTCTCCTTTTTTTTTCTTGTATCTCTTAATCTATTTCATCCTCCTCCTCCTCCTCCCCCTCCCCCTCCTCTTCCTCTTCCTCTTCTTCTTCTTCCATCCTAATTCTTGTCTTCGTCTTTGTATTTTATTGCATTTCTTTTCTTTTCAGGTCAGATTTTTTCTCTCTCTCTCTCTCTCTCTCTCTCTCTCTCTCTCTCTCTCTCTCTCTCTCTCTCTCTCTCTCTCTCTCTCTCTCTCTCTCTCTCTCTCTCTCTCTCTCTCTCTCTTTCATATTTTTTTGCCCTCAATTCTATTTCAGTATTCCTTCAATTTATATTCCATCTCTCTGCCACACTTTTCATTTTCCTCTTTTCCTTTTTTTCCTCGTGTCTTTCTCCTATCCTTTTTTCGTCCTGTTTTCCTTCCTGCAAATTAGCGTTTTTTTCTTTTCTTCTGTTTTTCTATGGCACTTTTCATTTTTCCATTTCGTTTTGTTTCGGGTCTTGAGTCCATTTCCTCTCTCTCTCTCTCTCTCTCTCTCTCTCTCTCTCTCTCTCTCTCTCTCTCTCTCTCTCTCTCTCTCTCTCTCTCTCTCTCTCTCTCTCTGTTTTTCCTTCTATTTTTTGTCTTCTTTTACTTTTTCTACTTTTCTTTCTTTTCAGTTGTATTTTAGTGTTTTTTTTGTTTTTCATTGTTTTTCTATGTTGGTTCTTTCATTTTTATATATTCTTATGCGCTTTTCCCTCTTTTTTCCTTGAACTTTTCTATACTTTCTTCTTTCTTTCCTTTCTCATTCTCTTTCACTTCCTGTTCTCATTTGCAGTGTTTTTTTACCGTTTTCATTCACTTTTTTATACATTTTTCTCCTCATTCGTTTTATTTTTGGGCAAGTTTTTTTTTATTCTCCTTTGTTCTTTTTCCTTTCCTTCTTCCTTCTCCTTTATCCTCTCCTTTCTTTTCTCGTCGTTCCTGTTTTTAGTGTTTTTTTTTTTTTTTTTATCGACATCTCGGCTTTTTAAAGGGCTGGTTTTCCTTTCCATCATTTTGCATTATTTTCCTGTTACAACCTCTCTCTCTCTCTCTCTCTCTCTCTCTCTCTCTCTCTCTCTCTCTCTCTCTCTCTCTCTCTCTCTCTCTCTCTCTGGCTCTTTGTCATGCCTCGCTTTCTCTTCTCCTTCATTGACTTCCCTCTCTCACTTTCACTCACTCGCTCACTCGCTCACTCTCTCAGTCACATATTTGCTCTTTCACCTCCTTTCATCTTTCCTCTTATCCCTTCCTTCTTTGCTTTCCTTCCTTCCTTCCTTCCTTCTTTCCTTCCTTCCTTCCTTCCTTCCTTCCTTCCTTCCTTCCTTCCTTCCTTCTGTCTTGATTTATTAACATATTTCTCTCTCTCTCTCTCTCTCTCTCTCTCTCTCTCTCTCTCTCTCTCTCTCTCTCTCTCTCTCTCTCTCTCTCTCTCTCTCTCTCTCTCTCTCTCTCTCTCTCTCTCTCTCTCTCTCTCTCTCTCTCTCTCTCTCTCTCTCTCTCTCTCTCTCTCTCTCTCTCTCTTTTTTTTAAAGTTTACTGTCCCTGCATTTTCATTGTTTCTCTTCAAGCTCACTCAACCTCATTCATTACCCCCCTCCTCCTCCTCCTCCTCCTCCTCCTCCTCCTCCTCCTCGTCCTCCTCGTTGTCTTCTTTTCCCGGAATGATGGTGATGGTTGCAATGTATGACTTTCATCACACACACACACACACACACACACACAGGCAAAGTAATGTATGCATAAAGACTGTGTGTGTGTGTGTGTGTGTGTGTGTGTGTGTGTGTGTGTGTGTGTGTGTGTGTGATATTGGCAAAACTGCTGGAATTGTATTTTTATGATAATTATTGAAATGTAATATTGTGGTGGGCCGCGTGTGCATGTTGGTGCCTAATCATGATGGTTACTGCGGTGCCTTTGTGGTTTGGCTTTGTTTGGTAGAAATTTATTAGATTATTTGTTTCTTTGTTTGTCAGTTGATCAGTCTTTATTTATTTATCTATTTATTTATCTATTTCACTTTTTTATATATATATCCACGTTTTTTTTTTTTTTATTTTGCGTATTTGTTATTTTTGTCTACATGTGTTTAGTTTTGTTCTGGTGGGATTTGTTGTCGTGTTTGTTTCTTTGTTCGCCTAAAGTTTTATTCAAGGTTAGACATCTTATCATGTTTCACTACTGACATGTCATTTTTAGTTTGTTTCTCTTTGGTATATGACTTACTCGTTCGTTGTTGTTGTACCTCATTTCATTTTTATTAGCTAGGTAATTTTTCATGGTTTATATAGTTGTTTTGTAATCTTCATATGTGATAATGTATGGTAAGAGAATAACTATCGATAAAATTAAATAAAGGTTTGATTCTGATTCTGATTCTATTTATCAGTCTGTCTATGTATTTGTCAATTATTTTCATATTTTGTTCTCTCTACTCTACCTTCCTGTGTATTTACGTATTTGTCTTTTTTTTTTTGTACATAATTTTAGTTTTGTTATGGTGGGAATCTCTTTGAGTATTTGTTTCTTAGTTCGTCAGTTTATCAATAAATTTATCTATTTATTTGTTAATTCTGTCTCTTTATTTATTTAATTATTTCTTACTTTTTTTGTTTGTTTAACTTTACTTTTGTGGAATCTGTTGCAGTATTTGTTTCTCAGTTCTTCAGTTTATCAGTCACTCTGCGTATCTACTCGTATTTATTAGTACATTTTCCTATCTACTTATTTACATATCATTTCTGTCTTCTTACACAACTTTCTGTTTATCTATCTTTATTCATCCGTGTTTTTGTCTACTGTTTCTCTATCCTCGCATTTGTATTTCTTTTATTCCATCTCCAGCAATAACATCATCTCTTTCTCATATATTCCCCCTTCTCCGTATTTCCTCTCCTTTCTTCCCCATCTCCTTCCTCCATCTCCCATCATCCTTTCTTCTATCTGCACTCTCCCTCCCACGCTTAACCTTCCCGGGCTCCCAATATACCCTTTCTCCCTCCCTGCCTCCCTCCTACCATTTCCCCCGCTTCCCTTCGCCTTCCTCCATCAGATAAAGTACATTGGCATCAGGAAATGGAAGACACCTCCCTTCTGCTTCGCCTTCTGCTGCGTCTGTTTGTTTCTCCCCCTTTCCGCTGGTGTTCCTGCTTTTATGAGGCTGTTCTCTGCCGTGCTGTGCTGTGCTGGGTTACGCTGTGCTGTGGAGACGAGTGGGATAGACTCAGCAATAAGGTTATTATGTTCTTAGTGCTGAGTCAATAGTGGGCTTTGATGGATTGGATGAATTTATGGATAGGGATGATAGGTGGATATAGGTAGGTATGTTTTATAGTACAGGGAGCTTCACGTGTAGGCCTAGAGGGTTTTTGCAGCTGCTCTTGTTTTTTTCTTTGTTCCTGTACGAGAGAGGTGGTGTGATGTATGTAACTAGATATAAAGAGATGAAAGCAGTGAATGTATGCTAATTGTGAGTGTTATCTGTGTGTGGAATTGGTGACAGTAATGTTAGTAGTTATCATATGTTCAGAATTAATTCAGAAAAAAAGAGTTGTCTCATTAAAGTGATAATATCAAAACAAACAAATAAAAAGAAAGGAAAAAGTGGGAAAATACAAATGAATACAAAAGTTCTCATTCGCTATCAAACCAACCCATTAAAAATCAATAGGGCAGGTTTAAAAAGAAGAGAAAGAAGAAGAAATATAAGATAGTCCCGAAAAAAAAAATATGTAGGAAATGAGAACTTAGAAATTATACATATACATACTTACCAATAAAAAAAAAAACGCAAAATCTGGGAAAGTAGTTGAAAACCTAAAAATTACAGATATGCAAAGAAAAGAAAATGTCATAATTAAAAAAGAAAATGTAAAAAAAAAAAGATAGGAAAGAATTACAAATTAAAATATAAAAAAAAAAACTAATTAAGAAAAATAGAAAAAATAGTAACATATACAAAAGAAAAAGAAAAACTACACAAAAAATAAAAAAGAAAAAAGTTAGAAACATATACAAGCAAAAAATAAAAAATAAAATAAAATAAAAAATTAATAAAATAAATAAATTAATTAATTAATTAATAAATAAATCCAAGGAAAAATTTTAAAAGACAACATGAAAAATCACAAATAAATAAAAAAAAATGGTAAAGAAGAAAAGGAAGAAAATAGCAAGAGAATGAATAAAGAATACACACAGAAACAAAATACACACAAAAAAAAAATCAAAGAAATATTTAAAAAGACAACACGAAAAGTCACAAATAAGAAAAAAAAAGATGTCTAAGAGAACTACCACTACTTTCTGAAGAGACAAAAAAAAAGAGAGAAAAAAAAAGTAGAAATATACAACGAAACAAAAGACACACACACAAAAGAAAAAAAACTCAGAGAAATGCTTGAAAGACAACACGAAAAATCACAAATGAAAAAAAAAAAAAAAAACTGAAAGGGAAAAAAAACTACAATTATTACTCGTCCAATAAATACGAAATCTTAAGAGAGAGAGAAAAAAAAAAGAAAATGGAAGAAATATTGAAAAGACACATACAAGTCACAAAAAAAAAAATCTAACAGAGGAAACAAAACTACTACTACTTGTCGAAAGCCTAAAAAAATCTTTAGACACAAGAACAACACACCTGACACTCTCCCACCTGTGTCTGGGAGAGCAGAGGGAGAGCTTAGGCGCCTGTGTTGTATCCAGTCCTCCCTGAGTGACTCGCCGAATACCTGGGAGAGAGGGAGAGGGAGAGGGAGAGGGAGAGAGATGAGAGGTGGGATGCTGGGATGTTGAGAATGTCTGAGTATTGTTTCTTTATGTGTGTTCTCTCTCTCTCTCTCTCTCTCTCTCTCTCTCTCTCTCTCTCTCTCTCTCTCTCTCTCTCTCTCTCTCTCTCATGTTACCTTTTTTATTGTTTTTATCCCCGCTTTAATAATTTTACCATCACGTGGGGTTTTCTAGTGTGTGTGTGTGTGTGTGTGTGTGTGTGTGTGTGTGTGTTCATGTTTACGGCGGGAACACAAGTGGTGGAGTGTGAGCGAGAAGCGTAAAGCCCAAGAATATTTATGGGTGCTATCATTTTTCAAGCTACGGGGATGCATGCAGAGAGAGAGAGAGAGAGAGAGAGAGAGAGAGAGAGAGAGAGAGAGAGAGAGAGAGAAGAGGGGAAGAATATTGCATACAACACAGCCGCCACTAACACCACCACTACTATT
>NC_087184.1:10887719-10895219 GCF_035594125.1 Scylla paramamosain
GAAGAAAACGAGATGGGAGGATGAAAATTTAAGGAATTGGCGTATCGAGAGAAAGAGTAGGAGGTGAAGGAGGAGGAGGAAGAGGAGAAGGAGCCTTGGAGAAAATAAACGAAGAGGAAAAAAGAAGGAGAAAGAGAAGGAAGAGGAGGGGAAAAAGAAACGTAATTGATGAATGGAAAGAGGAGAAAGAAGAAATAATAGGTATAATAGGAAATTTGTTTTAGAAATAAGATTGATGTATGATGATAATAATAATAATAATTGTAATAATAATGATAATAATAATAATAATAATAATAATAATAATAATAATAATAATAATAATAATAATAATAATGAACAAAAACAAGAAGTGCAGGAGAAAACATACAAGAAAATTAGAAAAATAGGAAGAGAGAGAGGAGGAGGAGAAGGAGGAAGAGAATAAGAAAAAAAGGAAGAGGAGGAGGAGGAGGAGGAGGAGGAGGAGGAGGAGGAGGAGGAGGAGGAGGATACTGTAGGGAGTATCACCCAGACATACCAACAAAATGAGAGAGAGAGAGAGAGAGAGAGAGAGAGAGAGAGAGAGAGAGAGAGAGAGAGAGAGAGAGAGAGAGAGAGAGAGAGGAAAAGGGAAAAGGGAAAGAGTATGGCGAGGAATTTACGCATCTATCAGGAACCCCACAAGGAATTTTTGACCTTATGTACCTTTAGCATAAAGGAGAGAGAGAGAGAGAGAGAGAGAGAGAGAGAGAGAGAGAGAGAGAGAGAGAGAGAGAGAATGACCATGTTCCGGTACGTTTTGGTGTGTGGGTACGTTGTGTGTGTGTGTGTGTGTGTGTGTGTGTGTGTGTGTGTGTGTGTGTGTCTGCTTTCATTCCTATTTCCAGGGTAATATCCAAAGACCTTCCGAAATTGTATAGAACACACACACACACACACACACACACACACACACACACACACACACACAGAGGCGACGTCTAAATACATTAATTACCAAAATGAATCACTTAATCCATAGTGTTCGAAGCTTCGGATTGTGAAACAGGCGTAGAATAATTACAGAGAGAGAGAGAGAGAGAGAGAGAGAGAGAGAGAGAGAGAGAGAGAGAGAGAGATTGGTAGCGTGACACCTGAGATTCCTACCACACACCTGCGCCAATTAAGGTCAGATGAGCGAGCGAGAGAGAGAGAGAGAGAGAGAGAGAGAGAGAGAGAGAGAGAGAGAGAGAGAGAGAGAGAGAGAGAGAGAGAGAGAGAGAGAGAGAGAGAGAGAGAGAGAGAGTACAAGTGAACTACCAAATTAAGACAGATAATTAAATAAAGAAACAGAACAGGGGATGTTAATTTAGATGAAACAGTTACGAATATAAAAAGAAAGAGAGAGAGAGAGAGAGAGAGAGAGAGAGAGAGAGAGAGAGAGAGAGAGAGAGAGAGAGAGAGAGAGAGATTAACAGCAATACTATATAATAACAGCAAAAACAACATCAACATAACGATGATAATAATAATAATAATAATAATAATAATAATAATAATAATATTGTATGTTGATTAATTTCTGTCTATTGTAAAAAAAATCATGTACTCTATTTTTTGCTTCACACACACACACACACACACACACACACACACACACACACACACACACACACACGTATATATTCTCTACTTATTTATTTATTTGTTTACATCCTTCCTCTTTTATCACATTTACCTGCACTCACCTCTTTCATCTCCCCTCTATAACATGTTTTACTTACCTGTGCTACCTCTCTCTCTCTCTCTCTCTCTCTCTCTCTCTCTCTCTCTCTCTCTCTCTCTCTCTCTCTCTCTCTCTCTCTCTCTCTCTCTCTCTCTCTAAGTTTAAAGCTGTGGATCTGCTGAGAGAGAGAGAGAGAGAGAGAGAGAGAGAGAGAGAGAGAGAGAGAGAGAGAGAGAGAGAGTGGAAAGGGTTAGAGGAGGAGGAGGAGGAGGAGGAGGAGGAGGAGGAGAGGCAGGCTTCTTTTCATCTCAAGTAAAGAGGCAACAGTGAAATGAAAGAAATGTCTAGGAGATGAAAAGGGGAAAAAGAATCTGTTTGCCTCTCAAAGTCCAATGATATGTCTGTATGTATTACTTTTCAGGGTGAGAGAGAGAGAGAGAGAGAGAGAGAGAGAGAGAGAGAGAGAGAGAGAGAGAGAGAGAGAGAGAGAGAGAGAGAGAGATGAATACCGTGAAAGAAGACGCACACATTAGATCCATTAAAAAGGATAATAAGAACGATGACTTAAAATAGGAATAAGATTAAAAGATAAAAGGCAGAAAGAGAAATAACGAATGTGGAATAGAGAAAATGTGATAGCAAATATTGGAAGCAGGTATAATTGTTGATAAAAGATTAGTTACTTGGGAGATGGATGGAAAAATAGATACATAGATAGAGAAATAGATAGACAGACACACAGACATGTAGATAGATAGCTAGATAGATAAATAGATAGATAGACGAGACACACACATACACACACACACACACTCACCTAACTTAATTCAGGTACTATTTGTTGGATTTATTAAACGAAAAGATAAATTAATGTCCTTTTAAATTTGGCCAGGTAACGTCGCGTCCGCCACGACCTTCATTACCCAGGTGACACCGTGCTTAATTACGGGTAAGGTAATGGATGACGCTTCCTTAATTACCTGTCGTTACCTGCAAGGGGGATGATACTGTACAGATGTTCGTGGTGGTGATGGTGGTGGTAGTAGTAGTAGTAGTAGTAGTAGTAGTAGTAGTAGTAGTAGTAGTAGTAGTAGTAGTAGTAGTAGTAGTAGTAGTAGTAGTAGTAGTAGTTGTTGTTGTTGTTGTTGTTGTTGTTGTTGTTGTAAAATATAATGATGCTGAAAGAAAGAAGGGGAGGAAGAGGAGGAGGAGGAGAAGAAGATTTTCAAAATAAGGAGAAAAAGAAAAAAAAAAAAGGAAACAAAAAACAGCAACAATAACACGAGGAGTAGCAACAGTAGCAGCAGTAGAAGTAGCAGTAGTAGCAGAAATAGTAGACCAAAAACATTAATAGCAGTAGTAAAAGTTAAAAAAAAAAACACAAGCAAAAAATAGACAGTTTCCATAATTTCCTCTTTCCACTAATGCTCTAGTGCTTCCTTTACCAAGCATCACCTTGTACATTCACCCCCTTACCTGCACACCTGAGCTCACCTCGCCTCGCTTCGCCGCGCCTGGCCTCACTTGCTGCTAAATTTACCTGTCAGGGAGGGCGCGATGGAAAGGTAAATAGGTGACATTTTCAAATAGACTCGTATAATGAAAAGGGTGAAAGGTAATTTAATAATAGACCCCCAACTTTATTTAATTTTCCCTCGCCCCGCAAAGTGGAATAAATTTGTGGACCTTTGCGGCAATTTGGTCTCCGTTGGAAGCCTGTGTAAATAGCGATATATATCTTGTGGTCTGTTAGAGTGGGGGGTGGGAGTGGGGGTTCTGGATTCGTGTGGTCTTTTTTGTGTGTCTGTTTGTTTGTGTGTGACTGTGTGTGTGTGTGACTGTATGTGTGTTTGTCTTTCTATTTGTGTCTTTGTGTGTGTGGGGGTGGTGGTTTGTCTGTCTGTCTGTTTCTTTGTGTGTGACTGTCTCTCTGTCTGTATGTGTGTTTGTATGTTTGTTTGTTTGTGTGTGTGTGTGTGTGTGTGTGTGTGTGTGTGTGTGTGTGTGTGTGTGTGTGTGTGTGTGTGTGTGTGTCTGTCTGTCTCTCTGTCTATTTGTCTGTTTCTTTTTCTATGTATTTGTTTGTCATATATATGCATGTATCGCACTATGTCTGTATGTCTGTGTGTATGTAACTCTGTTTAAATGTTGCGGTAAAACACTTCCTGAAAAAAAATATATACCTTTCTTTTATATATTTATCTATCTATTTATTTATTTATTCATCTCATTCATACATTCATACATTCATTCATTCATTCATTCTTTTACGCATTTTATTTATTTCGGTATTTTGATAAAAGCTTAAGAGGATGATAGTAATAATAATGATAATGATGATAACAACAACAACAACAACAACAACAACAACAACAATAACAATCACTAATACTACACATCCCAGACCATCCTCTCTGACTGGCTAAGTTCTACTACTGTACTTTCCTCCTTCGCATTGGCTTAACTGAAGGAAAGGGCCATTAGATAGTTAGATAATTAAACTTAAAATCTCCTTATACAACCCTACCCTTGACACACACACACACACACACACACACACACACACACACACACACCAGCCATTTCAATCAGGCTAATTAGGTAACCGTGATTAGTGCGTGAATTTACCTGGCGAGCCGATAATACCTGTGATGGCTTACCTGGCGGGTTGTGAAAGGCAATTGTGTGCCGATGTATGGGGTCAGAGAGAGAGAGAGAGAGAGAGAGAGAGAGAGAGAGAGAGAGAGAGAGAGAGAGAGAGAGAGAGAGAGAGAGAGAGGGGGGGGGACTGTTGGTATGATTAATTGAGTAGGAAACAGGAATGGAACGAAGGGGAGGAAAGGAGGATGAAAGAAAGGAAGGGAGTAAGGAAGGAAGGAAGAAACAAACCAAAAAATGGAAGGGAGGCGAAAAGGAAGGAAAGAAAAAACAAAAATCGGGCATAAAAGAGAAAATATTTGAAAAGTAAAGCGACGATTGTTGATGGAGAGAGAGAGAGAGAGAGAGAGAGAGAGAGAGAGAGAGAGAGAGAGAGAGAGAGAGAGAGAGAGAGATTACGTCACCTGTTTGATGGAAAATTAGACAGGTAACTGAGTAATTAACTTTCATACCTGCCGTTTTATTTTTAGGACATGTTGAATTTGATGATGTAGTGAAGTGCGATTAGAGAGAGAGAGAGAGAGAGAGAGAGAGAGAGAGAGAGAGAGAGAGAGAGAGAGAGAGAGAGAGAGAGAGAGAGAGCAATGAAGCAATGTCAATACCGTATGTGTATGTGTTTTGAGTGTGTGTGTGTGTGTGTGTGTGTGTGTGTGTGTGTGTACGCCTTTGTGTTGCGTTAAGCGCGTCACCTGAGCGGGAATTAGAGCGTCCGGTGTTCGTTTTAATAAAGCTTAACGTGGAAATGTCTGTCATCAAAGGGTCTTCTTTCCTGCACACACACACACACACACACACACACACACACACACACACACACACATTGAAATACCTCTATGTTTAATTAATCCATTTGTTTAGTCATGTACTTTACGATATATTTGTTGAATTATTTGATTTACTCGCCTAGAATGATCTGTTTATTAAGGAGTTTTCGTATTTGTGAGTGATTTTATTTGTTTTGGTTCTCTCTCTCTCTCTCTCTCTCTCTCTCTCTCTCTCTCTCTCTCTCTCTCTCTCTCTCTCTCTCTCTCTCTCTCTCTCTCTCTCTCTCTCGTTCTCGGTTTGCTTACTGTCCTGTTTGTTTTCTTTTTTTTTTTATAGAAAGAAAAGTATTTATGTTTTGGAATCTACTAAACTGCCGCTGCCTCATAATTTCTTCAAGTGTGTTTGGATGCAAGGTAGAAATTCATTGTGTTGCTTTTCTTTGTTCATTTTGCTGCTGGAAACTCTTATTAAACTACATCCCACTTTTTTTTTTTTTTTTTTCTACATATATATTTTTTTTTCTGACAAATTGAGTCACTTTTCCTTTTTGCTTAAATTTGTTTTGAAAAGTTTTATTTTTGGTACCTAACTTTTTTTATCTTATTATTAATATTACCTTTTTTTTTTTTTTGCATTATTAAAAGTATTGTTATTTTTACAAAGAGAGAATAGATAAAAGCAAGAAATAAAAACGAAAAAAAAAGAAAACGAAAAATAAACACATTACTAAGAGAGAGAGAGAGAGAGAGAGAGAGAGAGAGAGAGAGAGAGAGAGAGAGAGAGAGAGAGAGAGAGAGAGAGAGAGAGAGAGAGAGAGAGAGAGAGAGAGAGAGAGAGAGAGAGAGAGAGAGAGAGAGAGAGAGAGAGAGAGAGAGAGAGAGAGAGAGAGAGAGAGAGAGAGAGAGAGAGAGAGAGAGAGAGAGAGAGAGAGAGAGAGATGTACCACAAAGGACCCCAGTAAGAATTAGTTCCAGTTCACATTACGGTGCATAATAAGAGTAATTCCGGGTTGAGTAAAGGTACGAAGGAAAAAGGAGGGAAATTAAGGAAAAAAGAGGGAAGCAAGAAGGAAAAAATGTGATCTATGTTTTCTTTTTTCTTTTTTCTTTCCCTCCCGTTCTTCATCTCATCTCCCATAAGTCATCCTTTTCCCTCTTTCCTTCTTCCTTGAAAGTACGAGGAAAAGGAAGGAAATTAAAGGAAAAGGGATGAAAAAGAAGGAAAAAAGTGTGATCTGTGTTTTCCATCTCTATTTATTCTTTCCTTCTTCATCTCATCTCCCTTTCTTCATCTCATCCCCCTCTTAATTCACACCTCTTTTTTCCTCTTCCATTTTTCCCCCTTCTGCATTATTCTGTTTCCCTTCCTTGCTATTTTTTTCCTTTTTCCTCGTTCCATTTTTCCCTTCATCTCTTCTTTTATCTTCCTCTTACATCATTCCTTTCATTTTCAACATTCTTATCCTTTTCCTTTTTTTCCTCATCCTTCCAACACTTTAACGTTTTTGTCTTCCATTTATTTCCTTCCTTCTATCCCTTTCAATATTCCTTTATTATTAATTTCCTGACAGTTTCCCTTTTTCTTGGCTCCTTTCCCTTTTCTTTCCCTTTCCTTTTTTTCTGCTACTTTTATTCCCCTTTCTTGTCTCTTTTCCCTTTCTTTTGTCTTTTCCAATCCTTTTTTACTCTTTTATCTTTCTTTTTAACTTTTCCGCTTTCTTTCCTTTCTTTCCTTTCCTTTTTGTACTCTTATTGATGTTTATTTTCCTCATATTTCCCATTTTTTCCTCTAATCCTTTTTCTCTTCGCTTTTTTTCTTTTCCTTTGCCATATTTTTTTTTCTTTCTTATACTTTTCCTGCAATTCTTTTTCTCCCTTTCCTTTCCCTTTCTTTTCGTCTCTCTCTTCTCTTGTTGTTTTCTTTATTTATTTCCCCCTTGCTTCTTTTCTCCTTTTCTACCTCTTTCCTTTTTTCCTTCCTTCTTTTACTTCCTATAGAAATTGTCTTCTTGTCTGTTGCTTTCCTTCCCTTTTCTTTCCCTTTTCTGATACTTTATTCCGTCTCTTTTATGCACTTTTCTCCTTTCTTTTCAGGGCAATTTTCACATTTTTTGTTTTTCCGGGTCGCATTCCGGTGAAGGTAAAATTATTTCAGTGTTGTGTAAATTGAAGAGCCGAGAAAGAGGTTGTTTCATCTCTTCAAGTGTACTCTCTCTCTCTCTCTCTCTCTCTCTCTCTCTCTCTCTCTCTCTCTCTCTCTCTCTCTCTCTCTCTCTCTTTACAATTTTCTTTTTTTCTCCCTTTTTTGTAGCTTGCTGAAGCAGAAGGAAGACTAGGAGGAGGAGAACAAGGAGGAGGAGGAGGAGGAGGAGGAGGAGGAGGAGGAGGAGG
>NC_087184.1:10900219-10910219 GCF_035594125.1 Scylla paramamosain
AACTGTAGAGACTGAATATTTCTCTTTTTCTCTCTTTTTCTTCCTTCTTTCTTCATTTTTTCATCATCATCTTCCTTTCTTCCTTCATCCCCTCTTCTACTCTTCTTTCTAAGCCTCTTTCATTCCTTCACTCCTCTCTTTCTTTATTCCATATTTTCTTCCTCTCCTCCTCCCCTCTTAAGCGTCTCCTCCTCCTCCTCCTTCCCTCCTTTCCTTTCTTTCTACTGTCTCTCGTTCCCCTCCATCTCTGCAAACTTTGTCTCTTCTCTGGATCCCTTAATTTCTTCCCTTCCTCTAAGCTTTCCTCTTTCCCTTCCAAATTTCCTCTCCTTTCCTCCTTTCTCTTCTTCTTTATAACTATCTCCCTTCTTCTCTCTCCTCTCTCTCTCTCTCCCTTTTTTCTTTTCTCCCTCCTTTACTCTATTTCCTTAATTCTAAAACTTTTTCACGTTTTCTTAATCTTTTTCCCTTCTTATTTACATTTTTTCCCTCCCGTCTTCCTCCCTCACCCCCTTTATCTCTCTCTCTTTCTCTCTCTCTCTCTCTCTCTACTTCCAGCATCCTTTCCTCCTCCATATATTTCTTGTGTTTCCTTCTTCCCTCCTTTCCTATCCTTCTCTTTCTCTTCTACAACTTCTTCCTTCTTTCTCTCTCTCTTCCCATTCCTCCATTTCTTCTTCTCTCCTTCATTTCCTCTCTCTCTCTCTCTCTCATAGTTTCCTTTCTTCCTTCCATTCCCTCCTTTTTCTCCATCTTCCTTTTTTCCATCTTTATTTCCATTCCTTCATTCGCCTACTCCCCTTTACTCTCTCTCTCTCTCTCTCTCTCTCTCTCTCTCTCTCTCTCTCTCTCTCTCTCTCTCTCTCTCTCTCTCTCTCTCTCTCTCTCTCTCTCTCTCTCTCTCTCTCTCTCTCTCTCTCCCCTTAAACCCCCTCCCTCCCTCCTCTCCCTAGTCTCCCATCCCTTCCTCCCTCCCACCAAGACCCTTTCTTGATCAAACCTTCTTATACCTTCCCTCCTCTCCCATTCCCTCCCTCCCATCCTCCCCGTATCCTCCTCCCCTCTTCCCCCCCTCCTCTCAAGTCTGGGGTGGGAAGTTAAGAAGATCCATACAGCGTGAAGGGAATGAAAAAGGTACATATTTGACTTGGGTATGAGGCAAGGTGTGATATCCCATAGGAGGAGTTGCCGACCTCCGGAAAAGGAAAGAGTGCCGAAGTGAGGGGGGGGAGTAGACTGGGGGGAAAGTGAAAAAAAAAAGTGGATTAAAGGTAGTAGTTTTGTCGGTACTGGGTTTTAAGTGTGTGTGTGTGTGTGTGTGTGTGTGTGTGTGTGTGTGAGAAGATGGGTGTGTGTGTGTGTGTGAGAGAGAGAGAAAGAGACCAGGAAAAACGACACACAAACAGACCGTTGGATAGATAGACAAACAGCCAAACACAGACAGATAGATAAATAGATAGGCAGACAATAGAAACAGACACACAGACAGACAGACAGAAAAGTTTTTTTTATGTTTGATTAATTTGTTTTGTGTTTTTGTGTTGGTGGTTTTCTAATGTGATTTCAAGAAGCCTTTTTGTTGTTGTTGTTTGTTGTTGTTGTTGTTGTTGTTGTTGTTGTTGTTGTTGGGCGATGTTACGGAAACTTACTGCTTTTCTTTCTATTTTCTTCTCTCTTTTTTTTTTTAGTTTTGTCATAATTTTTTTGTTTCATTCAGAACTAATCTTCTCATTTATCTTCATTAAGGAAAGGGAACTAATCATCTCTCTCTCTCTCTCTCTCTCTCTCTCTCTCTCTCTCTCTCTCTCTCTCTCTCTCTCTCTCTCTCTCTCTCTCTCTCTCTCTCTCTTAACTAGTTCATACTATCGCCATTTTTATAACCCATTTTCTTTCTTTCTCCTGCGATTCACAAAGATTAACGAGACTGTCTTCATATCAATGTACCTTCAGCTTTATTTATTCATTTATTTATCTTGGTTGTCGTTTATCTCTGTCTGTCCGTCTGTCTGTCTGTCTGTCTGTCTGTCTGTGTGTCTGTCTGTGTTCGTCTTTCTCTCTTCCTCCATTGGCCATAAATCTGTCAGTGTGTGAAGGTGGTCACGTGTTCCTTTACAAATTGACCTATATTTGCTCTCTCTCTCTCTCTCTCTCTCTCTCTCTCTCTCTCTCTCTCTCTCTCTCTCTCTCTCTCTCTCTCTCTCTCTCTCTCTCTCTCTCTCTTTCAACCTAGGAAACCAACTGGAAGAGAGAGAGAGAGAGAGAGAGAGAGAGAGAGAGAGAGAGAGAGAGAGAGAGAGAGAGAGAGAGAGAGAGAGAGAGAGAGAGAGAGAGAGAGAGAGAGTGAATGAGATCATGGAAGCGAGAAACAGGTCAGGGATTTTGAGAGAGAGAGAGAGAGAGAGAGAGAGAGAGAGAGAGAGAGAGAGAGAGAGAGAGAGAGAGAGAGAGAGATGAAAACAGATAACACAACGATGGAAACGAATGGATTGAAAGACTAGAACAGAGAGAGAGAGAGAGAGAGAGAGAGAGAGAGAGAGAGAGAGAGAGAGAGAGAGAGAGAGAGAGAGACAGACAGACAGACAGACAGACAGGCATATCACCATCCCCCTTACGTGTCTCACCTGTCGTATATAAGAGATGGATGGGAGGAGGACAAGGGAGAGAAAATAGACGGTAGTAAAACTGTAATAGACATACACACCTGATGATGATGATGATGATGATGATGATGATGATGATGATGATGATGACAATACTCTCACTATACACCCAGACCTTTCCACTTCCTCCCCTTGGTGCTGATGGTGTTGGGTTAAGGGGGTGAAGGTGTGTCACTGGAAACTGGTGCTGGAAATGTTCCTTTATGTTGTGTTGGTGCTTGATGTTCTTTTCCGTACACTGTGTTGCTGGAATGCTGTGTTACTGGAAGCTCCGTTGTTTGTTTCTACGTTTTTTTTTCTTTTTTATTTAAGCTGTTTGTTGTTAGTTGCTTGAATATCGTGTTGCGTGAAGGTGCCTTGTTGTGTGTTACTGGGCACCGTGTTATGTACTGTGTTGTGTGGAGCGTGTTGTGTCTGTGTTGCTGGAAGGTGTACTGTTGTATCGTGTATTGATGTTGTGTTGTTTGTGTTACCGTGCTTGAATATTGTGTTGTTTGGAGGTGTGTTTGTGTTACTGGGAGCTGTACAAGGTAGCGTGTGTACGACGTGTGTTGTTTGACTTTCCGTTGTTTGTGCGTCGTTGAGTGTTGCGCCTCCTGGAAACTAGTGAATATTGTGTTCGTGGAAGTTACTGGAACGCCTCATCGCTCACTGGAACACCCTCAGCGGACACTGGCATGTACGGGAGCCAAATTTATGACTCGCTCCCTAAACTCCGCTGACAGGTCCAGACTCAGGGCGCGAGGAAGACTCCGGCGCACCTCGAGGGAGCCTGCTAGGATAGAATCACCTGGAAATATGAACTGGAAATACGTGGAGGAGCTAAAATGTGAAAATGTTCGAGAGAAAGAGAAGCAGAGAGGGCGAGGAAGATGGAGCAGTGTAAAAATAATATTTCTCCCACAAACTTGAGGAAATTCAGAAAACCGCGAAGTAAACAGACTGCAGAAAACACAGGAGGAGGTACGGGCGGGAGATTTATAAAGAAAGACAACGTAACTTTACGAGGCTGAAATGGAAAACACTTGAGAAGATGGAAAAAATAATGTGTAGTGATAGATAATCCAAATACCAGAATAGAAAGCACCTGAGGAGATAAAAATAATAATAATAATAGCATGTGATAAACAAGCTAAATTTAAGATACCAAAATGAAAAAAACACTTCAGAGAATACTCGAGAAAAATAGTAATATATATTGACACAGAAGCTAACTTCCCTAATAACAAATTTGAAAAACACGAAGAAATAACAAATGACAATAATAAAAGTGGTTAAAGCAAAGTTCAAGACACTAAAATGAAACACAGTGAAAAATTTGAAAATAATAATGCATAGTGACAAACAACCTAACTTTCAGAGTAACAGAATGGAAAACACTTAAGAACACACGAACTTTATTTAAGAAAAAAAAAACAGCGTAACTTTGAGACAACCAAAAGAAAAAAAAAGAATAAAAATACACGAAAAAATAGATACTAAGCAGAAACTTACAAGGAAAAAAAAAAAAAAAGTACCTTTCCAGACTCCCCCTCAAAAAAAAAAAAGAAAGAAAGGAAAGAATAAAAAAGAAAATAGAAATCACAAGTGCTAATGGAACAACAAACACCTTTCACGGGAGACTACAGAAGAATGGCGAGTGTTGCCTGACGTTCCAAGATTCAAAACCTGCGAACTGGAAGGGAGAACACGATCCTTGAGGAAACCTTGAAAACCCAATAGCTTCTCCTGGAAGGCTGCAAATCTCGCGTTAGAACCTTCCAAGTGGCATCAGAAGGCTTGAAAATGAAACACGACAATTCAACCACTCTCTCTCTCTCTCTCTCTCTCTCTCTCTCTCTCTCCCTCTCGCTCTCTCTCTCTCTCGCGTCTTCAGAAGTTCAGCCAAGCAAGCAGAAGTTAAAATAAATACCTCTTGAGTAAAGGAAATGTGAAGGAACTGGAGGGAGGAAGAGGCGAAGAGGAAAGAGCAAGAGGAGAAGGAACAGGAGGAGCAGGAGGAGGAGGAGGAGGAGGAGGGGAAAAAGGTTTGGTTATCTTCCATTCACCCAGAAGCTAGGAAGTTATATATTTTTTATTCTCTCTCTCTCTCTCTCTCTCTCTCTCTCTCTCTCTCTCTCTCTCTCTCTCTCTCTCTCTCTCTCTCTCTCTCTTGCAGTGTCTTCTCTTCAGTTTTCCTAATTTTTCTCGTTACGCAGTCTTTCCTCGCTTGATCTTCGACTTCCTCCTCCTCCTCCTCTTCCTCCTCCTCCTTCTCCTCCTCGTCTATTTTTTCTTCCCTCTTTCTCCATCTCCTCTTACAGTTTTCCTCTCTTTTCTTGGTTTTCCCTCCATATATCTTAACCCCTCCTCTTCCTCCTCCTCCTCCTCCTCCTCCTCCTCCTCCTCCTCCTCCTCCTCCTCCTCCTCTTCCTCCTCCATCATTTCCCCATTGAGCTGCATCAAAGTCACAACCCACGGCTTCAGTATTAACTATGCAAACTGTGGCAGAGAGAGAGAGAGAGAGAGAGAGAGAGAGAGAGAGAGAGAGAGAGAGAGAGAGAGAGAGAGAGAGAGAGAGAGAGAGAGAGAGAGGATGGGACGTTATATTGGTTTAATGTTCACACACACACACACACACACACACACACACACACACACACACACACACACACACACACACACACACACACACACACACACACACACACACACACACACACACACACGCATTTGATATCCTCTCGATGTCATCTCAATAATTGGCACTTTGAAGCAAAATAACAAAGGTAAAAGTGAGTTGGTTTGTGTGATAGTAATGGTAATAGCACAAGTGGCAGTAGAAGCAGTAGTAGTAACAGTAGTAGTAATAGTAGTAGTGGTCAATCAGTCATTACCATTTATTTTTTAATACATATATATACAAAATTGTACAAAAATATCACATGACAATAAGTAGTAGTAGTAGTAGTAGTAGTAGTAGTAGTGGTGGTGGTAGTGGAAACAGTAGTATTAGTAGTAGTAGTAACAGTGTAGTAGTAATAATATTGATAATAATGATATTGACAATAATAATAATAATAATAATAATAATAATAATAATAATAATAATAATAATAATAATAATAATAATTTAATAAGTATGAAAACTGACCAAGCTTTACTCTCTCTCTCTCTCTCTCTCTCTCTCTCTCTCTCTCTCTCTCTCTCTCTCTCTCTCTCTCTCTCTCTCTCGTCGCCCCCATAACAAACGGTATTGCCTTCGTAACGTGCGCACAATAATTTCACAATGTTACGTTTGTGTTTGGAAACTATTCACCTCAACTGCCCACTCCTCACCTGCCGATACCAGTGACACTAATAATAATAGTGATAATAATAATAATAATAATAATAATAATAATAATAATAATAATAATAATAATAATAATAATAATAATAGCAGAGGTAGTAGTAGTAATAGTAGTAGTAGTAGTAGTAGTGATGATGGTGGTGGTGGTGGTGCTGGTAGTAGTAGTAGTAGTAGTGATGGTGGTGGTGGTAGTAATAGTAGTAGTAGTAGTAGTAATATTAGTAGTAGTAGTAGTAGTTGTTGTTGTTGTTGTTGTTGTAATAGTAATAAGAGGAATAGCAGCAAAGTTTATAGTAGTAGTAGTAGTTGTAATAGTAATAGTGGTGGTGGTGGTGGCAGTAGTAGTAGTAGTAGTAGTAGTAGTAGTAGTAGTGATTATAATAGTAGTAGTAGTAGTAGTAGTAATTGTAATAGTAGTAGTAGTAGTAGTAGTAGCAGTAGTACCTAGTAGTAGTAGTAGTAGTAGTAGTAGTAGAACTAGTTGTAGTAATAGTTGTTGTTATACTACTACTACTACTACTACTACTACTACTAATACTACTAATACTACTATTACTACTACTACTGGTGCTGCTGCTGGTGCTGCTGCTGCTGCTGCTGCTGCTGCTGCTGATGATGATGATGATGATGATTTTAATAATAATAATAATAATAATAATAATAATAATAATAATAATAATAATAATAACACCCCTCATCTCACCTTCACCTGTGCTCCTGATTACCTGTTTGTGTCGCTAATTAGTCAGGTAACGAGCAGGCAAAAGGTGCTTATTTCAGTGGACACCTGTATCATAACATGCATGGAGTGTGTGCTGTATATTGTGTGTCATTTATTCTGGTTGTATGGAATTTTCTGTGTATTTTTTCGTGCTTGGTTGAGACTGTATATATGAGAGAGAGAGAGAGAGAGAGAGAGAGAGAGAGAGAGAGAGAGAGAGAGAGAGAGAGAGAGAGAGAGAGAGAGAGAGAGTAAAGGTAGGTCACTGTTCAAGCTTGGTAACTAGTTATTATTATTGTTGTTGTTGTTGTTGTTGTTGTTGTTGTTGTTGTTGTTGTAACCATCATCACTCTCATATCATCATCATCATCATCACCATCTTCATTTTGTTTGTTTGTTAGTTCGTTTGTTTTGTTCATAACGAGCATAAACTTGTTTGTTTCAAGTGGAGAGAGAGAGAGAGAGAGAGAGAGAGAGAGAGAGAGAGAGAGAGAGAGAGAGAGAGAGAGAGCACATGAAAGAGGGAAAGAGGAAAGATAAATAGCAAAAAAAAGGAGGAAGAAAAGGGAAGATGAAAAAAAGAGAGAACCAAAGAAGGTGAGTGAAGAAGGAAGGATATGGGAATGTGAGGGGAAGAAGAGGGGGAAGGGAGAGAAGGGAGAGGGGGAAAGAGGAGGAAGAGGAGGAGGAGGAGCAGGAGAAGGAGTAGGAGGAGGAGGGTGAGAGGTCGAGAGACAGATGAAGTAGAGGAAAAGGAGGAGGAGGAGGAGAAGACAGTTTGGTTTCGAGGAAGGAGGAAGAGGAGGAGGAGGAGGAGGAGAGGAGGGAGATGAATACAGTGAGGGTTCGGGGAAGGAAGAAGAGGTGGAGGAGGAGGAAAAATGTTGGAAGGAGGAGAAACTAGAAGATATTAAGGTTTCGAGGAAGGAAGGAAGAGGAAGAGAAAGAAGAGGAAGAACAAGAACAAGAAGAACAAGACCATATGGGTTTGATGAAGGAAGAGAAGGAGGGAAAAAGAGGAATAGGAGGAAGAAGAAGGCAGTAGAAGATCGAAGGGAAAAGAATCGAAAGAAGAAGAGGAAAAAGAGAAAAATGCTAAGAAAAGGAGATAGAAGACAATAGGAAATAGAAGAAAGGACAAAGAGGAAGAGGAGGAGGAAGAAGGAAAAGAAGAAGAGGGAGAAATTGCAAAGAGTTCCGAAGACAATTTGGGAAGAGAAGAACAATTCGTGGGAGATGAAGGGCGAAGACGAAGAGGAGGAGGAAGAAGAAGAAGAAGAGGAGGAGGAGGAGGAGGAGGAGGAGGAGGAGGAGGAGAATTTTTGCCATTTGGTCTTCGTGTCTTGATTATACTTGATGTGTGGGGACGCCGCGCCCTTGTGACGGAGAGGAGGAGGGGGATGAGGAGGAGGAGGAGTAGAGGAGGAGGAGGAGGAGGAGGAAGGGAGGAATAAGTAAGAGATAAAGAAAGGCAAGAAGAGAGGGAAGTAAGGAAAAAAGGGAGGGAGGGTAGGGAGAAAGAAGAAAATAAAAGAGGAAGAAAGACAAAAAGGAAAGGAGGTAAGGAAGAAAAAGGAGAAAGAGGGAGGAAAGAAGTAAGAAAGGCAAGGAATGAGGGAGGTAAGGAGATAAGAAAGAGAGGTAAAGGAAGAAAGGAATACTGATGTGGAAGGAAGGAAAGATGAGTAGAAAGGGAGAAAGAAGATAGGAAGGAAGGAAGGAAGGAAGGAATGAAGAAGTGCTGATGTAGAAGGATCGAAGAGAATGAGGGAGACGAAGAACAGAGGAAGGGAAATGGTTATGATGGAGGAGGGAAGGAAGGAAGGAAGGAAGGAAGGAAGGAAGGAGGGAAGGAAGGAAGGTAGGTAACTATGAGTGTTTGTTTGTTTGTTTGTTTGTTTGTTTGGTTGGTTGTTTGTTTGTTTATGGTCCCAAATTTGGCATTTATAACATTTTTTTGTGAAATGTTACACTCCCTTTCTCTCTCTCTCTCTCTCTCTCTCTCTCTCTCTCTCTCTCTCTCTCTCTCTCTCTCTCTCTCTCTCTCTCTGCAGGAACATTAAACAAACATTTATTATTATTATTATGTCAAACCTATGAAAGAAATGTACTTACTTTATCATTTTTACTACTACTACTACTACTACTATTATCGTTGCTGTTGTTGTTGTTTTTTATATTGTTGTTGTTGTTGTTGCTGTTTGTTTATCATCATCATCATCATCGTCATCATCGTCATCATTATATCTATTTTACAGTGTTGGTCCGCTTTAAAGTTCATACTGAAGCAAACGATCCGCTTGAATCACTGACTCGAAGCGCGAAGTGAACCAACCAGAGAGTTTCAAAAACGCTATTAGATCTGACATGACAGGAGAGAGAGAGAGAGAGAGAGAGAGAGAGAGAGAGAGAGAGAGAATGTATAGCTTAAGAGGAACAAAGAAGAGGAAAATAATGAAAAAGGAATAAAGAAATCGAAAAAAAAAACGAAGATCGAATAAAAGAAAACGAAATAACGAAAAAGGATTGACAGAGAGAGAGAGAGAGAGAGAGAGAGAGAGAGAGAGAGAGAGAGAGAGAGAGAGAGAGAGAGAGAGAATTAAAGCAAGCACATATCAAAGCATCGCCACTATCAGCGTCTGGCGTGTGTGAGCAAATTGTTACTTATCCTGAACCAGCCGCCATATTGCCGGGGAATGAGGGAGGAGGGGAGGAGGGGCGAATGAAGGGATGGAGGGAGCGAAGAAAGGGGAGAAGAAAGGAAGGAAATGGGGAAGGGAGTGAAGGAAGGAAGGAAGGGAGGGAGGGAAGGGCAGGAGAGAGGGAGGGAAGATATGAAGATAGTGAAAGGAAGTGAAATTCTAAAGGGAGAGAGGGAGGGAAAAAAGGAAGGGAGGGAGGGGAAATAGGGGATAATTGAAGGGAGGGGAAATACGGGGAACTGGGGATAATAGGAGGAATAGAAGGAAAGAATAAACAATCACGAGAGAGAGAGGAGAGAGAGGAGAGAGAGAGGAGAGAGAGACGAGAGAGAGAGAGAGAGAGAGAGTATAAGAAAAACGAGGGAAAAAATATTCGTGAAGGAAAAAGTGAGAAAATAAGAAAAGCTCTATATACAATCCTTTTATATGGTGTTCAATACCTTATATAAAGCATTCGAACCCTTATGAAAGCATTTGAATCTTTATGAAGCTAAACCCGAGAGAGATGTATCCCGTATTACTAAACAACTTATTGCGAACAAAATAAGCAGAGAGAGAGAGAGAGAGAGAAGAGAGAGAGAGAGAG
>NC_087184.1:10915219-10965219 GCF_035594125.1 Scylla paramamosain
TTCCCTTAATTATTCACTCGTTCTCTTATTCACTCGTTCATACACTTGTACCCATATTCATTCGCTTCCATATTCACAAATTCTCCTATTTATTCCTTTCCTTCGTATCCTTTCTCCTAATCCCTATCATCTTCTCTTCTTCCTCTCCTTTTCGTATTTTTTTTTTTATCTGTATCGTCTTTTTCTCTTTTGGTTTTGTTAGTTTTTCCAAATTTGTCATTTTTTTTATTTTTTCCCCCTTAATTTTTATCACATTTTCCCGTCACTAACATTCCATCCAGAGTACTTTTTTTCCCCTCTCCGTATTTCTTTTTCCTCCTTCCTCCCACCCACTCCCATCCTCCGCATCCCATAAAAAATCAGACTTTTTTTTTCCCCCCCACAAAACACAATTTATTTCCCTGTCTGCGTGTATTCATGGATTTTTCCCCTATTTTTTTCTTTTTTTTTTTTTTTTTTCGTAGATAGTAAGTCTCAGTTGTTTTGTGTGCGGCTTTTCTTGTTTCCCCCACCCCCTTTTTTTCCTGTTGTATCTTTTCATCTTTTTCTTTACCATTTGTTTTCTTGTTTTTTTCGCATTTCCAAGGATGTTGAAGTAATTTTCATTTTTTTTTTTCCTTTAATGTTTTTTCCTTATTTTTTAGGGGGGGTCATTTTACACGTGTTTCCATTTTCATATAGTATCGGAGGAAACTTTTTTGTGTGTGTTTTTCTCGTGTTATCTTGTTTTCCTCTTGTTTTCCTTTTATTTTCTCAACGATTTTACTCATTTATTTATTTATTGCATTTTTCCTTCTATATAGACTAGTTTTCCAAAATTCTACCTTTTAAGATGTATAGATGAAAATGCGCTAATTTTTCCCTTCACTTTCCTTCATTTTCCTTGTAAAAGATGATTGTCGTTCCTTATTTACTTTTCCTCTTGTTTTCATCTTTCGTAATGTCAATAGGAGCTGTTTTCCAATACATTTCCTCATTTCCCTCATTACTTTCCTTGTATTCTTCCTTCAGAGACCATTACTTTTCTCTTTTTCCTCTTTTCTTTCTTTTCTTGTCTTTGTATTTCCTTCATAATAGCAGTAGAGGTAGCTACCCTACCCTATATAAAAAAAAGGGAAGGAGGAAAGCCAGGAACGATCAAAGTGAAGAAAAAAAAGGAAGGAAGAAAGGAAGTAGGAGGGTAAAAGGGGAGTAGAAAAAGGAAGGAAGGAAACAGGAAGAAAGGAAATAGGAAGAAACGCTGCGAAGTTTGAGTCAATAGTTCAGAAGTTTCATAAGTTTGAAGCTTCGAGACAGAGTACAAGAGAAAATCCTTAGTTTCCTAGTTTCCCTCCATGTAGTTTCCGGTACTCTTACTAAACTTACATTTCCTCAAATTCTACTTTCCCTTTATTTTTTTTTATTTTTTTCCTCACACTCTTCAGATTTCCTCTTTGTTTTCCGTCATGATTTCTTCTAAAGTCAGTGTTTCCCTATAAGATACACGTCCTTTATTAAATTCTACGTTTTTTCCCTTGGTCTCAATTTTTTTTTTCGGATTTTTTTTTTTTTTTAGTCTTCCTTTGGTTTTTCCTCATAATTTCCCTTTTTTTTTTTAATAGTACATCCTATCATCTAATTTTCACTTTTCCTTTAATTCCATTCCGCATATAGTTATCCTTTCAGATTTTACTGTTTTCCTCTTGTATTCCCGCATAATTTCTCCTTAGATAAGTCTTCTTATCAGTACACCCCACCAACTAATTTTACATTTCCCTTTAATTTCAATCCGCATAGAGACCGTTACCCTTTCAATTTCCTTTTTTTTTCTCGTTTTCTTTCATAATTTCATAATAAGGTCAGTCTTCCAATAAAGTCCCCCCCTCACACTCTCTCCTCCCCGTTTTCTTCGCCAGCCGTGTTATGTAACTGGCGTTGCTTTGTGTCTTGTGTATTGGTGTTGTTGGGATCAAATTTATGGCCTGGAATTTGTCGTCATTAAGCTCATTAGGGAATTTTTGAAGCCCCTTTATTATCCCATTTGTAGCCTTGATGGGAGGGAGAGGGAGAGGGAGAGTGATGGAAAGGAGCAAGGAAAAGATGGAGGAAGGAAGGGAAGGCGAGGAGGGACTGTGACATTGAGTGAAAGGGAGAGGAGGAGGAGGAGGAGGGATGATAGAGAGAGGGGAGAGGGATGGGGAGGAAAAGTAGTAGTAGTAGTAGTAATAGTAGTAGTAGTAAGAGGAGGAGGAGGAGGACGACAGACTGAGAGAGGAGGTGAAGGAAAAAGTAGGGCGGCGGAGGAGAAATAAATAGGAGGGGTGAGAGAGAGAGAGAGAGAGAGAGAGAGAGAGAGAGAGAGAGAGAGAGAGAGAGAGAGAGAGAGAGAGAGAGAGAATGGGAAGGAAAAGTTGTAGTAGTTGTTGTTGTAGTAGTAGTAGGAGGAGGAGGAGGAGGAGGAGGAGGAGGAGGGCAGACTGAGAGAGGAGGGGGAGGGAAATGTAGGAGGAGGAAAAAAGAGGAAGAGGGCTAACAGAGAGAAAAGGAAGGAAAAAACTAGAGGAGGAGGAGGAGAAAAGTAGGAGGAAAAGGGCTGGCTGAGAAAGGAGGGGAAGGGAAAAGGAGAAAGAGAAGGACGATAGAAGAGTAGAATAGAAGAATTGAGGGGAATGATGATAACTAATGGTAATAAAGCTGAATGCAGAGTGAAGGGGAAGAGAAGTAGTGAAAGAGGAAGAGAGGAGAGGAGGAAGTTAGGAAAAGGGAAGAAAAAAAAAGGAGGAAAGGAGGATTAGTATTTCTGGAGAAGAGAAGGAAGAAAAGGAGAGAATGGAGGGAGAGAGGGGAAAGATAACGAGGGAAGAAGAGAGAAGAAGGGAAAAAGAGAGAGAGGGAAAGGAAAGGGAGGTGAGAAAGGAAAGAAAGAGAGGGAAAATATGAAAGAAAAGCAGAGGAAAGGGAAAAGTACAATTTCTCTCTCTCTCTCTCTCTCTCTCTCTCTCTCTCTCTCTCTCTCTCTCTCTCTCTCTCTCTCTCTCTCTCTCTCTCTCTCTCGGTCTCGTACATCTCAATGTTTATTTGTGTTTTACAGCCCCGGGCCATAAATTTGCATCGTGTCTTCCATAAGAGTGTTCCCTAGTCCCTCCTGTCTCCCTCCTCCTCCTCCTCCTCCTCGTCGTTTTTCTCTTCCTGATCTGTAATTCTTTGTTTCTCTCGTCCTCTTTCTTTTGTTGTAGTTTTTTTTTTCTTCTGCTGCTGGTGTTCCTGCTGCTGCTGCTACTACTACTACTACTACTACTACTACTACTACTACTACTACTACTACTACTACTTCTTATCCAAAGTTTTCCCATCCTGCATCAGACTCCCTTCCTCCTCCTCCTCCTCCTCCTCCTCCTCCTCCTCCTCCTCCTCCTCCTCCTCCTCCTCCTCCTCCTCCCAAAGTTTCCTGTGTGTCCATCGCCTCTTCCTTCTTTTTGCACATAGTTGTTATTGTTGTTGTTTTATCGTTGTTGTTAATGACTTAGAGCGCCTGAAAGTGTGTGTGGTATGGGCAGTTATCTCTCTCTCTCTCTCTCTCTCTCTCTCTCTCTCTCTCTCTCTCTCTCTCTCTCTCTCTCTCTCTCTCTCTCTCTCTCTCTGTTTCGATTTTTTCCTTTTTTTTTTTCTTTTTTTCTTCCAATTTTTTGTTGTTGCTGTGTTGGGTCAGAATATTTGCATTGATGGACACAGTTGGGAGTTTTTGTTTCATATTTTTTTTTTTTTTTTACATTCCTATTATTTTTTTTTTTTTTTTTTGTATTTTAATGGATTTCTAGATGTTCGTGCTATTTTTCTTCGTATTTTTGTTTACTTTTTTATTTTCTTTTTTTTTTTTGTATTTGATAGTTTGCCGTGTTTTTTTTTTTTTAGATTTTGATTTTTTGTTTCTTCTTGTGTATGTTTAGTATTTTTTTTTAATATCTTATACATTTCATTAGTATTTTTTTTTCTTTTTCGCCATTTTCCCTTAATTCTCCTTTCTTCATTATTTATATTAGTTTTTTTCTTAATTATATTTCTTTACTTTTGTTTTTTGTATTCTTTTAAATTTCGTATATACTCTCTTATATGCTTTCATTATTTCCCGAGAATTTTCCTATTTTCTTATTTTCCCTAGACTTTTCTCTCTCCTTTTAGTTTTGTTTTCCTCCTCACTTTTCATATTTTTTTTCTATAATTCCCTCTCCTTTCATCACTTCATATACTTTTCTACTCCATTATTTTCCTATACTTTCCCTCCTCCCTTCATTATTTTTTTTCATTCTTTCTCCCTTCTTTCTTTATTTTTTTTCCCACATGTTTCTTCCTTCCATTGTATTCCTCTAGTCCCTCTTTTCATTTTTCACTATTTTCTACTTTCTCCCATTGTTGTTTTGCATTATTTTCTTTACTTTCTTTCAATGTTTTCCTTTATTTTCACTCGTTTCATTTTTTCTTCACTTTTTTCCTCCTTTCATTATTTTTTCCTTGATTTCTCCTACCTTTCAGTATTTTTTCCTCTATATTATCCTTCTTTTCATTAATTTACTTATCTCTCCGTTTATTTTCATTATTTTCCTGCCTCCTTTTATTTTCCAGTATTTTCTCTCTCTCCTGTTATTATCATCGTTTTCTTCCCTCCTTTGATTATTTCCTTGTTTACTTTTATCTTTTATTTTCTTCCTCCTTTTATCATCCTTTACTTTTCTTCCGCCATCTTGTATTTCCCAGTCAGGTAAAGGAACGGAGTAATTTCCCTAAACGCTTATATCCTCCTTTCCTCCTTTCTTATTCTTATTCCTTTCTCAATATCAAATTTCCCCATCTCTGAAAAAAATAAATAAATAAAATAAATCGTAAAGCAATAATCTATACATAAAAATTTTCCCTCCCTTCTAACTTTATTTCCTCTTTTTTCACCTTTACTTAATTTCCCTTAGTTTCTTTTTAACCCTTTTTTTTCTATTCAAAGACACGAAGCTTTGTTTTCAAGTTGTATTTCTTTTATGTTTCAAAATTGCCCTCGAACTGTTTCCTCTCTCTCTCTCTCTCTCTCTCTCTCTCTCTCTCTCTCTCTCTCTCTCTCTCTCTCTCTCTCTCTCTCTCTCTCTCTCTTTTTTTTTTTTTCAGCGCGACGGTCACAGCCAATAGGAATTCAGGACGCGATCGGAGAAGTAATGTGATTGGTTTAGGACGAAACTGCCTGACCTGAACCTACCCACGTTCCAAATACCCTTGTTTCTGTATGTGTGTGTGTACGTGTGTGGGTTTCTGGGTTCCTGTCTGTCTTCTGTCTGTCTGTGTACGTATGTTTGTGTCTTTCTGTCTGTCTGTCTGTTTATTTATATGTCTGTCTTGGTTTTTCTGTGTGTGTGTGTGTGTGTGTGTGTGTGTGTGTGTGTGTGTGTGTGTGTGTGTGTCTATTTGTATGTATCTGTACCCTTGTTTCTGTCTGTGCCTGTCTGTCTGTCTGTCTGTCTCTCCTCTGTCTGTATGTTTGTTTGTCCATCTATATTTCGTATTCATATTTTGTCTTTCCTTCACATTCTGTAATATTTATTTTTATTACCTTTATTCCCTTTATTCTCTCTCTCTCTCTCTCTCTCTCTCTCTCTCTCTCTCTCTCTCTCTCTCTCTCTCTCTCTCTCTCTCTCTCTCTCTCTCTCTCTCTCTCTCTCTCTCGCAAAGGGCAGACTGGCAGGAATACAAAGCTACGTAGAGGAAAAGAAAAAAAAAGAAAGAAAAAAAGACAAACGGCGCAAGACATCGAGAACTAATCCCTGTGAGTGGAGAGAGAGAGAGAGAGAGAGAGAGAGAGAGAGAGAGAGAGAGAGAGAGAGAGAGAGAGAGAGAATTGTGCTGAAAGAGATTTGTACTGCATTTTTTAACGTTATTTTCAGAGCTGCAATGATTTACGCTTGGATATTGGACAGGAAAGTGACGTACGAGAAAAAAAATGAAAAACATGCAAGATTGGAAACTGAAAATAAGAAACACTTAAAAAAAAAAAAAAAGAATGAAGAGAAGAAGCGGAAACAGAAGAATGGTAACGAGGAGGATGGAGAGAGAGAGAGAGAGAGAGAGAGAGAGAGAGAGAGAGAGAGAGAGAGAGAGAGAGAGAGAGAGAGAGAGAGAGAGAGAGAGAGGAAAGAAGATAGACAGGAAAGAAGATAGACAGGAAAGGGAAAAAATTATGAAGACTAGAGGAAAGGGAAAAAGACAAGAGGAAAGAGCAGAAAAAGGAGAAAAGAGAGAGGGAAGAAGAAAAAGATGGATGACGACAAGAGGAAAGAGGAAAAGACGACAAAAAAAAAAAACAAGAGGAAAGATCTGAAAAGGAGGAAAGACAGAAAGGAGGAAAAGATGATAGAAGACAAGAGGAAAGGAGGAAAAAAAGATGAAAGAAAAGAGAAAAGGGCGATGAAAGAAGACAGGAAAGTGGAGAAAAAACGATGGGAGAAGACAAAAGAAAAGAAATAAAACGAAACAAGAAGACAACGAGGAAAGAGGAAAGGACAGTGAAAGAAGACAAGGATATAATGAAAACAGAAGTCTAAAGAAAAGAGGAAGGAGGAAAGAAGGAAAAGGGGGAAAAATGATTTGAAAAGGTGTACCATCTGAAGAGGAGAAAAAGGTAAAGGTGAGAAAGATCACTACTAAATCACTCGTTTTGTTCAGGTGAGGACAGGTGAGCGGCTTCAGTCAGTGCTAATTAGTGAGGTACTTTGAGGCATGAATAATCTGTAAGGATTTATCATATTATTTAAACCCTTTGACTGCCACTTAGTACACCTTTCCCTAATTACCAGTTACTCTGAGACACCTTTACTTGTTCTACAGCCATACGCAATCTTTGAACTAGGAAGAAATTGCAATTTTTATTTTTTTTCATTGCTAACTTTCTTGTAGATGCTTACAAAGACGATCACGCATTGTTTCTAGTGCTGCTAATTGTTTGTGTAGGTCTATTTATTTTACAAGAATGAAAGCAGCTTTGGTTTTGTCATGAGTGGAGTGTTGTGGGTTTGATTCGGATTCCTCTATAATTAAAACTGCCGTGTGATTTTTTTTTTTTTTTTTTTTTTGTTAGTTTTAGTTGAGGGAGTTGGAATTAACGGCTTTATTTTTTAGCGTTTTTTCTATTTTATTTACTTAGAATAATAATAATTTATTCTGTCTTTTTATATAGTAAAAGGATTGGAATTAACTTGCTTTTAATCCTTTCACTTTTGTGGTCATCTTTTGTTAATCCTTTCACTGTTGTGGTCGTCTTTTGTTAACACTGAGAGCAGTATCAAAAATGTAGTTTGCATGGAGAGAGAGAGTCAAGAGAATAAAGGATTAATTTTGTGTTGTCTAGGCTGCAGAATTAGTGTTTATGGGAAAAGAATGTGCAGCAGTGAAAGTTGTGTTAAGCTTTATTTTATTCATTATTGTTGTATCTAAGTATGGGAGTTGGAATTAACGGCCTTTTAAACTTTTGTTTTTGCATCTCAGCCAGTTTTCCTTGTCACAAAAATGGAAATTATTTGTTTTAACAATTCAGTATGTTTCTTAACTTTTATCTACTTGAAAAAGGAAACAGGTGTAGGATTAAAGTAAACATCCACAATATTTGTCTACATTTTTATAGTAGTATACAAATAAATAATGAAAATAAATATACAAATAAAAATAAAAGTAAAGATGTTGTATAGTGATATTGTTGTTTTGCAGGATCTCCACCCGTCCTGCCCCGACAACTCCCTCGCCCGGCGCCGCCCCACGTGACCTGCCCCGCCTGCCCCGCGCGGCACCGTGCTCTGGCGGCCACGCGACAAAGCGACAAACTAAATTAACTTCCGGTGTTTCCACTGATTGCGAAAGGAAATCTAGCTCCAGTCCACCTTTGTTTGTGCGTGTGATTACGTAAACCTTGATGGGGATAGAGCGAAAGGTTCGACTCTATATTTTTTTATAGTTAGATTAAGCACAGCGGCGTGATACACATGTGAAGGAAAGAGAACAGTTGTTGTAGATGAAAAGTTGAACGAGGCGGCACAGAAAGGGAAGACGAATGAATGGTATACTGATGAGCCACATACTGATGAGCCACGAAGATCAATGAATTAGAGAAGAAACAGAATTGAAGACACTGGGGGGGGGGGGACGTTGTGCTTTGGAGTGATGTGAGTGTAGGGATGAAGGGATTGTGATGCAGCAGCCTACATACACACACGTTCAGCCACTTTTGTTGAAAGTAGTGCAAACCTCCCTTGCCCTCGTTTCCCATTCTTTCCTGCTCCTCCTCGTTCATTCTCTTCATCTTTCTAGTTTACGGTGGTGTTCCTTTTACTACCCGTCATCCTCTTTACATAAGTAGGCATCTCCTTATTTGCTATCTCTATCGTCAACTGTCACACCCTTGGGTTACGTACTCACACACAGAGACAAGGACCGGATTCTTCCTGTGAAGACGCGTGGCCACCAGAGCTCAGTGCCTGGAAACCGAGTGCAGCACGAGTTTCTGCAGACATTGCTAGAGGAGAAAGTACAAGTTATTCGAAAGAGGAAATGTTCCATGCACATCTGCATCTCGAGGCCTTGTTTGGCTGTATTATGAAATTCAAGTGTGGCGGGCGACAGATTCACAATGACCGGGCATCCGTGGTGGGATTGTTTCTTGGTAAAAATTGTGAAATAATCAATGATTCTAAAATTTTGAGCATTACAGTAATGATTTGTATTAACCGTACATAACAAAAATAATGCGTTACGTGGCGTGGCATCATCGTTGTCCGGGCAGGAAGGGCAGTATTATCAAATCGTAACTTGCAGTTTCCCGTGTTTCGTAATAATTGAAGTTTCAGCCAGACATACCGCCGCCGCAGACGCTCCATCCACCAGTTGTGAATCTGTCGTTCGCAGCATAACAAAAGTGTACAGAGGGAGGGAGAACAGTTTATTTTCTAGCAATATCTGGGGAGAGAGCTTTTACATACCCCCCTGTACAGAGGGAGACACCAGAATGGCAGAAAAGTAATCGTATGTGATCGTGTGGAATGGTCGTGGCAGACAGGTTGGGTAAAGTACTCTAGAAAGTGATGAACGAAAATGTTTCTGCTTGTAAATGGTTTTTAAAAATCTAGACATTCGTTTGTACTGTGTGTCATTAATTAAAATATAATTTTGTTAGGTATTTTTGTTTATTGTCAGTCATATCTAATAAAGAAAAAGGAAAGGGTCTCTCGAACTCTTACAACTGCTGCGGCTTTCACAAGTCTTACGCTCAGTAGGAAGGCGGCCCCGCCACGCACAAGGAATGGAGGGGGCGCCGGAATCATGTATATAGTTTTGTCCCGCAGCTGCTTGATTTGTGTGTGGCCTCGCTCCAACAAACGGAGGGGAAGCAGCCTCCTTGAGCACAGATCTGAGAGACTGTGTGCACTGGGGAAGACGACTTCCGTCCATCACTAGCGGTAGCAACGCAGACATCCGTAGCTCCTGTGGTGGCCGCTGTCTTCATGTCTGGGTCAATGCTGTTCTCTCCAGTTAATACATCTGAAGTTCATAAACAGGCAAACTTACTCCACTACGCATCTAGAGAAGGTGACAGTATATAACCGTGACCAGTAAAACAATGAATGATACGTGACGCTGAAGGCTGCCAGATTATTTGTCAATGTTGTTATAGTGTCAACAAGAACAGCACTGCTTCCGAGAACAGAGCAATAAATTTACTCTTGCTTAATATTTAAATCACCTCAGTCGTGTACAGCGCCATGTAAGCTACGCAGTGAAAATCTTGAGTCATAACTCACCTTTGATGGACACACTGCATCGCCTTGTAAACACGAGCCGGCCTCAGACCGTCAGGGCGGTGGTGCGAGGTGTCATGGCTGGCAGCAGTCTCAGCGTCTCATCAGGCACGCCGGGAACTGCCCTGCGAGGTGAGGAATAGCTAGCAAACAGTGTCCACATTCGTCATGTATTACCGAAATAATGTTCATAGGGTATGTATATATATAATATATATACACCTTCAGTAAGAAATGCCAAGCAAGAAAGTTGAATTACACATTAAGGAAAAATCGATTACTTCTTAAAAAACACCTTTCTTTAATCATTCGTCACCTAATCACACTCGTCACCGAGATCTTTTCTTATTCTTCAGTCATCCCCAAGCATTGTACTGGCTAAGAATTGCAAAATCCATTCTTTTTTATGCTTTTCTTATAGATGCTTATAAAAACTCTATATTGCTTTTAATGCCGACCCTCGTGACTGTTGACATGAAGAGGAACACCGCTATGACAACGTTTGAGGTCATCTTTCCCAGTCATGGTGAGTATTTCAGTCACAATCACGCAGACCACGAGGCGTCCACGTCAGTTATTAACGTGTCACTCCGTTGCTCAGGTTACCGTTATTAATATTTCTTCCTGTACAATAATGTCAAGTGAAAAATAACTGTTTCTAGGAACGCAGCAATAAATCACTGTTCGGTGCTTCACACACAAATCATTGTGTGCTCTATCGATGTGACGCGAGGTTTGGTCATACCTTCACCCGTGACGGTACACACACAGTCCTCCCATGCATGAAGTTCACGGGGTGCGTTTCTTTACATACGAAGCTCGACAGTTCATATCAAGTCTTGGTATTTTTGTCGCACTAATGGAGGGAGGAATCTCTTACGTTGCAACTTTCAGCAATACTGTTTGTTCGAGTGACCGATTAAAAAAAAAAAAAGGCAAAAAACGCAGGAGCAAGGCAAAAAACTACGTGTTTGTGACGAAAAAAATGGAAATGTAAACGTTAACCATCATGCCTTCCAAACAGAAAACAAACATACTTCCTACAACGTATATAGCGTACGAGTGTATTTCCACTGACTGATGGTCCTGCGGCACGCTAGGAATCGTGAAGCATTGCCGTTTGTGGCCACCATTAGCACAGCCTGTGTAAGCAACCGAGGAGGAAAAATGTGGAAACATTGCGAACTTTTTTGCATGGGAGAACACGAGTGCATGGCCACGGGTGGGTTGTCAACACACGACGCTTACCTGCCTGGCGGTGTGGCGGAGCGTGGCAAGGATCAACACGTAGACAGCCGCCGCCGCCAGGAGAGTGGGTCGCCCAGGAAGGTAAGGAAGAATCAGTACCTCTAACACTTGTCACGCACCACACAGGGAAGACAGAGAGCTGCACCGACACCTGGACAGGGCGAAGGTCAGGTGACATATTGGACTGAAATAAATAAAACAGCGTCCTTTAGTTATGAGGTCTGGAGGGATGTTAAGACCACCTGACATCACCAAGACATCACTAATTTCTTCAATATTTTACACACGGTTCCTTTGTCTTTCTTACACAGCCACCTCAAAACATGATACCAGTTAGAGATACGAAAAAAATCTTGAATTCCCTTTTCTTTCTTGTACTTGCTTGTATAGATTTTGTACAGTGCTACGAGTCCTATGAATTGTTGCACATAATAAAGGACCGTGCCTGCCTAACTTGTACTGCTGTGGTCGTAACCTTTCAGATTTAGAGCACCGTAAAAGAATTCCTATATAGAAAAAAATGAAAATACAAGGTTAATAATTTCTTTAGGCAACACAAAACAATACGAGACACGCAAAATACAACTATCCCAAGTATTGTAGATGATTATGGGAAAACTATTTAACAGCAAAATGGTCAGAGTGCTGTATTAACCACGCCTGACAGAACGGTGGTGCACGAATCCCCAGCCAGCACGTGTTGCACAGACTTGGCGGGCAGTCATTGAGCCTCGCAGGTGTTGTGTGTCCAAGTTCTGGTTTATTATGTAACTTGTTGATTGAGCTGTCATAGAGAACCCGTAGTTGAGATTAGTGTGTGTGTGTGTGTGTGTGTGTGTGTGTGTGTGTGTGTGTGTGTGTGTGTCTCGTAAGTCAGCGGCGGTCTCAAGATCACGTGTTGGATTCGTGATGACCCGCCATTATCCTCAGGGTCAGATTAGCTCAATGTGATCTATGAGCGCGGCGCCGACCACTCCTTACACACACACACACACACACACACACGGGATAGAGCGTGGGAGTGAAGTGAGGGTCTTTTGAGCTGATGACTGCCCGAGTGTGATGTGCCAGTGAGCGAGCCAGTGAATTTTTGGGGACGGGGAGCGTGTGAGTGTGCAAGCGAAATGTGTGGGAGGGAAGGGGGGAGTGGGAGATTAAGCGAGTAGGGGATGTATATATATCAAGTGAGCCGGTGGGGAGGGGTGAGTGAGCAAGAGAGCTGGTGCGAGTTGTGGGGCGTGTGTGTGAACGGGCAACTGAGCGAGCGCCTGGGAGTGGCGGGTGCGTGGGTGTGTCTGGAGGCGTGGGGGCGTGAAAGCGTGGCCAAAATTTAATGAACTTGCATGCGTGACAGTGTGTGTGTGTGTGTGTGTGTGTGTGTGTGTGTGTGTGTTTCAATATGCTTGCTTAACTAGTGTGCGTGAGAACAAGGGTATTGCTTTTGTGAGTGTGCTTGTGCGTGTCACTCGGCCCTCGGTAAAAAGAGAAGAGAGAAAAGAAGGCTTGGTACGTGACGAGAAAACCTAAGCTCGGATTATCGAACTATTTTTTTCCTTATCACCAAACTATAAAGCTGCTCTTGTGAAATACATGAAGCGGTGTTGTTTTTAACACATCAATGCTCTTTACAACAATAGTTTAATAAACCGGTGCACACTGCACCTTTTATTCCAAATTGACACTTAAATGTTTGAACTACAACAATCACTTAATTGCACAATTATTCAGTGTTTACTATACCTTTCCTTGTGCATTGTGATACTCGAGTGCTTTTAACTACAACTGGCCACCCTAGTACATTAAGTAGCTACGTAATTCTAACTACACCCTTTGTTCTGCATTAAATGACCCAGATATCTGAACTCTATAATTTACCTTAAGCAGCAAGCTTCCTGTATTATTGAACAGCTGAATGAGTCCTGTAACAACCTTAACTATCACAGTAACGAGGCCCGCGGTTATGGCCAGTAACAATCGAAAGGCCTAACCAGCACGTGATGGTTTACTAATCTCTAACCACATAGCAAGTCGATAGTTTGCTGACGTACATAATTAACCAGTGATAGTTGACGTTAAGTATTCACTAACAGTTTGGCAACATAATTATCCACTAATAGGAAAGAGACGCGTGCCACCAACTTGTTCATTAACCACTGATAGTTCATTGACTCGTGTAATTCCCTAACTAGTTACTGATCTGGGTGTAATTATCCACTGATAGTCTGACGATTTTATTAAAAGCCACGGACAGTTTAACAAGAGTAATTATCTTGACAGCACGAGTACACACTGTTAGCAGGAATAATCGCCCACTGATCGTCCACTGCCCTGGCTAATTATTCATGAATAGTTTGTAATTATCCCAGTATATCCTGCCGAGCTGTGTACTCCCAGCAAGCAGCACGTTAAGAGACACACGCAACACTTTTATACGACCTTAAATTAAATGACTACAGGAATTTATTATTATTCTCAGCATTTACTCCGTCCCGTCTCCCACAAACACAAAATAAATAAAGTAAATAAAATAAACATACATAAATAAATACCAAACTATCTGAGAAATTAACTTAATACAAAACTTACTCACTTTCGTCATGATGGTGGTGGTGGTGGTGTCGCCTTCACGCCCACACCCTCCTCCCATCACCACGCCTCGCCCTCGTCTGCCTCCTTCCCTCCCTAAGCTTCGCCGGCTGGTCCACACGAAGCAGTAAGGCAGTAATGAATCTGTTTCGAACCGCCAAGCCAATTCACGTTATCAAAGCAAGAACTGTATTTTCTCCACAAGTACGATAATTGGATTGAAGTAAGGGTTAGAATCATAGTAGTGTGGATGTGCAGAAAATTTGGTTCCGGTACGTAGAGGAGTTTGGAGTTTTATAAAGTGCAATGAGTCTGAACAGCCATATTTGAAGCATAACTGGATCTTTAGGCAATACGTATTTTCTTTCTTTTTTTTGTTCATTTATCGATTTTTTTTATTTGTTCTTTATTGATTTGTTTATTCTTTACGTAAGGCTAAGAAGCATAGTTGATTGTTCATTGCCCTATTTTCTTTCTTTCTTCATTTATCGATCTGTTTCCTTCACTTTGTCTATTTTTTTTTCTATTCTTTATTTTTTTAACGTAAGGCTAAGATGCATCGTTAACTACCTATTACCCTATTTTCTTTCCTTTTTTTTCCCCTTATCGATCTTTCTTTTTCCTTTTGTTTTCTTATTCTTTATTTATTTGTTATTCTTTACGTAAGGTTAAGACATAGTTAACTCCTTACCCCTATCACCACCACCACCACCACCGCCGCCGCCGCCGCCACTGCCACCACCACCACTGCTATCAGTAAGACTCTCTCATTTACATTTTCTTAATTATCCTACTGAGCCCTATTAAGGAAATAAGGCAGGACGGGGCACAACAAAGGGAGGAAAAAATTATTTTGCCACTCCCGAGAATAATAGTGAGCTAATAATAATAATAATAACAACAACAACAACAACAACAACAACAACAACAACAACAACAACAACAACGAGGAAGAAGAACAAGAATAAGAACAAGAACTAGAACAAGAAGAAAAACAAAAACAGCAACCAGAAGAGAGTTCAAAATGAAAAAAAAAATAAATAAATGAATAATAAATAACTTCAAAATACAAACAAACATTATAAACACACACTTCCCTACAATACACCACCACCACCACCATCACCACTACAGCCTTCCTTCCAAACATTCCTCATTCCACAAACGCTCTTTGAGATTCCTACAATGGCAAAGAATGACGAGATCCCTCCCTCCCCACCCAGCGTACAATTATCGTGTCTTCTCGCATGACGGTCTGCCTGCAAGAAACCTCGTACACACACCACACATTGCTGTACTCATTCTCCAGCGCACTTTTGTCACGCAAGCACACTGCACGCACTGGTCAGGTGAATAATGATCGATGCGTGATGAATGTACAGATGCAGGTAATGAGGTGATGTAAATACTAAGATTGTGAAATTACATGTTAAAAAAAAAAAAGTGATAATATTATGCTACCGAGTGTGAAAAAAATAGTAAGTGAATAAATGAAAGTAATAAATGAATAAGTAAATTATATACTTTTATAAAAACAAAGGTGTGATAATGTTATGCTACAGTGTGTGGAAAAAAAATGTAAATGAATAGGTAGGTAAATCTGAGGGAAAAAGTTTGGCATTTGAAAAAAAAAAAAAAGAAAGAAAAGAAAAGAAACAAACAAAACACATGTATATAACGACAAATATAAGTGTGGTATTTGAAGGAACTGAACCAAAGCATAAGTATGTAAATATTGACAATAAAAGTGTGCTATCAGAAAAATAAAATAATAAAATAATAATAATAAAACAGAAACAAAAAAATATCAAAAATAATAATACAATAAGTACTTGAGTAACAACAACAAACAATAAATAATAAAAAAATAAGTAATAATAAAACAATAACAAAACAACAACAACAACAACAATAATGATGATGATAATAATAATAATAATAAGTAAACACTAAAACAACAAAAACAAAGAACAAAATAATAACTAAATAACAAAGGAAAACATAATAATAACGAAAACAATAACAAAAAAACAATAAACGATAACAATTAAACCAACGAGAGAGAGAGAGAGAGAGAGAGAGAGAGAGAGAGAGAGAGAGAGAGAGAGAGAGAGAGAGAGAGAGAGAGAGAGGACACACACACACACACACACACACACACACACACACACACACACACACACACACACACACACACACACACACACACACACACACTTAGTTCCTTCTTCCCATGTGTCTGCAACAGGAACAGAACAACTGAAGGTAGGCAGGTGAGTTGGCGTGCCTCACCTGCCCACACCTGCGCCAGACAAGGACAGGTGACCCGCCGCCGCGTGTTACCTGAGATATTGGTTTCGTCACACCGATGTTTATTACTTCACCCGCCTGATTCATACCTGTGCCGCCGTCATTATTGATTCAGGCACCTGGTGAACACACACACACACACACACACACACACACACACACATTTCCAAAGATAGACTGGAGAGAGAGAGAGAGAGAGAGAGAGAGAGAGAGAGAGAGAGAGAGAGAGAGAGAGAGAGAGAGAGAGAGAGAGAGAGAGAGAGCGTTCACAAACAACGACTCATATGACTAAAAATAAATCAATAATTAAATTAATATGGAAAGTTGAGAGAAAATTCTTCAGATATTTTTTTTCATATTTTTTTAATCTTTTCATGTCGTGATAAATCTTCCATGTCTCTCATTTTCTTCATATCACTTTCTTTCACTGACTTTCCTCCTTCTCTCCGTCTTTTTTCTTTTTTTCTTTTCTCCCTTCAATTTCTTCTTCCACGCATCCTCTGCTCTAATTTCCTCCTCCTCCTCCTCCTCCTCCTTCTCCTACTCACTTTCACATTTATTTTTACCCTTCCTTCCATCTTCTTAACCTCCTCCTCTTCTTTACTCTTACTAGCTTCTTATTCTCCATTTCTACTTCTTTTCGTTTTTTTTTTTTCTCTCCATTTGTATTCTTCCTTCCGTATTCTCTGCCTCCTGCTCTCCGTTTCTCTTATTTTTCTTTCCTTTCTCCTCCTCGCTCCATTGACTGTCTTCTGCTCAACTCCTCTCTCAGTAATTAATGGCCAAACTTGGACTATGGTGAGGAAAGTGCGCAGAACGGGACGCCACGATCACTCTGGGCCGGGAAAGAGAAAACGGAACGAAAGAAACGTAAACTAAAAGAAAAAGGGATCGTGGATGATGCGCTCTCTCTCTCTCTCTCTCTCTCTCTCTCTCTCTCTCTCTCTCTCTCTCTCTCTCTCTCTCTCTCTCTCTGGGTGTTAAAGAAAGATTACTGAAGCAAAATGAGGTTAATATTCAAAAGTTTCGAATAATATTGAAATGGCATCATCGTTTTCATCAGAGGGTTAGGTTAGAGTTGATTAGGTTAATTCATTCATTTATTTCACCTCTGATTCCTTCATCACGTTATGGAAAAGCGACATATTCTGCGAGAAATAAACGGTCAGTGTCTGGAAATTAGAAAACTAAATTAAGTTCTATAATCCTCAAAGTTTTCTTAGATAGCAATGCCGAAACTAGATTGTTAAGTTACTTTACATTAATTAAGTTCATTGATTTCCCTTCTGATCCCTTCACTGTAAGCATCACTATATTAAAAAGTGTCCTATTTTGCCGAGAAACAAAACCACAATGAACAGCAAAAATAAACAGTGTGGGGAAGTTAGTAGGCTAAAGTTACTTTCATAAAAAGTTTCGACAGCAGAGCCAAAACTACGATGTTTCCAGTGCCTATCAAATATATGGGTCACTATGGATCATGAGTCACCGTATTCGCCTCCCAGCGGTGAATAAAATAACGGGTCATTATTCACGTGCTAGTGTATACAATCTCTGGGAACACCCGGCGCCCCTTTGCTGGTGAATCCTTCATGAACACAGCCTGCGTCCCTGCGGAATGGTTACTGCCATGAGTGTTAAAATGGTGCCTTTGTGTTACTGAGAGCGTGGTTATGTAAGGTCGTGATATATTTGCTGCTGTGGTCAGTTCTTCAGTCCGATTTTCTATAGATTGTGTGGTGTAAAAGATAAATAAATTAATATATAAAGAAATAAATAAAGAAATATAAGGAAATTAAAGAAAGAAAATGAAAAAAAGAAGAGGAATAAGTAAGAAAATAACTAAATAAAAGGGTTATAGTTACATGTATTGGAGGTAGACTAAAGGGGGAAAATGCAATACAGCTATTCAACACATTCTAAATGGTGTTGTAAATTTGCACACTTCCCTCCCCCCCCTTTTTTTTTTTTACATACATGAGTTCTTCAAAATATTCTGGACATGCAAAACTTTAGAAAACCCATAACGCCATGTATTGCAGTTTCAAAAATGCAATAGATACACAAGAAATTCAGAATTGTATAAAAAAATAAATAAATACATTTGCAATTGAGAACAATTTTGAATTTAAAATGCTCAAAATACTAAGATTTAAAACTTTCAGATGATCGTTATTATGTGTAATGTAAGGAATAAATCAAATCAATGAAATGAAATGAAATGAAATGAAAGAGGGAATGAATGAAGCGTGACTCATTTTTGTGTGGTCGAGTTATTATTATTATTATTATTATTATTATTATTATTATTATTATTATTATTATTTATTCAGCTTTAACAATTTTGGATTCGAAATACTACAAATAATGCTATCTAAAACTTAAAAATGGTTAGAACTACGAGTATTGAGGAAAAAAATAAATAAATAAAAGAAAATAAAAAAAATGAAAAGAAAAGAGAGAAAGAGAACCCAATAAATCAAGTAAACAAAGCTAGTCAAAAAAGAGTGAAATAAAACTGCCTTAACCTGAGCAGTAAATCCGTGCCTTCCTGTGAACCGCCCACGCTGCTCGCCTCGCCCTGTCATCACCTCAAGGAACACAGAGCGGCGCCGCGGGGCAAACACTGCCACGTGATTTACAAGGCGCACAAGCGAGATGGACTGTAGTTTCGGTCAATATTCGCACTGTTTATCTATTTATTTATTTATTATTTATTTACTGTGAGTTCAAATGGCGTAAGACACATATATAAAATAAAACGTTAACTTTCTGCTCCTCTGGAAAAAAAAACAATAAATAAAATAAATAAATAAATAAATAAATAAGATGAAAATAATAGGCACAAATGAAGGGCGAAAATAAATTATCTGATTAAGTATTGGCTAGAAATACAATATATTTCAAAGTTAATCTGAAACTTATGATTAACTATAACTTCATACATTATAATCATCTAACGCCACAACAAGTTCCAGTCAAAAGCAGCCCAGAAATAGAATACCATAAGAAAGCTTCATTACTTCAAACTTTCATCTCTGCCTTGTGAAATTGAAGAAATGTTTCCTACCAATTTTATCTCAAAACCTCACGACATTTTCACACATGATACCTCCTGCTGTCCGTCACCACACCTTCCTGAATAACTCACCTCACCGCCCACACGTTATGAAGGCGCTGACTTCTATAAAAACCACAGAAAACTCAAGAAATAATATTGGATCCTGCGCCCCTCCACGTGCTCACGAGTCAAAGAAAACGTGAGGATTTTGAGGTATAACTTGAACATGTCTAATTTATTATTATTATTTTTATTCAATGGCTACTGTGGTTCACATACTTCCCTGTTATAATACAAAAATGACAAAGCAACATCCTCTAGTCATATAATATATATATATACAGATATACCTCGATTCAGGGATGTCTTGTTTAGTTGTATTATATCATTGTGATTATTCTCTCTCCAATTAACACTGTGGCCAATTAGAAAAATAAATGCTACAACAGTTTTTATCTTTACAGGTTAATAAGTAATTTCATTAATCTCTATACAATCACACTTCCTTTTTTTTTATGTCCCTAATATAATTGTACATCTCTTGTAATCTAGGCAACCTTCTAAGGGTGTTTTTTTTATGTAAGAAATGCCTATAATTTGCACTGATTCTTAGGACAAACAGTAAAACCTCCAGAGAAAAACAAAAGAGCATCAACATACTAAGTAACATAGAACTGGATTGCTTAAACAGGCTAAAAGTTGTATGTATAAAAATATCAGATTCTTTTCTTAACAAATCGTCACTGAACTAAAAATATGAATGTCTTGCAACTACCAGAGAGAGAGAGAGAGAGAGAGAGAGAGAGAGAGAGAGAGAGAGAGAGAGAGAGAGAGAGAGAGAGAGAGAGAGAGAGAGAGAGAGAGAGAGAGAGAGAGAGAGAGAGAGAGAGACCGTAAATCAGTCTAGTAAATGCTTTAAAAAGAAAACACAAACAATAGTACAAATATTATACACAATAAACCACCAAGTCACTAAGGAAACTCACGCACTAATATACAAACAAAACAAAAAAACAAAAATAAAATAATAATCAATGTAACCAAGAAATAACTCGGCTATCATTAACACCTAAAACATAAAGCTCTCAGTAACAAAGCGCTACAAATTACAGTGATGGTAGAGGCAAACTTCTTCCCTTCCTGTCCTTGTGACCTTGAGGCAACTTACTGTAGTCATAACTCGCTCTGTGACTAGTCTTATGCTACTGAGTTGGGGGGTGGGGGTACGGCTGGCTCTGGCTTGGCACTCATAGTAACTCAGCCCAAGCCAGTATGAAGCCAGAATTAATAGCAGCGTTTCCTTCTTATAATTTGCGTTAGTTTGTAGTGCGTTCCCCAGATACAAATTTGAAGCATTGCCTGGCGTTTGAAGCCTTGCATGACAGATTTGAAGCATTCCTTCACAGAAATTTGAAGTATTGCCTGGCAGGTTTGAAGCATTGCCTGACATATCTGAAGCATTCCACAGAAATCTGAAGCACTGTCTGACAGATTTGAAGCATTCCACAGAAATTCGAAGCACTGCCTGACAGATCTGAAGCATTCCACAGAAATTTGAAGCACTGCCTGACAGATTTGAAGCATTCCACAGAAATCTGAAGCATTGCCTTACAGATTCTTGAAGCGTCTCCAGTGAACATCCCTTTGCCAAAGTTCTGATGACTGATGGGCAAGTTAGGGCAGCTCCACCAATGGGGACTCAAAAAGCAACGATAATTTTAGCTCTAAAACTCAGCATGATGAGCTCCTACATCCTAAATAAATGAGGGATCACAGGCAGTCACCATCTACACTATATGCACCACAATATTGCTGAGCTCATCATCAAACAATTACTTCCTTGCATGGATTTCTCTACCAACTCCCTCAAAGAAATGCTCCAAATAATGCACTACAAATGAACACAAGTTTAACCCTTTCACTTTGATAAGCGACAGTACACACCACTAAAAGCAACAGATTAAACCTTTCTACGTAATGTCAACCAAAAGATATAAGTGTATTAGGTATCAGTGGTCATACAGCACTATTGTAAATGTAGAGGACTGGAGGTCATAAAGAAAACAAGGTATCACAAGAGAGGGATGAAAAGGAAAATGTCTGACAATTTCTAGCCAGTACAATGAGGAACCTATAGAACAAGCAGAAATGTCACAGAGTGGTTAGTGACTAAGGAAAGATCTACCATATACCAGTGAAGGGGTTAAAGAGGGTTGTTCAGCTTAATACCAGCTTCACTATTGGAATCAGTTACTTGGGGGGGCTGACAACATGTTTTTCAGTGAGCCAGAACACGGTGCACTCAGTCACTCGTGGCTGGTGTCTTCCTCTCCAAAATGATACACTCAGCATGTTGTGTAACTGCTAATTCTTGTGTGTGTCAGTGTCATACATAAACATAACACTCACACACTTAAGTAGCAATTAGTAGTGTGTTTGTAGTTTTTTTTTAGGTTTATTTTATCCTCTTTTGAGCTTGGAATACTTGATACTTGTCACTGACTTTTTTTTTTTTATCTAAATAGATGAGGAAAGTTTGGGTTAGCTGGAAATTTATGATACTTATAATGCACTGCCTTGTTCTGCTTCCTTAACTTGCTAGGTTACCTAAATCATGAAGGCACCTGTTGTAACACCTGCACTCCTGCACTCATCCTCCTACACACCTTGGGGCCAAATTGTCCTTGTTTGTATTCTTTTTTATATTTAATACATATCTTTCTTATGTGTCGGATTGTCTTCAAAACTGCACACTTTTTATATACATTGGTAGATTGTCCTTCATATTGCACTTTTTTTCTTATATTGAGTTCAGAGCAAAATACTATGTGGCTTTTTTTTTCAATGGGTTATATTTTCCTCAATACACTTTTCTTCCTAAGCACACATTTCCCTTAAGTCAGACTTTCTTAAACATTGCACATTTTTTCTTCATATCTACATAAAATTCCAAGACTTTCCCAAACATCACATTTTTCTCATTGCACACCTTTCTCTCCTCAGCAGCTTCTTGACACCATGCCCTGCCAGTGACCCCACACTTCCTTCACACTCTCCCCAACCATCACTGCTACAACAAAACAACAAAAAAAAAGAAAAATAAACTATAGCCATAAACAACAAGTGACAAAAACAAGACACTCACAGCTAATCAAATACAAAAACATGAGTCATGTACACAAGGAGAAGCAAAAAGAGCCTCTGGGGTGATTACCGTCCCTAAAATTTAGAAATATCATGAGTAACATTGGCTACCTCAGGACAGACACACTCCTGGGGTTGACTGAGTGCTGTGGAGGTCCAGGCATGGCACCAGCACCACCACACAGTCTGGGCGGGGCTGGGGCGGGCCGGGCGGGGCTGGGGTGGCTCCACTAAGACACACACACTCCTGCCGTCTTTGTCTTTGTGCCAGCAATGGTCCCCCTCGTCCTGGGAGCCTCTTGTGCTCGGCGGTACTTGAGATACAGCAGTCTTACGGTACAGTAGTGAAGGTGCACAAAGAAAGGTGATATCCAGTGCTCAGTGAACACAGCACTTAAGCATAAACTAGTGTAAAAAAATGTCTAAAGGCAATATTATTCAATAGCACTTGGGATGACTAGGATATAGAACCCATAGTACAGACTGTTGTGTGTATAATATATATACAGGTATATGCAAGTGTATACATGTATATATATTATACACAAACACATATATCTATATATGCATATAGGTATATATATCTTATTTGTGAACTTGACATGCATTTCAAAGGTACAGTCGGGGCCAGAAGTCAAGACACCAAGGCATTCACTCCCACTGTGTTCTGCATGCTTCCCTCACCTGCAAGTCCTCCAACCCAATGACACTCTTACAGAGCCTGATCACAGATGCCCACCAGCCAGGGGACTTGCGACGCTGGGAGACACTCAACACAGTGAGAGTGAGTGTCATCTGCTGCCCTGCCTCCGACCCTGAGTGTACAATGTAAGCAAATCTTGTGACTGAATCAGCTTGGCACACTACACACAGTTGCACCAGACCAGGGCAGCGAGAACAGTGCATCAATCAAGTGGTCATGTCCACGGCCTGTCACTGAGGGGTGGGCTAGTCATGGGGAGAATTAAAGCAGCATTCTCCGTCACTGCTTTGTTTTCCCTCAGTCCAACATCCTTTGATGGGCTTACAACCTTACAAAACATGATTCTCAGCAGATCAGAGGAGTGTAGACTGAAGGAACACACAGCAGAGGCAGGTGCGTTTGTTACTCGACTATTGATCAGCACAGTTGTCCCAAGCAGTGATGTCAAAGATAAGTGAATTTCATGTTTATAAATTGAGCAGAAATTAATGTGGAGTAGTAGCCTGGTTAATATTAAGGGACTAAAAGGAACTGGGGATGTGAAAGGTGGAGAAATTTTTTTATATTACTCTTCTGTTTGACACATTTTACAGAACATAAATTAATGTATAGCAACTGATTGGTTTATATTAAGAGCTCCATGCAGATTAAAAACAGGGGATGTGAAAGGTGAAGGAAACTGTCTGATACTGTTCCTGTATGAAATATTTAGTAGAATCTGACATCACTACTTAGAGTGCCTGTTCCCCTCCTCCCCCCATCACTAGCCCAAGCATCCTCTCCTCCCCTCACTCAGGCCCCTCCACTGCCCCTATATACTCACTCTTTCACTCTATAACAGAACAACGATGTATTTTCTAACAGACAGACATTGCTCAAAAGACTATTAATTTCCTCTCAGCATACAAACTCACTAAATAAACTTCTTCCTCTTACTGAGAACTAAATACAAGAATTACATGTTGCTATTTTTTTCCGGTTATAAAATATTAGATCTCTTTCTTTCCAGCGTATCTATTCTATGTTTTGCCCACAACAAACTGAAGAAACGTGGATGAATGTGACGGAAGGTGGAAATGGCAATGACGAAGAATGGAATAAGACGTCAAGGAAAGAAAGACGAAATGAAAACTACACGTGATTATTTCCCCATTTTTCTCAACTGCCTGTTTTGTTTACATATTTCCACTCTTCTGACCTTACTGAATAAAAACCTTACCTAACCTACCTACAACTAAAAACAAAACAAAAAAGGCTATGTAAACAAAAAATAATGAATATAATCAGAATATATCACCAGTTTATTCTAGAAAGCTAAAGAAAAAAAAAGGAAAATAAAATATGAAAATGAAAGTGAAATGATAAAAATGTGAATCTTAAATGTACTCATGACAAACATCCTAAAAAAAAAAAAAGGGCCTTTGTCAATGTGCCTCTTGTGTGTGAAAAGCCAGTTAAAAAAAAGGTGAAGAGGAAAACAATGGAAAATGAGACAACTGGGAAAGATACTGAGGGAGAAAAAACATCTATGAGAGAGAAAGAGAGAAAGGGAGAGTGAAAGAATAGGGAAAAATGAAAGAAAAAACAAGTATGAGATAGAGAGAGAGAGAGAAACAGGGAGGGATGGAGGGAGAGAGGGAGGGAGGGAGGGAAGATTAAACATTCATATCACTTGCTAACCTGATGTGTAGTGTAATTAAGGCGACTAACAGGTGACAACAGTAGCAGTAGCGGTGGTGGTGGTGGTGGTGGTGGTGGTGGTGGTGGTGACGGTGGTGGTGGTGGTGGTGGTGGCGACAGTGGTGGTGGTGATGGTAAGGAAACCGAGAGGAAGAGAAGGAAGACAGGAAGTAAGGAAACAGTGACAAATGAGGAAGAAGAGGAGAGAAAGGGAATACAATAAAGTGAATGAGGTAAAAAAGAAATTATTAGAGGGAAAGATGTGTGAGTGTAGATGTATACAGGAAAGGAAAGAGACAGATGTGGAAGAGAAGGAGGGAGGAGGTAAGAAATAAAAGGAAAAGGATATGAAAAAAAAATGAGAAAGAAAAAGAGAAAACAAGACACAAAATGGGAAAATATGAAGATAACATGAGGAAGCAAAGAAAGATAAGAAAGAAATAAAACAATATAAAGAAGAAACAGAGGAAGACAAAATAGGATGAGGAAGAGATAAAAACAACACAAATAAGAAAGAGGAAAATTAAAGGCAAGGAAGAGATGAAACATGAAGAAAAAAACAGAGGAAGATAAAAGAAAGTGAGGAACATGAAAAAGGTGAGGAAGGATGAGAGGCTAAGGTGTGGGTGGCTTATATTTAATGCAGTTTATCCTCACATTCATGCCTCACCCTGTACTTCCTTCCTTTCACTACACGAAGAATGAGAAACTATGATAAGCAGCCGTGAGACAAAATATTGATGTGCGGCCATAATGGGAGACACTAATAGAGGCGTTTGGTAACATGGAACATCACAGTCTTGTTACTGATACACTTCTATGGTTCGTCAATACCTGCGAAATGCTGTTAATAAATCATAAGCACAGAAGGATTTAAAGTAGTTATGTACAGACTTCAAAACAGCAAATGCAAGTGAACTAATGTAAAATTGTTTTCTTTTTTTTTTTTCTTTTTGTAATTATGTCATCATCAGCAATTTGTAAATATCGAAGCTACGAAATAAATGCACACATCATAATATTACATGCTGGGCAACTTATGTTTTTATCTTTTTTTTTTATTTTCCATAAAAAAAAATGAAAAAAGAAATCTACTCCAGTACATCTTAAAATATCAAATGCAAGTTGACTCATATCACATTTTCTATTTTGTATTTCCCAGATGAAGAAAATGTAAAACTCTAAAAATTATAAACCACAAAAGCATCAAATGGCAAACAGGTCATTAACATTAACCTCTCTGCTTTGAAATCACCATGTTATGAAGTCATCAGATAACCAAACACACAAATGCAATAGACACAAGCACATACTACACAAACAAAGCACCAGTAAGTCTGTCAATTGCTTTCATTTCATACCACACAGTCACAAACTCTCCCTACACAAGAGCTTCACCAGTATAACTCCCACAAGTCATTTTCTAATTTGATGTTACGTAATCCTGCTGTTGTCCTGACCTTCATCAATTATTCAGTCAGTCAACATCCTTGCAACACATTCCTCAAACATAATTATCCAACAAAGAGAAATTAACCAATCAACAGTTTCTCTAATACGAGTAGATCACTTCCTTTACCTTTTATAGCAAGTTCTTCCTATCACAGTTCTTCAAGGTAAGGACTGGTGCAGTGGTGGTACAGGGGTCCAGCAGTGTTGTGGCCCCAGTGTTAGTCATGCCCTGTTTTGTATAATGAGTGGAGCTACATGTCTTTTGCATCAAGGCAGACTGAGAATTACATGCCTCTCCTCATAGCAAGGCACCTCTCTCTCTCTCTTTTTCAGCCTACATGGGGTGGCATTCATACAGGGATGTAATGGTTTGAAGGGGCTGCACTTCAGTCCTGTCTAATATGGTTACATTAATAAACCTCATCTATTTATTCCATTCAATCTAATTGTACATTCTCCTGGGCACAGCAGTGTTGAAGAGTAAGCTATGGTCCTGTCCAAGACACTTAACTTCATGTACCTCTATTTCCTCCTTATTCAGTCTTATTTCATCTTGTGTTGGGTGCAGGGGTCTTAAGTGTGAAGCTGTCATCCTGTACAAGACACCTAAATTCATGTAGGTCTTTTATTTTCCCTCTATTCACTCCTATTTCACATTTCCCCTGGCACAACACCCCTCTATTCACTCCTATTTCACATTTTCCTGGGCACAACAGTCTTGAGAAATGAGCTACAGTCCTGTATAAGATCATTAAATTCATCTAGTTCTTTTATTTTCCCTCTATTCACTCCTATTTCACATTCCCCTGAGCACAACAATCTTGAGAAATGAGCTATAGTCACATGTACCTCCTCTATTTTCTCTCCAAGTGTAATTTTTCTTGGGTGCAGCAGCCTGAGTGTTGAGGTGTTGCCCTGCCCTGTGCCTTGTGCGACCAGTGTAGTGTGTGAAGGGTTCAGAGGAGAGGGATGGATGCACTGTGGTACGGCTGGTTGCAGGTGAGGTTGGGACCAGGGGGAAGGCAGGGGCTGTTACAATTGCTCAATCACACACACACACTCATTCATGTAGTAAAGGAACGCACATACACACACGCACACACACACAGATGTACAGACGGTGATATGTCAACCCTTTCAGTGTGTTTAGGGAAGAGGGGCAGGTAAGGGCAGCAAAAATCACATCCCTAGTCACTCACACATGACGGACACTCACGCTGTCACTTCACGACTAATAGACACAGGTAGAAAAGGTTAACAGGATTCATGAGTGGCCTGACTGACTGCCCCTGTCTAAATATAGTACCACTTTCTCTCGTTATCTTGTTTTATACCTTTTTATACATCCTACGGTGAATAAAAAAGAGTGATGAAGCATTTACAGTGACTGACCCGTGTTGCAATATGTGTGTGATGTGATACATACAGAGGGAGAGAGGGAGAGGGAGAGAGAACAAGGATCACAGGGAGATGAGCCACTTCACCTACTACTGGGCTGGGTGAGGTTAAGTTAGGTTAGGCTTCAATCTATAACTGACACCAAAGAACTCTGTGGGATGACTGCAACAGAATCTCCACTTATTTCTGTCCTTGCATTCATTTCTCACACACTCCAGCCCTCTCATACATCTCTCACTCTCTCCTCTCACACACTGGCATTCTCTGTCCTCTCATTTCACCGGCAGTTGTTCTCTTACACTCGTACATTCACTCATCTGTCCGTCATTCTCTGTCCACAGCCAGACCACCTTAGGGTACACTAATCCCCTGAATCACTCACACTTCACTCCTTCACTTAGACACATCCGACCTATCATTCACTATTTCCACCACACATTCTACACACACACAGTCATTTGTCATGTCATGGATTTCAACTGCACCTAACCTCCCCTGACCTACCTTAGCCTTATGTACCCTAACCTAACCCAGTCCAAAAATACGGCGACTAATCTTAGTGTGATCCAGGAACAGGAAGTTTTCGGGGGAGACTGAGCTGGTACCAATTGTGTGTGACAGCAGCACCTCACAAGACAAGGCTGGTGAACCCCTGGAGGCAGCCGAGGGAAGCAGTGGCAGCCTCCCAGTGTGGCACGGTGTTGGGTATTGTACTTGACTCACCCCCCTGGGAATAAATGACAAACCCCAATGACGAACCCCAAGACAGACAGACCCCAATGTTCGATTAATTTTTTTTTTTTCTTCATCAAAAATACTTCGTAGTGTTGACTCCACAGCGTCTCTATGTACAAAGTGGCGGCGTGTCGTATGATACAGTCTATATGCAACGGAATCTTCATATACATATACGTACGTAATGGTTTGTTGTTTTTATATATATACATGTATGTTATGTATGATTGGCTACTCTAGAGCAAGGGTAGCATGGGAATGAGTGAGTGTGTGTGTGTGTGTGTGTGTGTGTGTGTGTGTGTGTGTGTGTGTGTGTGTGTGTTTATTTACCTATTTGTATTTATATATGATTGAGTTAAACTTGTAATATTCCTTCTCTGTGAGTGTGTGTGTGTGTGTGTGTGTGTGTGTGTGTGTGTGTGTGTGTGTGTGTGTGTGTGTGTGTGTGTGTGTGTGTGTGTGTGTGTGTGTGTGTGTGTGTGTGTGTAAGTTGTATATATGATCATGTATAAATGCAATGTCTATGTGCATGAAATAAATGCTAAAGCAGACAATAATAATGATAATAATAGTAATAATAATGATGATAAAAAGTTCTCTTCAACAGCAGTGTGACCGTCAGAAAATTTAGTTGCACGTCACTGACCAGCCGAGAGGGGGGTGGGGGTCCCGGCGTCAGCGGCCAGCAGCCCGGGGGTACAAGGCTGCCCTGCTCCGTCAGTCCGGCCGCAGGATGTCTTTTTTGGGTATCACCTCAATCACCAACACCTGGCGGAGTGCAGGGAGGAGGGGAGGTGAGGCAGAATGTCATCAGAGGGAGACAGAGGTGATCTCTGCTGCTTCTCAGTGTTAGGGTGTGTATATTTAGTAATTTAATCTTTCCCTCTTAGTTGTGATCATTTTTAGGGAAGATGAAAACAAGATGGAATGAAGCAGAATATATTTGATAGAAATTATGGCAAAGTTCATTTATTATGCTTCATATATTGAATACTTAAATAGTTTTCTTTTTTATTAAGATCCTTTTTTTGTTAAACTATCATTCTACTTCACTATTGCAAGCATAAGATGCTCACTTCTTTTTGGTAGTATTAACATTCATAACATTGTTGGTATCTAAAATCATTCCTTGGTTATAGTATTTTTTTAAGAAAGTATAATTCTACATGTTTTGATAGAACTGATAACTGAAAAAGAGAGGCACCAGCAATGAACAACCCTCACACAGGTGTCGTCAGGTGAGGGTGTCACTTACATACTCCATGAGGGAAGAATTATCACATCTCTGTCTGGTGAGTCTCCAGTGAAGGCCAAGCTTGTGGTATAGATTGGTGTTCTCTGCTTCTAAAGTCTTCTCTATTGCATTTCTCGTCTGAAAAAAGGTACCATAAGATAATGAAACCATAAAGAAATGAAACCTTGCCCTTTTGTTCACTGCCACCATCACTTTATTAACTCTCTGATTACTCATTACTTTGTTTGCATGACCCTAGATGATTCTAATGACCTGAAATAAAACTACAGGCACCAAAAAGATTCAGTAACTCTATAACTCCTTTTGTTGTCAATGGTATTTTTTGGAATTCTACTGTTAACTTAAATAAGACCAATTTATTAAGTTTGAGGAATAGTCAGCAATCAAAGAGTTAAACAGGTGACAGCTGAAGTACCATCATGACCACCTTTGCTATCTATCTCATTCGCATCAGCCAAATCCCCAAGATGAAAGACCAGAGCAGATATACCTTGGGACAACTTTCACCTTTTCCACAACACACTCCAGTACCTATAATGAAAAGCCTGGACAACTTTACATTCACATAAAGCAGGCTGGGAGACTTAATGAACAATGTACTCCTGCCTGTACCAAGAGTGAGGGAGATGTCCAATTACTGAGACAAATAACTTAAAGAACAACATATTCCTGCTTGTACTAAGAGTGAGAGAGATATCTGTTTACTGAGGCAAATAATGAACATTGTATTCCTGCCTATACAAAGAGAGACATGCCTGTACTGAGAATGAAAGGAGACACACGTGTTTACTGAGACAAAATAACTTGAAGACACTATTCCTGCCTGTAAAAAGACAGACAGGAGACACACCCGTTTACTGAGGCAGATGACCGGCCAGAGGGAGCAGCCGCAGGTACACAGGCAGAAGCAGCAGCCACAGAGGAGCCAGCGAGCAGACACGGGCAGCGTCTTCCTCAGCACAGTGTTGACTCGCCCCACTGAGCCGGCAAACTCCTCGGGAGCTAACCTCCCTGTCAGAGCACTTGGGAAGTCACGGCAAAAACGATTGCTGAGTCCGAATCTGAAAATAAATGGTGAAGTTGTGAATTTAACCTTTCCTTTCACTGAACTTTTTTGGTTTCACTTTCGACTAAAAGGAATTACCACCCATACAAGTTTCTGAAGAAGTGACACAATATTCTATCTATGTATGTATTTTATGTATTCATCTTATTGTCATTGAGGTAGAGGGTTAGATCACTAATTAAATCTTGCCTCTCATTCTACAAGTTTCTCAATGTGATACAATATATCTATGTATTCTATATATTCATCTTGTTGTCACTGAAATATGGGATCAGATTATCAATTAAATCTTGCCTTTCACTCTTCAACTGCAAGGAATAATTACCCCTATGAGTTTCTGAGTAAGTGATACAATATTTTAACTGATGAGCTTCTTCTTCTGCTTTCTATGTACTTGTCTTGCCGCCAGTGGGTGTGCATAAGTGTCCTGTTCCAGCAAGGTGATGCAGCAAGGTTCTGTTCCAGCAAGATGGTGTGTCTGTAATAACACCTAACATGTCTTACAGCTTAATTTTTTATGGTCTCAAATGTATTAATGTTTCTGTGATTGTTTGTGTCACAGACAATACCACAGGAGTATAGGTGTGGCAAAACAAGTGTCTTATAAGCAAGATTTTCAGTGTCTTTTCTAATTTTATTTTTCTAGGAGCAAAACCAAGAGCAACATAATAAAAAAAAAAAAAGAAAGAAAGAAAAGAAAGGTCCACTGAGGTGCCGGTCCCCAACCAGGGTCAAAAATGATGGTCAAAAAATTGGAGGATAATTGTCTTGAAATATACTAAGGACTGTGCAAGAAGTCTGTTGTTCTGATGCTGCTCACACGTGTTCTGAATGTCCTTTGAGCTGTGGGTACTTAGGTATGTATGGGAAGAAAGTGTCAAGACGAGTTGTGGAGTTTGTATGAATGAAGTGAATGTGAAGGCGCTGTACAGTCATTCACCATCTGGCTACACAGTAATCAAGTCAAGGTAGATTCTGTACTAGAAGACCTTGAAAACACCAGAGACACTACACACCACAAGACCACGACACTACATCACACAGCACCAAACATCTGCTGTACCACCGCCCGCCCACACACACACACGCACATACATACATACATACATACACACACACACACACACACACCAGCTGGGCGTGGCGCGCATACAACACCATAATTATCCTTCTCACAACTGGGAACATAATCCTTTACACACTTACAATCTTTTCCTTTGTTCCCGGAAGTTAGTTATCTCAACAAAGAAGCAGGAAAAGCTATGGAAAACACGCCGCCAGATAACGCCTTACGATATTCTCTTCTGTCTAACCCGTCGCAGAGGTTAATTGTAAGTTAGTAAGTACTGTTTCCATCATCATCTGGCCTCCCTATCCTTGGTAATAGAGGCAGTGTTGCTTCCTCATCAGATTAAGGCGGAGGACAACAATGACACTCGACTTCTCGTGTCTACTGAAGCGTTAATATATGTCTTATTTGCTTGTACTTACACTGTGATGTTGCCCGCGCCTCTAATGATGACTGGCTCGGGCGTCTGCGTGTAGGACTCCAGGGATGAGGAGGAATTGTCTTCGTCATCTCTCTCGATTGTGTTGATGGCATCGAAATCTGCCATCTTTGTTTACACTGAAGCAGGAAGAGACCGCGGAACTAACTATTCTTTTTTTCCTTGAAGTCAAGTTTACGTTTATCATTACTTATTTCCACCTATTAACACAAAAATAAACAAATTAAACTTTGTTTATAAGAAAAACTAGTAAAAATGTAAAAGTAAAGATTAAGTGTACTTTCATAGCTACTTATTTTCACGCACTAGCATTATAACTAAACAAGATATATAATACTAATAGGAAAAATTAATAAAAACACAAAGATAGTAGTTAAAAGTCTATAGAATTAACATGAAAAAAAATGCTTAGCTCAGCGATCTCTCTCATGCTACTGCTGCACTCCTCCGACCAATCACGGAATGAAAACATATGACGCAACCGATCCTTTCCCCAATCACGAGGTGCAAATACGTGACGCAACCCCGAGCCCCGCCAATCACAGGGGAAAGTTATGGGGCGTCAGTAGAGGCTCACTATTCTCGTTAGTAATGTAATAATAATGCACTGCTCTTAACAAGAACTGCTGCACCGCAAACAAAAAATATAGTGCCTCTCTTTATTGATCCAAGCTTTACTGTTATACAAGCTTGTGGGGTTTTTTTTTTTATTGTTCAGAAGTTTAAGGAAATGAATAAAGAGGAGAATAAAATGCTAGTCACGTGTCCTTTCTGATTAACACTTGTGTAGTTATGACCAGTTATTATGCGGTTAGCTTCCTGCTATGGCCATTACTTTCAATAACTGCTAGACACTTGTAACTCCTATTTGTGAATAGTGTCATAACTAATCATTACTTCTGTTATTATATATATGACCACACAATGTGCTATATGTACTACCAACTGCTGGGTTATCTTACTACTTATACGTACTTAAATTATTAAAATAGTGGGCACTACTACTACTACTACTGCTGCTGCTATTACTACTATTTTTTTTTTTTTTTTTTGTAGAGGGAACACCGGCCAAGGGCAACAAAAATCCAATAAAAAAAAAATTAAAAAAAGTCCACTGAGATGCCAGTCCCCAAACAGGGTTCAAAGCGGTAGTAAGAAAATTGAAGGTTGTCTTGAAACCTCCCTCTTGAAGGAAATCAAGTCATAGGAAGGTGAAAATACAGAGGCAGCCAGGGAGTTCCAGAGTTTACCAGAGAAAGGGATGAATGATTGAGAATACTGGTTAACTCTTGCATTAGAAAGGTGGACAGAATAGGGGTGAGAGAAAGAAATTGTGCAGCGAGGCCGCGGGAGGAGGGGAGGCATGCAGTTAGCAAGATCAGAAGAGCAGTTAGCATGAAAATAGCGGTAGAAGACAGCTAGAGATGCAACATTGCGGCGATGAGAGAGGCTGAACACAGTCAGTCAGAGGAGAGAAGTTGATGAGACGAAAAGCTTTTGATTCCACCGTCTAGAAGAGCGGTAAGAGTGGAACCCCCCCAGACATGTGAAGCATACTCCATACATGGACTACTGCTGCTATTACTACTACTAATAATAATAATACGATGGTCACTACTACTACTGCTACTGCTACTACTACTACTACTAATGATAATAATAATAATAATAACAACAACAACAACAACAACAACAACAATTCGTGTATCAAGAACACCTCGGACAAAAAAAGCAATAGATAAATAGACGAATAAAAATAATAAAATAAAAGCTTCCCGACAAAAAAAAAAAAAAAACCCTACTACTACTACTACTACTACTACTACTACCATCCCTAAATAAGGTTTCAGAGGAGAAGAAAAAACACGCCATTTTTAACTATAACAAACGTTTTACTGATCATACAAAGATCACAGTTTACATATATAATCTTTTATCAAACATGAAAAGGTGAAAAAATCCATGGTAAGTTGAGTTCACATATCTTTTTTTTTCATATATACTTATGTTGTAATTCCAGTGTGAAGGTCGGTGCTAAATCAGAAATAAGCATTGGGCGAGTGGTACATTATGTACGAGAGAGAGAGAGAGAGAGAGAGAGAGAGAGAGAGAGAGAGAGAGAGAGAGAGAGAGAGAGAGAGAGAGAGAGAGAGAGAGAGAGAGATTTGAAACATACCTATCCGAAAGAAATGCAGAAAGAAACAAGGATGAAAGGAAGGAAGCAAGAAAAGAAAATGCAGAAACGGAATTAAGGAAGGAAAAAAAAAAAGAAAAGGGAAGAGAATAACAATTCTTATATTTTTTTCCTTGCTTTACTCGTTCACAAATAAATAGATAAATAGGAGCACTCGACCTACACACATGAAAAACACAATAATTAAGAGAGGGAGAGGGAAGATGAAAAGCGGACGATAAAGAAACATATAGAAAAAAAAACTAAAAGTCTTAGAATGAAAGAAAAAAAAAATAACAATAATAGATAATAAACAATCGTGACAACAATAATAATAATAATAATAATATAATAATAATAATAATAATAATAATGAGACAGCGTGAGAGACAGAAATCAATACATCAAATAGTCATGTATTATTTATAGAGGCACATCTTGGGCTAAAACTCAAAAAGAACTTATTTTCTATTAGGATCTAAGAATAATTAAGATTACTTGAAGGGGAGGGGTCGTTGTGGGGGGTAAAGGGGGGAGGAGGTCTCAAGTAAGGTCAGCAAACCATCCTGTACCCCTTTAGCTTGACCCTAATTGAGGGCAGGTCATCAGCGTGGGTGACCTAAGATGCTAAAAAAAAAAGTTTCCTATTACATTTTCTTCATATTTTTTTCTAAATTTTCTCAGTATTTATCTTGATTATATTTTCCCTTGTTATATATAAATCATAGTTATTTTCCTCATTTTCTCTCAATATTTATCAAGCTTGCCAAGGTTTTCTTTTTTTTAAATTGTAGTTCTTATTTTATGTGTCTTCAAGTTTTTTTTTTCTCTTATTGGTTGGTCATGTTTTTTCTCGGTTAATAGGCATAGAAGATGGCTGCTTAGGCCTAAAATGTCCATGCCTATGTCAGCCAGTCATTATAATCAATCACCAAAGTCATTGTCATTATTATCCTCAGCACCTAATAATGTATTCTTTTATTTATTTATCTTTTTTTTTCATGATTCTTTGAGTTTTTTTTATTGCTGAGAAAAAATTACTTCTCAGTATTGATATTTTTTCTGTATTAAATATATTAATTTTTCATGTTTTTGTTCTACTAAGTACATCAAAATGGCACCGGCTGACCACATACATATATCACATTATGTATTAGTAGGTAATCAGCTTCATATTATGTATATTTTGTTATATTATATACATTTACACTATGTACATAAAGTCATTTATATTTTTACAAGGTGGGGAGGGTTGGGGTGTATATATATATAATGCTAAACAGTATTCACAATCCCACAGTATTGGACAGATCCACAAATTATGTAAAAATTCAATAGATCCATAACTTTTCTTCCTTCAAAAGTTTGCCCTAATTTTTTTTTCAACTAATTACAAAATCTGGCCAGAGCAAGTCCTCAGTTCATGCAGTTCAAGGTGAAGGATTGAATATGACTTGTTTACTCATCACTTTATGACTGGAAACCCCAACAAGCAGCACTGAAGTAACACACTGGCATGGTTAAAAGTCAACCAAACTGCTGCATCCACTTCCACTGCTTCATTTCCTCTCAGTCTCAAGTCCTCCCATCTGCTGACTGTCTAAACATGATGTGACATTCTAAACGGCAAAGGACTTCATGATGAGGGGCAACACCAAGCAGCAGAGAGGAGTGCAGCTGGGTACTTGACATCAGATGACTGCGTTGTGTGGTGCCTACCTGCCTCATGTCACCAGTGCCTGTCCCTCTTTCCCTCCCTCCCTCCCTCCCTGCAGCCGATGGTGTCACTTAGAAATGAATAATTGTGCTTTATGATTCATGACTAAGTTATATTTAGATTCACATGTGGGTTATGTTACTTGATATTTGTTTGTAAATTGAATATTCATAAATTATGATTAACTGCAATTCAAATTTTTTCATTAAGTATATATCTTTTTCATTATTCATTACTTGCATTTTTGGCATTTCTATTTCTAAATGTCAGTTATGATCAGTAAGTGTTACATCCCAAGCTGTGTGTGTTTCCATCCCTGACTGCTGACTTTCCCATGAGCTTCAGGCAGGAAATGACCCCTGGAACACTGGTATGGACAGCAGCATCTGGTGACTGGTGCAGGGAGGCTCAAGGCAATGGAGAAGCAACACTACACTGCCACAACACACTCTCAGATGAAGCCTGCCTATGTGCCTCTCTCCTTCATTGTTCAGTCAATGCAAACTCACCAAAAAGACCAACAAGTGAAAATGTTTTTGAAGTGAGATTTTTTTCAGTTACTTATTTTCCTCTTGTAAGTTACTTTCCCTGTACACTGACTAGAAACTTATAGAAAAGTGGAAACTTGAACAATTCCTTCATCTCTATTACATGAAGATAATATTTTTCCTCTAGGGTGTATTTTCAGTTAACTGCCTTGAATGTGTGTGTATCCTGTCAGTGAGGTGAGGCAAGACACCCGTGGGAACTCGAAAATGAGGTGGCCAGGACAAGCAAGGGCAGGTGAGGGACTGACTGAACCTCTGTCCAAAGGGAACACACAACTGTACAGCCTCACATCTAACAGGGGAAAAAAAAACCTGCTTGTTTTGTCTAATCCGACGTTTTTCCGCGTTAGCAAGTGGACATGACAAGCTTAAACTTACAACTGTATATTAACATTTCTTTTGCAAGTGTCCTGGGCTGCTTAGAGTAACATACCACACCTTAAGAGATACATCTTAGTACAATACGGGCAATGCTTACACTCAAGGGGGGCTATGGAAGGGAGGAGAGACACAGGGATGTAGTACAGTATAGGAAGATGATATGGAGAGAGCTGGTAGTAGTATTTTGGATGATACAAATACCTAACAGTTCTATTTACAGCACTTCACCACCAGAGGGCCGGAACCACACACTGAAGGAGGGAGAGGAAGGACCACCAACACAACCTCTCACCTCTAGAGCCACGATTCCTATTCTGGCTCCTGTGTGGTGGCTTGCGGCTCCCCCTGGTGGCAGAGTGGGGGTAAAGGCCACAGCACTCTTTAGATATGCTCCCAGGGACTAACTAAATCAAACACAGATGAGCTATGCAGGGCCAGCCACACAGTATAGGTTGCTCTCTTGGGGTTCACTGAGTTTTAAGGGAAATAGTACAGTATATGCTAGCTGGAGTGACTGGGTGTTATGTCCTGTGGGATATTAGGGAGATGGAACTGTGTGGGAAGAAAAATAGTGTATGATAGATGTGCTAAACTGGACTGACTGACTGGATTGGGAGTGTGAAATTTGGAAAATGAAGCCGTGTTGGGTTTTGACTGACGGAAAACTAGGATTTTAACAGATGGGAAACTAGATTTTTTTTTATGTGAGGTGTTTGAAATATTAATAGCTGCTTCTGGGAGATCCACTCAAGCGCACCCACACACATACGCACTCACACACACATACACGCACACATACACACCCAAAGAAGTGATGAGTGCAATCAACATACATAAGTTTAAGGAGAAATGTGATATTATGTATGCAGTTTGGTATTAAAAGACAAGCTTGATGATTCAATGGTGTAAAAATACAAACAGGTAAACACACACACACACACACACACACACACACACACACACACACACACACACACACACACACACCCTCCTTGCTGAACTACATAAAGGCTGCACATTGGAAAAAGAAAAAGGAGGAGGAGGAGGAGGAGGAGAAAGATGACAAATATTAGGACACACACACACACACACACACACACACACACACACACACACACACACACACACACACACACACACACACACACACACACCCTCCTCACTGAAGCACAAGTAATAATAGTAATGTGACAAAGCACACAAAGACTGCACATTAAGACATTTGATTCAAGGAAAAAGAGGAGGAGGAGGAGGAGGAGGAGGAGGAGGAGGAGGAGGAGGAAGAGGATGACGACGAATATCAAGACAGCCACCACCAGTATTGAGGAGCGCCAGGCTGCTAAGGGGACATAACTTTTGCCTGAAGGCCACTGTGATTCTTAGAGACTCGTTCACCACGCCAGAAGACCAGAGGCTCACCACGAGGAAAGAAAGGACAGGAAGGGATGAGGCTGAATGGAGGAAAAAGAGGAAGGAGTGGAAAGGTGAAAAGGATGAAATGCTGGGTAAAAGGGAGATAAGGAGGGAAGGAAGGAGGGGAAGATGAGGAAAAGGAAAGAACAAAAGGAAATAAAGAGGGAGGGAAAGAGGGTAAATATTTAGGTGAAAAGATGGAAAAGAGAGAAGGGAAGGAAGGAAAAAAGGAAGGAGGGAGACAATGAGGTGAAAGGAAGGAAAAGAGGGAAAGAAAGGGAGGAAGCTGGGAAGGAAAGAAGAAAGGAAAACATTGAAGTGAAAGGGAGGAAAAGAGGGAAGGAAAGGAGGAAAGGAAGGTAAAATAATGAGGCTAAAGGAAGAAAAGTGGGGAAGGAAGGAAGGAATGAAGGAAGGAAGGAAGGAAGGAGGGAAGGACAAATTAGTATAGGGAAGAGAGGACTAAAGGAGAAGGTACAGAAAGAAAATGAGAAAGTTACAATTTACAAGCTTTTCTTCTTTTTTCACCTTTTCTTTACAGATACAAGAAAGGATGAGAGAGCCAGATATCACTACAAATATTCATCCATTTCACCATTTTTCTTATTCTCATCTTTTTAGTTAGGAGAAGAAGGGATGAAAGAAGAGAAATGGTAAGCAAGAAAGGAAGGAAGAAAGTGAAGGAAAAGGATTCAGGGAGAGACAAGGTTCAAAAGACACTAATTTTAACTTTTCTTCCAGCTACAATTTCTTTGTCTTTTCTTCTGGTTATTCCTGAGATGACATTAGCTAATCTAAGCATCACTCGCTGGTGTTCCTACAAGGGTCCAGGGTTTGTATTTACACAGGCAGCGTTCCGACACACTCACCATAGTATAAATTCATCTACACTTACACTACACTCCTCCTTGGGCATCATCAGTACAAGTTGATACAAGTCAGTACAAGTTTCTAGATTAAAGATTATTATCTAATGGTCTATAGCACTGCGTCCCTTTACTCAGATAAGAGGAATCAGGACTTATTGAGGCATTGTGGTCACCAGCAAACATTATCATTCACCTCCGATGTCACTTGCCAAATGTTCAGGGTCTCTATGCAATGTTGGGCTCATCTGGGGATCTGCCAAGCCTATGTGAGGTTCAGGAGATCCTTAACTCCCTAAACATTTGGTTCGTGAGGCTGGAGGAACGGTCGGGAAGAGAGGAACAGGGAACGACGAAATGTAACGAAAAATTAAAGGTTACAAGCGGTATAAAATTTCTACAGATACGTATGACTAGCATTCTTTTGGCCACAAATAAATAAGGATGTGGTGTGTACAAAACACTGACCTTGTTATATGTGCTGTGGTATGACACTTATGTAGTAATTCCTAAGCTGAGCGCTGGAGCGAACATCATCGATAACGAACATTGGGAAGCCCTGGTTTGTGTTTAGTATATACAGAGGCCGTCGTCACCGCCGCTAAAAACACTTACAGATATACATTGTCTATCGTACAATAATTCGTGTTGGGATACGAGTCAGCACTCCTCACATACATGGGGAATATGAATGCATGGATGTATAACGTGGTAAACAGTTGATCCATACTGCTATCGTGGGTTTGAACACCAAGGGACAAAACTCTGGGGTCAGTGTGTGTGTAAATAATGTTGATTTTTATATCAGTGACTGTGATATGTGAGGAGGTGGGGCTGCCTTGCTCCCTTCCTTCCTTCACTTTCCTGATATGGGTATGAAAATTTTGAACGTTTTTTTTTGATATGTTGATGCAAAGAAGTCTTCAGTCAATCCTGCATTGGTGATAAAAGTGGCAGAGTAGAAAACCTGCTTTGTTCATTTATCCCTCCCTTGAGATGTGTCTGGTCTGATATGCCTGTGTCTGGAAAGGTCTGCTTCTGCTACTTGATATGTGGGAACTCATGCAAAGTACTAATAGTCTGATTTGTGAGTCATATGCTACAGTCATTTAGTTTTTGCCTCTCAGTGTCTATGAGAAGGAATATATAGATGATTTGCTTCTCTCTCTCATATGTTAAACTAAAGTAACTGTGTATTACAGTCATTTCACTTCAAGTCTTTGCTGAAATGGACCTTTTAAAGTTGATGAGAGAATATTTAGACAGTTCATTTAGGTTTTGCCTCTAAATGACTATGAGAGGGAATATATGAACAATAAATTTCTTCATTCATTATGTTAAACTAAAGTAAAACATGTTCAAGAGTCATTTCACTTCGTCTTTGCTGAAATGGACCTTTTTAAACAAGAGAGGGAATATATTTTCTTTCAGTCATTGAGTACTGCTGTGTGAGGGCCAGGGAGCAGACAAGAGAGTTGCTATGATACACTACAATATCATAGTAATTGATTCACTGCTAAATGTCTATAGTTACAAAAATGGTGAAGTTGTTTAAATGTCTCTCATATAAAATGCTCTAAAATAATATGCCTCTAATTTCAGTTCACTTCCCACATTGGTACTAAGTTGTGTGGTGATTATTTTTTTCTTTCCTCTCTGGGTAACTACAAATACAAATGCATCTATCACTCATGTACATACAAAAACATGTATACACACACACACATACGTGGGAAAGTCACAATACACACCTACATGAATATATCACGCATTCATTTATGTATAATATATGTATGTATGTATGTATATATGTTGATACTAATAGATGAAGCAGCAATAGTGTTCTCTCTCTCTCTCTCTCTCTCTCTCTCTCTCTCTCTCTCTCTCTCTCTCATACACACAAAATACTGAAGAATTATTAATACTTATTGCTCTTGTTTTGGAATATCATCTACACACACACACACACACACACACACACACACACACACACACACACACACACACACACTATATAATACTGTCTGCTTGCCCTCTCACTAAGCCAGGAACATAGAAAATGGGACACCAGGGGAAGGGGTAGGAAAATGAACCAGTAAACACAAGAGAGAGAAACATGAGAGAGACAAGAAAGATCGCCAGCCACTTTAAGTCTCATGGTGCACTCTAAGCTTTATAAGTCACTCGCTAAGGAAGATGAGAGGCGGAATCTTAAGTGTAATGAGGGACTGTGTGTTTTGGAGCTGTGTTTTGAAGTGCTTTAGTCTCCAATCACAACTTTTTTTTTTTTTTTTTTTCTTTTACGGATCACATAGATGTTGTTTGGGTTCTCGTGGATGTTTCTTCTTATTCATGGTGTATGTATTTTTTTTCAAACTATCACTAGAATCATGAAAACACCCCTGAAAAATTCCCAACTGTTTCCACAAGAGCCTGCTAAACCATGAAAACACCTTTGAAAACCCCATTTTTTTTTCCCCACTAGAGCCTGTAAAACTATCACTGGAACCATGAAAACACCCTTAAAAGCCCAATCATTTACACGAGATCCTGCAAAACTATCATTGGAACCATAAAAAACACCCATGAAAGCTTCCATTTTTTTTCTATTAGAGCCTGCTAACCTATCACAAGATTCATAAAAACACCCAAACACTCTTGAAAACCTTAACACCTTTCATTACAGCCAATTAAGCCATCATTAAAATCATGAAAACCTTGATATCATTCATTTAAACCTACTAAACTATCAGTTATAAAAAAAAAAAAAAAAATCCACCCTTGAAAACTTCACTTTTATTAGATCTTGTTAAACTATCACAAGACTCATCAAAAATTATCCACTCTTAAAAGTCTCTTCCACTTCAAGCTTCCTGTCAAGCTATTACAGGAATCATGAAAAACACCTTTGAAAAAAAAAAAAACAACAACTTCCATTACAGCCTGCTAAACTCTCACTAGAACCATGAAAATCCTTGAAAAACCTAAGTTAAAGGCCATTTTCCACTAGTTCATATCAAACAATCACAAGAACATGAAAAACACTCTTGAGAACCCCACCAACATCCACAAGACCATGTTAAGTGAGATAAAACACTGAAACATTTACAAACACAGCTCCTGTAAGGTAACCAACACAGTGCCTGATGGAGTGAGGGGCTGAAGCACTCACATAGACCCTCCTAGTACATATATCATCATCATCATCATCAGCAGGTTAACACATTGACTAGAAAACCCTTACAAAACCTCATCCATCACTGCAAAATGACACATAGAGCCATAATTAGCAGTTATTTATAGACGAGACTGATTGAGACATGATAATAAGCCATCTCAACAAATAAGCTCGGGAAAACAACAAAAAAATTGCTACGGTTACTATATTTTCAAGCTGAGGTAATAGATGTTTTACTTCAGATCATCCTAGTGAGTCTTACAAGTAGTGTGTGTGTGTGTGTGTGTGTGTGTGTATGTGTGTGTGAATCTGACATGTACACCTCCAGCCAGTCTGTGTACACCAAGCTGCTCAAGTCTGTGAGGTTCATTCATGCATGCATGCATGCACACACACACACACACACACACACACACACACACACACACACACACACACACATACAGACACTGGGGTCACTGAAGGGCAGCAGCAGCAGGCAGGGTGAGGCAGGGCAGTGCAGGATGCCCCAATGCGAAGGTACTGGGGGGGGGGGAGAGAAATAATATTGAAGTTTCTGGTGACAAGTTAATTAAAATGGTCTTAATGCATGGATACACTTAGATACCATAAGTGGATATAATTAGATTCTTAACACATACATACATACATACATATATCAAGGCTACATCCCTCAAAAAAACGTCCTCTTATTTACTCTTTTACTTCATCTCAGCCCTACATCAAAACCTATCCTATTCTTAGCTACTTTATTTCACCATCTAGTACACCAGACTGTGAAATCCCCTTTATATTCTTTAACTTCACATCTACCCTATATCAAAAACCTGTCCTCTTCTCCCTTTTACTTCATCTTTATCTACCCCAGTCTAGAGCAAACCTCTCCTATTCTTCCTTTTACTTTATCTCCTTCATCTCCCCCAGTCCACATCAAACCCTCTTCCTGTCCCCAGCAACTCCTCCTCCCTTGCTGCAGTGGGGGAGGCAGTGCTGATTCCTGGTGGCCAGGCAGCGTGGGGTCACTTGTCCGGCACATTAAAGATGATGGAGGGTATTGGGGTAATCAACACTAATTAACTGTGAAGTGAAGGCAAACACTCCACCGCCAGCAGGAATAATGTGAAAAGACTCACTTCCTGCTAATGGATGCACGTGAATTCTGCATAATAAGTGTGTAGTTAATGGAGTATTGCGCTAATTAATAGAATATAATGCCATGCTGCTGTTCTCGTCTAATTGTGGCATGGGAAAAAATTGTATATTGTTATGATAATATGATTTCTCTCTCAATGCGATGACCGTTCGTGAAATGGTGGAAAAAAAAGAATTGTATTATCGACAGCTGTGCCGTGGGTAAATTATTGAGCAGAATTGAATAATGGCAAGTAATAATATTGAAGCAACATTTGAACACTGGTCCTACATTCATATCAAGGTTGAAAAAATATGTAACACACTTTTTAAAACACAGAGGTCAGAACAAACACACATAATATCATAGAGTGAAACAAAACACCCACACTGCAGCCTGATAACAATGCTGTTCTCTCTCTCTCTCTCTCTCTCTCTCTCTCTCTCTCTCTCTGATTATGTTTGGTTCCATACATGAGGCCAGACTATATATTAACTATTCCATTGTATATACTGCTATGTAACTCTCTCTCTCTCTCTCTCTCTCTCTCTCTCTCTCTCTCTCTCTCTCACAGGCACACACATACCATATCCTTCTTCCTACTTCCTTCTATCTATTTTTTTACTCCTTTCCTTTTATCAAGTTTACCTCTCTCTCTCTCTCTCTCTCTCTCTCTCTCTCTCTCTCTCTCTCTCTCTCTCTCTCTCTCTCTCTCTTTCTCTCGCCATACCCTTCCTACTTTTCTTTCTTCTATTTTTTTACTCCTTTCCTTCTACCATATTTACCTCTCTCTCTCTCTCTCTCTCTCTCTCTCTCTCTCTCTCTCTCTCTCTCTCTCTCTCTCTCTCTCTCTCTCTCTCTCTCACCATAAGGCCTGGGGGGTGTGGTGTGTCAGGTGGGGGTTGGGGGGTGACTCGGGGCTCACTAGCTCTGGAAGTCCTCACAGCTTTTGTATTTTGCTTCTGTCTTGCCCATGATTCTGTTGATGACTCGCTTGGCCTTCATTGACGCCCTCATCAGGCTGCGGTTCCTGTCAAATTAGGTTAGGTTAGGTTCCTGCAAGACTGGTTTGCTTAGGTTAGGTTACTGAAAGATTGGTTAACTTAGGTTTCTCCAAGATAGTCCAGCAAGATTCATTAGGTTAGATTAGGTTCCTGCAAGACTGATGGAGGGTGGTTTGCAATGCGGTGATTTTAGTTAGGTTAGGCTGAATTGGGTTGGGTTAGGTTAGGTTAAATTAGGTCTCTCAGATTTTCTCTTTATCCTTTCTCTCATTCACTTAATTTGACCACTATTCCCTCTTCCTCCTCATATTTCTCTCACACAGCACCTTTTTTACATCAATTTCCCTTTCTCTTTCATTTAATCTAACCAGTACCTGCTTCTTGTCCTTCCATCTCACCTAGTCCAGCTCCTCTCCTTGGGTGCTTCCTCCTCCTCTGTGGCCTCCGCCTCGCCACGCAGCCTCAGTTGGTTGAGGATGCCCACCAGGAGGTCGTCACACTTGTGGTTGATGCCGACACTAATCTCCATGAACTTGGCATTGTAGCTGCACGCCAAGTCTCGGCCATCTGAGAGAGAAAGAGAGAGAGAGACTGGTTAACTATTTTATTATTATATATAACACTTCACATCACTAGTGCCATTGAAATCTTCTGGTTAACCCTCTTTGGTATATAATACTTCTTAATATTAAAAAAAAAAAATGAGGGATGTTTTAAGACACTTATTCTCCATTTTTTGGATTATTCTTTTGACTTTTCTTTGGGGACTGACACCTTAGTGTGGTTTTTTATTATTATTGTTTTTGTTGCTCTTGGCCAGTGTGTCTCTTGTATATATGAAAAATAATGATCACAGTACTAAAAATAATTAAATCCTGTGGTTAATTGTGTCAATATGACGTATGTACTAATTTCCAGTAGTAAGAGCAATTAAATCTTTATAAGAACATAAAAATAGAAGTGAAAAAAAGGAAAAAGTAAAGAAAAAAATATAAAAGTAAAAAAGTAAAGAAAAGGAAGAAATGGCAAAGGAAAACGTAAAACAAAGAAAAGTAGTAATGGAAAGAAAGCAAAAGTAAAGAAGAGTAAAAAGCAAAGGAAAAAAAGACAAGTAAAATAAGCAGAAAAAACAAAGAACAAGTAAAAAGAAAGAAAAGTAAAAAAAAAAAAAAAAAAAGACAGCAAAAACTACAGACAAATACGCCATCCACTCACCATCAACAGAGACAGCACGTGACCTGACCAGTTCACACTTGTTGGCGGCCAGGATGATGGCACGGCCCCGCAGCGCGCCCTGGCTGTGCAGGCGGGTTAGATCTTCGCTGCACCGCTGGAAGGACGCCTTGTCTGTGATGCTGTACATGAGCAGCCACCCCTCCGGCAGGCTGGGCCGGTTCAGCTCCGCCTGCAATGCCATGGAGGGTCATGATGAGGGAAAGGGTCATGATGAGGGAAAGGAGACACTGAGAGGTTAAAAAAAAAAGAGAGGGAGAGGAGGTGGGGAGGGAGAATGGGGGAAAGGAAGTGTGTGTGTGTGTGTGTGTGTGTATATATATATATATATATATATATATATATATATATATATATATATATATATATATATATATATATATATATATATATATATATATATATATATATAGAATCATTAAAACATTCCTGAAAACTCCCTGCTTGCTTCTGTCTTCTTCTCTGTTTATGACTTGAATTCTTTCAGGAGGGAGGTTTCAAGACACTCCCACTCCCAACTTCCTTTTTTTCCCTTCGTGGCTGGCACCTCAGTGGGCATTTTTTTTCTTTAATTATTCGTTCCCTTAGGTCAGTGACCCTCTCACATAAGAAAAAAAAGTAGCTTAATAAATGAAAAGCTTACAGAAAATTACAAATCCCATTGGAAGTCTGAAAATCAACCCTTTGACCGATAATTGGCACATCTTTTCTTAATTACCAATCATACTGACATTTTTACTTGTTTTACAGCTACTTCCAATCTTTTAAAATTGCGTAGAAATTGCAAAATCTATTTCTTTTTTCATCCCCTTCTTTATTGTAGGTACTTATAGAGACTTCTTGCATTACTTCTGGCGCTGTTTATCATTGTCTCGCAGTGAAGGGGTTAACGGAAACGGATGTATGTTGTTAAATATGACAGCAATGGAATTTTAATAAAGTACATGCAATTCAAAGCAGACAGAAAGAAACTGATATGCGTAGCTAAATATGGCAACAATGGACTTTTGAAAGCTTACACGCAATTCAAAGTGGACAGAGGAGGTGGGTGGTGAGGGGGGACTGTAAGTACCTGAAGCTCCTGAGGTGTTGATATGTTGACGAACACAATTTCAGACTCCTGGTTGTTGAGCAGAATGGAGATGGACTGTTCCGTCTCGTCATTGCCTGTGTGGAAGAGACACGCGAGTGAGTAAAGCTGTGTGGCAGAGGAGTGACTGGGTGGATGGAAATGGTGTAGCAGTGGATTGATTTGAGCAGATGAAAGTGTACTTAAGAAATTTATGTTTGAATAAAGTGTGTTGCAAAGAGACAATTAAATGAATAAAGCTACCTACTTCTTAAACTACTTGAAAAAAACAATAAATAAATAAAAAAAAATAATTAAATACAATAACGTACAAATAAATAATAAAAAAAAAAGAGCAAGCAAACAATCAAATAATTACATATAAAGAAATAATAAAAATAAAGGAAAAACTGATTTGTGAAACTATACATAAACATTACGCTAAAAAAAATGACACTTAGACTACACAAAATGAGGCAAATAATACAGAGAAGAAGAAGAAGAAGAAGAGAGAGAGAGAGAGAGAGAGAGAGAGAGAGAGAGAGAGAGAGAGAGAGAGAGAGAGAGAGAGAGAGAGAGAGAGAGAGAGAGAGAGAGAGAGAGAGAGAGAGAGAATTAAATTTCATATAATTTCATATAAGATCAGTAAGCAATATGCAGTTATGTAATGATTCTATTTGAGATCAATCTGAGTTACGGGAAAGTCTACCAAGAAAAATCAATCTTCAGGCAATCTTTCACCTGCTACACAGTTTATTTCTTCTTCATCATCTATATGTAAATATATGTACATGTGGACTTGACCTCGTCCACCCAAATGACCACCCCAAAGACAGCTTCCCACCTCTCACCCAAGTCCACCCAAGTTGAAAAACACTGTATGATCTGATTCGTAAGTATGATTTGCCGTCTAAATCCTGGTGGCAGGACACAGCACCACTATTGCAGTCTTTTGTGGTCATAGGTGTGGTGGGCGGCCTGGAAGCAACAACAAAAACCATGAAGTGAAGAGCGGAACACCGGTGTCTCCCTTTACTTTCAATGTTCAGTTGGTAATGTTTTGGGTCTAAGGAGGGTAGGGAAGACAGCGGACCAATAGCGCGTTGGCTTCACATTCGTGACGTCATGCCGACTCCTCCCATTATACATCCATGATAAACACTCAATATATTTTCATACATAATTACGGATCTTATTAATTAAATGAAAGAGGAGGAGCGAGAAGGAGGAAGAGGAGGAGGAGGAGGAGGAGGAGGAGGAGAAAAGTGACAAGGAGGAAGTGGAGCAGGAAGAGGAAGAGGTGCAAGAGGGAGGAGGAGGAGGAGGAGGAGGAGGAAGAGCAGGAAACGTAAGCAGCAAATGAAGGGAATGAAAACATGACAAACGCAAGAGCAGAAAAGAAATAATGGTCGATGATAATAATAATGATGATGGAAGCGAAAACACACACACATACACACACACACACACACACACACACACACACACACACACACACACACATACGAGTTCCTCATTTAAAACCTCAATAAACTACACTTCCCCTCACTCCTCCCATCTTCCCTCTACCTTTATCCCTCTCTCACTCCTTTACGATCAGCTAAGACATCAAAGGGAGAGAGGGCGAGTGGGAGAGGAGGGAGAGGTGAGGCGTCTCCCTTACTCTCCCCTACATAACTGGGAGAGCGGAGGGAAAGGGAGGGAGAGGGGAAAAGTGAGTGACAGTTTCTTGGCTATAGTTTGAAAGGTTCCAACGGCAGGAGAGTCTGATAACACACACACACACACACACACACACACACACACACACACACACACAGTTTTGATAGGTAGGTTAGTGTGTCACAAGATCACACATACGCATCTTCTTACTCCTCCTCCTTCTTCTCCTCCTCCTCCTCCTCCTTCTCCTCCTTCCTTCTTCCTCCTCCTCCTGCTCCTTCTTCTTCTTCCTTCATTACTTCCATCATTATCTTTACTGCCCCTTTAAGCGTTGCGACTACTTCTCTCTCTCTCTCTCTCTCTCTCTCTCTCTCTCTCTCTCTCTCTCTCTCTCTCTCTCTCTCTCTCTCTCTCTCTCTCTCTCTCTCTCTCTCTCTCTCCTTCTCCCTCTCTCAAATCCGTGCCGAGGTATTACAGAAGGGAACTAGTATTTACCTCTCTCTCTCTCTCTCTCTCTCTCTCTCTCTCTCTCTCTCTCTCTCTCTCTCTCTCTCTCTCTCTCTCTCTCTCTCTCTCTCTCTCTCTCTCTACGTAAAAAAAAAATAAGGAGAGGTGTTAACTTTATGACACTAATTAGAGAATATCGTTTTCCCAGAGAGAGAGAGAGAGAGAGAGAGAGAGAGAGAGAGAGAGAGAGAGAGAGAGAGAGAGAGAGAGAGAGAGAGAGAGAAGGGCGGGGTGTCGAGGCGTCTTTTATTTTTAAGTCCGGTTTTTAAATCTAGGTTACTGGAGCGACTCTTAATGATGTGTTTGCTTTCAGGTGTTCCGCGGAGCCCACCTGTGTCCGCTGTGGTGGTGGTGGTGGTGGTGGTAGAAGGAGAGAGATAGAGAGGGAGAGAAAAGAAAGAAAGATTATTGTTAGTATTATTCTTGACAGTAGTAGTATTTGTCGTTGTTGCAGTAGTGGTGGTGGTGGTGGTGGTGGTGGTGGTGGTGGTGGTGGTGGTAGTGGTGGTGGTGATGGTAGTAGTAGTAGTAGTAGTAGTAGTAGTAGTTGTTGTTGTTGTTGTTGTTGTTGTTGTTGTTGTTGTTGTTGTTGTTGTTGTTGTTGTTGTTGTTGTTGTTGTTGTTGTTGTTGTTGTTGTTGTTGTTTTGTTGTTGTTATTGTTGGTAGCGGTGGTAGTGTAAATAGTAATATTGATGTTGCTGATGATGCTGTTTCAACAACAACAACAACAACAACAACAACAACAACAACAACAACAACCATCACCACCTGAGGAACGCAAGTAACACAAACATTACAGTTGTTAATGTGAGATAGCGTCAGATGTGTCATTGATAGATACCTCTCTCTCTCTCTCTGTCTCTCTCTCTCTCTCTCTCTCTCTCTCTCTCTCTCTCTCTCTCTCTCTCTCTCTCTCTCTCTCTCTCTCTCTCTCTCTCGTATGATTTATGTATTCACTAAAGCACTGCCACGGACGAGGAAGAAGAGGAGGAGGAGGAGGAGGAGGAGGATTAGACACCCAAAGAGAAGGTAAGAAAAAAAGAGGAGACGAGACTAATGGAGGAGGAGGAGGAGGAGGAGGAGGAGGTGGAGGAGGAGGAGGAGGAAACTCTCTTCACTATTTCGTCCTTCACCAAGCAAAAAAAAAAAAAAAAAAAATCACGTTATTCTCAG
>NC_087184.1:10992719-11007719 GCF_035594125.1 Scylla paramamosain
AGTAGGTCTCTCTCTCTCTCTCTCTCTCTCTCTCTCTCTCTCTCTCTCTCTCTCTCTCTCTCTCTCTCTCTCTCTCTCTCTCACGCACACACTTTTTGCTTCTCCTTCCACTTGCTGCCCATCACCTTCCTCTCCTCCTCCTCCTCCTCCTCCTCCTCCTCCTCCTCCTCCTCCTCCTCCTCCTCCTCCTCCTCCTCCTCCTCCTCTTCCTTCTCCTCCAGGTCGTCTTCATCTTACTCTCGTCTCTTCCATTTTTATCAGTCACCTTTCCTTTCCAACTTAACACCAGCTGCATGACAGAGAGAGAGAGAGAGAGAGAGAGAGAGAGAGAGAGAGAGAGAGAGAGAGAGAGAGAGAGAGAGAGAGAGAGAGAGAGAGAGAGAGAGAGAGAGAGAGAGAGAGAGAGAGAGAGAGAGAGAGAGAGAGAGGAGGTACTTACAATGACGTCAAATGTTTCTCTGAAGACGCCATTTTGAACTGCTGGTCACACACACACACACACACACACACACACACACACACACACACACACACACACACACACACACACACACACACACACACAGTTTCTTGGAAGGTCCCTCAACACTCACTTGCAAGGAACTGAACTGAAGTGCTCAAGATTCTAGTGTAATTCAATGCCATACAAGTTGTTGGTGGGGTTTCCAGGAATGTTGTATTGCCTGGAGACAACCAAAGGAAAAGTTGATGTAAGTAATACTCTAATCATACGTAATTCTTGAAATCTGATGCTGGAGAGAAGGATTTTGAGTCGAGAGGTTGAAAAATGCATTGGGTTTTTGGAGTTAAATGAGTATCTAAATATTTTTTTTTTACATCAGAAATTAAGGAGATATCAAAAAAAAAGAAAAGAAATGTGTCTCTAATTATTTATCTTGAAATTCGATACATGCAAGAAGGATTTTGAGTTAAGAGGTTAAAGTCTGTATAGTTTTCGAGACGTATTGAGTATCTGAGTAATCTTTTTCCTCTGAGATTGAGAAAATATCCAAAGTTAACTGAAATATTCCTCTAAACATGTGTACGAGTATGTCTTGGAATTTGACACGAGTGACAAGGATTTTGGCTAGAGAGTTGGAAATGTATTGTTTTTTCTTTTAGATTTATTGAGTATCTGATTTTTTGCTTCGGAGATCGAAAAAAAATATCCAAAGATATATTTATATAATTATGTGTGGAATTTAATATTCGATACAAAATAGAGGTATTTTAACAGGAAAGGTGGAAAAATGTATTGCTCTTGAAATTCAGTGTTTGAATATTTTTGAAAGATTGGAGAAAATATCGAAAATTAATGAAAATATTCCACTAATTATGCAAAATTCTATACGAGAGAGAATTTTGACTCGGTTAACATTTTTTTTTTAACTTCAGAGATCGAGAAAATATCCACACTTAATGAAAATACTCCTCTAATTACGAGCAAGTCTTGAAATTTGGTGCGAGAAAAAAAATTATTCGAGCTCGACAATTTTTCTTTCCTGGATTGAGAAAATGTCCAAAAATAACGAAAATATTCCTCTAATAATCCGTAGAGTTTAAAATTCGATACAAAAGAGAAGATTTTTAACTGAAGCGGTCGACAACATTACCCGCGCAGCTTCGAGTAGAGCCTTTTTGAATGTAACGGCGATGCGACACAGGAGAGTTTTAGAATGCTGGTCACGGTCAGAAGCTCAGTGACCTGTAACACCTATCACTGTGTTTAGCATTTTCTTTGAGAGTGTTTCTCAGTAATGTTTTTCGCGCCCTCGCTATCACAATCACGGCCAGAAGCTCAGTGACCCGCAGCAATCACCAGTGTGTTTAGCGTGCTCTCTCAGCAAATCCTCTGATCTGACAGTGTCCTCACAAACCATGACAGCTGACTGATTCCTCGCAGATCAAAGGGCCGGAGATTAAGGGAAAACTAAACACAGTGCAAGGGTGCTGTTTGTTCTCGATTTCTAAACATAGTCTGTGCGCTGAAAAATTATTGATTAGCTAAATTGTCATGAGTGTTTTTCCTTATGACGATGCAGAATCCTTGTTAAGCTACTACTAGATTCATGCAAGATGTCCTGAAAGCCCCAATAACGTCCGCTGAAAACCCGTTAAACTATCACTAAAATAATAAGTTTATGAATACTCCAATAACTCCCACTATAAAACGTTAAACCATCACGAAAAACACTCTTGAAAACTCCAATAATTTCCACTAAATAACGTTAAACTGCAATGAAAATCACACTAAAATCATAAAAACACCCTTCAACACTCCAATAACCTTCATTAAATTCAATAAAACCCAATAAATTTTCAACAACTCTTGAAAACCCCAATAATTTCCATTAGAACTTGTTAAACTATGACTGAAACTAAAAAAAATAAAATAAATAAATAAATAAAAAATAAATCCTTAAAATCCAAACTACTTCCGCTAGAACCCGTTAAAAATATCCCTAAAATCATGATCCTTTTGAAAATGACGACAAATTCTACCAAAACCTGTTAAACTTCATAAAATCATGAAAAAAGGCCCTTGAAAACTGCCACAACTTTCACGAAATTGCCTAAAGTACCGACAGTCTATTACGGAATTATCACTAAAACGATGAAAACATTTGAAAACCCTACGTGAGAATTCCGGATCCAAGACTGTACCTTTGTTAGTGTATTCAACAGTCTCACGTTCCTTTTCATCGCCACTTCACATAATAAATTAGTCTGGTTCTTTTTTCTGTTCCTTATTTTCTTTTTTTCCATCTATTTTTCTTCTCTTTCTCTGCTTTCCTTCTCTTCTAGTTTCTATTGTTCTCGTGTGTTCTGTTATTGTTTAGCTTCTATTGTATTTTCTTCTATTCTTCTCTTTTTTCTTCTTTTCCTTTGTTTTTCTTCTCTTCCTATGTTTTCTTCTCTTCTGTTTTTCAACTATTCATCTGTTTTTTTCCTTTCTCCTCTGTTTTTCTTTTCTTGTTTTTCTTCCGTTCCATTTTTCTTCCAGTCTTCTGTTTCTTCTTAAATCCTTCAGTTTCTATCTTTTATTTTTCTTTTATTCCTGTTTTCCTTCTGTTCTTCAGCTTTCTTCTCTTCCTCTGTTTTCTTCTCTTCAGTTTTCTTCTCCTCCGGTTTTTTTTTCTGTTTTTCTTCAGTTTCCTTCCCTTCTATTTCTCTTCTATTCCTCTGTTTTTTCTTCACTTCCTTCGCTTTTCTTCTGTTCTGTGTTCCTTCTGTCCTCGCGAGTTCAGTGTCTGGGGGATCAGGGAGAGACAGCCGCGGAGTGACAGTCTCCCCGCGGCGCCTCGTGTGTCCAGCGAGTGGGTCACGGTGCAGGAGTCTCGCGTGTTGGCGGCGTGCATGATGTCTCGTGAATGTCTTTATTCCATTGATCTCTCTCTCTCTCTCTCTCTCTCTCTCTCTCTCTCTCTCTCTCTCTCTCTCTCTCTCTCTCTGAGCTACATTCATTCTTAAACAACAGAACAATAGTAGCAACAGCAGCAACAGCAACAACAACAACAACAACAACAACAACAACAACAACAACAACAACAACAACAATACTGCAGTTATTATTACAACTATTACAATAATACCACTCCCCTTACCTTCATTGTTACTAACACCATCACAACGACAACAACAACAACGACAACAACAACAACAACATATAACAACAACAACATAATCATACAACATCAATACCAATTTATACCAACTTCAACAACAACAACAACAACAACAACAACAACAACAACAACAACAACGGCTAGAAAGGGGCAGAATGAAGATCAGAACACGAGTCAGAGAGAGAGAGAGAGAGAGAGAGAGAGAGAGAGAGAGAGAGAGAGAGAGAGAGAGAGAGAGAGAGAGAGAGAGACATCAAGTTATTAATACAGACGTGAGTTGAAAAGAAAATTATTGTTCTTACATGTGCCGCTGAGGTGACGAGGAGGAGGAGGAGGAGGAGGAAGAGGAGGAGGAGGAGGAGGAGGAGGAGGAGGAGGAGGAGGAGGAGGAAGAGGAGGAGGAGGAGGAGGCGAAATGAGGAGAGATAGAAGTGTTAATAGTTCCAGAAATAGACTGAGTGAAAGGAAGATGAGGAGGAAGAGGAGGAGGAGGAGGAGGAGGAGGAGGAGGAGGAGGAGGAGGAGGAGGAGGAGGAGGAGGAGGAGGAGGAAGAAGAGGAGGAAGAGGAGGAGGAGGAAGAGGAGGAGATGGAAGATATAGGAGAATGGAAGGGAAGAAAGGGTAGGGAAGGGGAAGGGAGGTTAATATTACTTGCAAATGGGGAGGGGAGAGGGGAGAGAGGGGGCAGAGAAGGGGAGATAAGAGTACTATACAAGGGGAGGGAGAGGGGAGGGTGTATTAATATAACTGAGGGGAGGAGGAGGAGGAGGGAAGGAAGACAATGATTGAAATAAGTCAACTAAAGACGATGAACTTTTAGGAGGAGGAGGAGGAGGAGGAGGAGGAGGAGGAGGAGGAGGAGGAGGAAAAGGGAGATAAGAAGACGAAATGAAAACAATAATGAAAACAACAAAAAAAAATCTGGAAGTAGAAGAAGAAGAAGAAGAAGAAGAAGAAGAAGAAGAAGAAGAAGAAAAAGAAGAAGAAATGAAACAGAAAGAAGAAAGAACAAGGAGAAAGAATAATAACAAGAAAAAAAAACAAGAACAAGAAAGAAAAAGAAAACCAAGAAGAGGAAGAAGACAAGGAAGAGGACAAGGCAGACGAGGACAAAGGGTTTACTTACGAGGACTCCTTCCGTAAGCTGTGGACGAGGACAGGGACAAGTTACAAGGCGGAATACAAATACAAGGGTTATGAGGGTACCAGGGGGGGCTCTATGTACCTGGTAAGGGGGAAGCACACCTGCAGGTCATTACTACCTGTGGTCTGTGTCAGGTGTGGGTGGGGAGTAACCTAAGGGGGCGGGAGGGGGACAAGTGTGTTATGAATCTACAATAAAAAGTTGGTAAGCTTATAAATTTACAGGTGTTTTTGAATCAAGGTGTATTTTTTGTATCTTTTGTAATGTATTAAGTAGTGGTAAAGAAATAGTGGTTGAAAGTCTACATAGGTCTACAATGTTTAAAGGCTCGTGTTGTAAAGTGATTGTAGATTTTTTTTTTTTTTTTTTTTTGTAGAAATGTTGCGTGTCATGGGATTTTAATGTATGTAGTTTACCAGACATAAATAAGTGGTAAGTGGATGGTGGTTAAGCATGAGTGCACAAGTTTACATGTTCCTATTGTAAACTACTAAGAGGTACTTATGACAGTAATGTATACAGTGTTTTCTCTTGTATAATTTGTGATATATGAATAAGTGATAAGGGAATGGCGACCAAGTACTAGTTTACAGGTTTGTGTGCTTATATTGTAAACTAAGAAGAAGTCTTTGTGATGGAGATGTATTTTCTTTGTATAATTTGTGATAGATGAATGAATGCTGAGGGAATGATGGTTAAAAAACTACAAGAGGTTACAAGTTTACATGTTAGATTTATAAAGTATTAACAGGTGTTTATAATAGAGATTTTAGTGTTTTCAGTGTACAATTAGTAATATATGCATAAGTGGTAAGAGAATAGTGGCCAAGTATAAGTTTACAAGTGTACATGTTAAAACTGTAAACTAGTAACAGTTATTGAAGATACAGATGTAGTATTTTCTTTGTATCATTAAAAATATATGAACAAGTGGTAAGGGAGTGAAGGTTAAAAGTCTACAAGGGTCTACAAATTTGCAGGTTATAATTGTAAACTACCAAGGATATTTATGAGAGGCAAGTACATTTTTGTATAATTTGCAATATAAGGAAGTTGCAGTTAAGAGTCTATGGGCCTATATGAGTTTACTTACAAGTTCACATGTTAAAATTGTAAACAACTAACAGGTAATTATTGAACATGAATAGCATTTCCTCAGTACAACCTGTCACATACTACACGAATGAGAGACTAGAAACCTGAAGGCTAAGAGTCTGTTGTCTGCAAATGTAAACTACTAACAGTGATAAAACACAAGTATCAATTTTTTGTGGATTATTTTGTGCGGGGAAAGTTGACAGAGCCTACAAGGGTTCACGTGTCAAGAAGTTTACAAGCTGTCTTAAAATGTAAACTACTAAGAAATATTAATAATACAGGCATCCTACTTTTGCATGGTTGTAGTACATGAATGGAATAATGGAAAATGCTCTGTATTAAAAAGGTACGTTTAATTATTTTCACCATCAACGTCTATTTATGGACAGATCATTATGAGTTAAGTAGTAAACACTTTCTAAAGCAATTATCATGTTAAGAGACAAGTAAATAAATAAATAAATAAATAAATAAATAAATAAATATATATATATATATATATATATATATATATATATATATATATATATATATATATATATATATATATATATATATATATATATATATATATATATATCACATTTAAAACGACATATTTCTGGTATTAGAAAGAAGAAAATGTTATGTTAGAAAAAACTATTTTCACATTCAAAAAATAAATGTGATAGTCATGTTACACAGACGAAAAAAAAAAAAAACTTCAAGTCAAACAAAATTAATATTTCAGTAAAACAAAGCAATATACCTTTTTGTAAAGAGACAGATTAGCAGCTTTAGGAAATCAGACTTTTTACTTCCTAAGCAGATCCAAAATTGACAAATTCCCAAACTCACTTAATCAACGAGTTATTGAAATGCACACAATGGCAATTAGTATTTTTTTTTTTTTTTATTATTATGTGGGACAATGATAATAGGGTGATGCATTTTAATGACATGAATATCTGGACTTTTCCGGTTACTGCCATTGATGATAAAACATCAATTCCCTTAATAGCTCACGTTCACACAACAGATGCATCAATGATTGAAATTTGTCTCTAATCTGAAAACATATGAACTTTTTAATGCGCCTCCCCACACGCACCTGTTTTTCCTCTTCGCATGTTAGCAATGAATGAAAAAAAAAGATAAAACAAAAAAAAACGAAACAAAGTAAACGATAAAAAAAAAAAACAAGGAATAAAAGAAAAATAAACATGAAAATTGTCATGATCTGAAACCATATATATATATATATATATATATATATATATATATATATATATATATATATATATATATATATATATATATATATATATATATATATATATATATATATATATATTTTTTTTTTTCTTTTTTTATTTCAAACGCTTCTTCCCACGCACTTTCTTATCTTGAACGTATGTAAATGAATGAAAATTAAAGCAGAATTACTTCAGCCACGGCAGTCCTTCATTACAATTCGCTCCCGGAGGAAAGAAAGAAATTAGAAAGAAAAGACAAGAATCGAAAAAAAAAATAATGGAATGAAAAAAAAAAGTAATAATCTCAAAAACGTAGAAAAAACTCAAGAAATGTGGACGGAGTAAGAGAACATTTAAGGTGATCATTTTAGCTAATCATTTATAAAGTACTTGAGTATCTCTTCAAGACAACTACTTCATTTAATCTCAGAACAAGTTTGACTCGTTTAATCAAAGAAGTAATTCATGATTTTTTTTTTCCAATTTTGACATGAAAACAGAAAAAAAAAGTTACATCATTACAGGCAGGCGGTGTTTAATTAACCTTCAAAGTTCACTCAGGGCAAGACAAATTACTTACTAAATAACTTGCTCTTCGTTTTTCATATATATATATATATATATATATATATATATATATATATATATATATATATATATATATATATATATATATATATATATATATATATATATATATTTTATTTTTTTTTTTTTTTTTTTTTCCAGTTTCCTAAGAATACAGTAAAACAAAAACAAAAACATGCAGTACACATCGACGCAGTGAAGTAGTTTCTGAATGACTGTCAAATTACTGGGAATTACCTAAAGCACGAAGTTATACAGAAGTGATAGTTTGAGTTTATTCCTATTTATTTCAACACGGAAATTTAAGAAGTACATTTTACACCACTCCTCCCAATACAGACCCAATTATGCCAAGAAATTACATCAACTATAGCTTTTTAAAATTTTTCCTACTACATAAAAAAATTCTATTAAAAACACGTTCAGTACATTTTCCCCTCATCAAATTAAGTCGCCATCTAATTAACTGGGCCACTTCAGCCAAGAAATATTTTACCCTTTACTTCATCTTGTACCGCGGCATCTGCTTCATTATATTCAAAATGTCACGAGAGGACCTGGTCAGGCTAAGGATGATACTTTTCTTCATGAAGGCTTTACAAATCAAGTAGCAGCTCATCATACATTCGCATCTGAGCATTGTGGCAGAGTGGCAGGGTGTTGGGTCAGGCTTGTTACGTGTTTGTGGTACGGATACGATCGAGGTAAAGATACTACGAGTACTTCTCACTGCAAAGGGTTACTAATCAGCTAGTGGTGGAGGGGGTGGGAGGAAGTTGTGGAGGGGTTTAGGGAGAGTTGGAGGAAGTGCAGGAAAGTGGATTTTACTGACAAAGGATAAATATACAATAAAAAAAGAAGAAGAAATCTACTCGGTCACTACTTTTGAAATTATAACGATATGTTTATTAATTACACTAAACCTGCTACAGATTAATATTATTTTTTTTTCACAAACCGTACGAATATAAATAGAAACTAAAAAAAAAAAAAACAACACTTAAAAGTACAAACATAATTTACAAAAAAAAAAAAAAAAAACTAATTTCTTTTTTCTTTAATTACGTTAAATTTCCTACAGATTACCATTTTCTTCACAATCCATAAGAATAAAAAAAAAAAAAACACTAAAACTACTAAACAATTTAAAAACGACCCTCTAATTTCTTAACAACCCCTGCTCCTCCCCACCCCCATAACTATCTTCAACAAAAAGCAAATTAACAACACTTTTCAAGGCAGAGTAAACCAGACCCACTTACGGCTTTCAAATATAATAACAGGTAATAACACGTAATAATAACAAAGGCTAATCCTGTAATCAGTATCGCAGGTGATAGATGGGGGGAGGTAATCTTGCTAATCACCTGGTCAATTAGGGTTACTGCCGCCAGGTGAGAAATGGAGTCTCTTAACCTAAGGGGAATTTTGTTAACGAGGTGTGTGTGTGTGTGTGTGTGTGTGTGTGTGTGTGTGTGTGTGTGTGTGTGTGTGTGTGTGTGTGTGTGTGTGTGTGTGTGTGTGTGTGTGTGTAACTTTCACAAATGCATGGGAAACAACAAAACAATGATACTAAAAATAGGGACAGGGATTATATGCAATTCTGTTCCTCCTCCTCTACCGTTTTTTGCCCTTCTCTCTCTCTCTCTCTCTCTCTCTCTACACACCTCTCCTCTCCCTTTCACAATTACATAAAACAAACAACAGAACAATGATATTAAAACAGAAACATGGGTACATATACGTTTCTCTCTCTCTCTCTCTCTCTCTCTCTCTCTCTCTCTCTCTCTCTCTCTCTCTCTCTCTCTCTCTCTCAAGGGACTAAAATGAAGGAAAATATCCGACACAATTCTAAAGAAAATAATAAAGGATTAAAAATAAATATTCAAGGATTTTTCATCTAAATGTAGATTATCTGAATACATGGAAGTGAGAGGGAGAGGGAGAAGGGAGAGTGAGAGGGAGAGGGAGAGAGGGAGAGTGAGAGGGGAAGAAGAGTGTTTTTAGACTTGCTTTATCACACTATCAGTATGAAAGAACATTCTCTCTCTCTCTCTCTCTCTCTCTCTCTCTCTCTCTCTCTCTCTCTCTCTCTCTCTCTCTCTCTCTCTCTCTCTCTCTCTCTCTCATGCGTACTTCAATTAATAATGAAACGCGTCACTGAGTCACCCTCCTCCACTTCGTCTTCCTCCACCTCCTCCTCCTCCTCCTCCTCCTCCTCCTTCTCCTCCTCCTCTGTACCATTCTATCAAGTCTCCTCTGTAAACTGAATAAGGAAGAGAAAAAAATGCGAATGATGAGGAAGAAGCAAAAAGGAAGAGAGGAAAAGGATTAAAAACACGAAAAGGAGGATGGAGAAGAGAGAGAGAGAGAGAGAGAGAGAGAGAGAGAGAGAGAGAGAGAGAGAGAGAGAGAGAGAGAGAGAGAGAGAGAGAGAGAGAGGAAAAGACGCAGTTGGAATTACAATGAAGGAAAGAAAGAGGGAGGAAGGAAGGAAAGAGGGAGGGAGGGAGGAGAGGAAGGAGAGAGAAAGAAGGAAAACAGAGGAAATTGAGGAGGGAAACTAAAAAAAATAAATAAAATAAATAAATAAAAATAAGAAAGTTAATGAGAAAGGATATAAAACTGTATATAAGGAAATAAGAGAGACGAAGAAGGGGAAAAGAGAAAGGGAGAAATGAAGGAAATAAAAAGGATGAAAAGAAGAAACGTGGAAGGAAGATAAAGGAAGGGAGTAGGAAAGGAAGAGAGAAGGAAGGAGAGAAGTAGAAAACATAATAAGAGAAAGGTTAGCGGGTACAAAAGGAGAGAGAAAAAGGAGGAGGAGGAGGAGGAGGAGGAGGAGGAGGAGGAGAAAATAAGGAAGGAAGGAAGAGAGAGAAAGGTAAAAGGGTACAAATAAAGAGAGAGGAGGAACTGGAGGAAGGGAGGGAAGAGACGTGTGAAAGAAAAAAGGAGGAAGAGAGAGAGAGAAGAAAAAAAATAATGAAGGAAGGAAGAGAGGATAGATGGAGGAAGAAGGGAGAAAAAGAGAGACAGAGAGAGGGAGGTAATGAGAGTACAAATGGAGGGTGAAGAATGTAAATAAAGGGAGAGAGGGAGAGAGGGAGGGGGAGGGGGAGGTTTAAAGGGGTGGAGGTGACCAGGTAAGGAATCAATCATCAATGGCATTTACCTGTGTCTTATTCACAGGTGAGGTATTGATTGATTTGCAGGTAAGATTCCCCCCCCCCGTCTCTCTCTCTCTCTCTCTCTCTCTCTCTCTCTCTCTCTCTCTCTCTCTCTCTCTCTCTCTCTCTCTCTCTCTCTCTCTCTCTCAAACACCTTTCTTTTTTATGTGGTTTGTTATTTTCTTTTTCTTTCTCTCTTTCTGCTACTCTTCCTTTTTCCTTTCCTCCTCCGGTCATCTTCCTCCTCTTTCTCGTCGATTTTCTTTTCTTTTGTTTCTCCTCTCTTCTTTCTACTCTTCCTCTTTCATCTACTCCTCCTCCTCCTCCTCCTCCTCTTCCAGTTCTCTTCCTCCTCTTTCTTCTCTCTTTCCTTCTCTTCCTCCTCTCTTCCTTCTACTCTTCTTCTTCTTCCTCCTCCTCCTCCTTCTCCTCCAGTCCTCTTCCTTTTCTTTCTTCTCGCTTTCCTCCTCTTTCTTCTCCTCCTTCCTTCCTCCCTTTACAACCTCCTGCCTACTTCTGTTATCCCTCTCTTATTTCTTCCCAAGCTGAGTCATCTACGCCTCCTCCTCCTCCTCCTCCTCCTCCTCCTCCTCCTCCTCCTCCTCCTCCCTTCCTTCACAAGCTGTTACCATATTTTTTCTTCTTTACAAACGTTAACCTCCTCTTCATTCTTCCAAACTTGTGGCCATTTCGTCCTCCTCCTCGTCCTCCTCTTCCTCCTCTTCCTCCTCCTCCTCCTTCTTCTTCTAGTCTCTCTTCTCCACAATAACATTAATTTTCCTTCTGTTTGTTTCTCTCTTTCCACGTGTTATCTCAGTTTTGCTTCTTCCTTCACTCCTTGTCATTCCTCCTCCTCCTCCTCCTCCTCCTCCTCCTCCTCCTCCTCCTCCTCCTCCTCCTCCTCCTCCTCCTCCTCTTTCTCTTTTACAGTAGCAATAATTCTTCCTCTTTATTTGTCCCTGTGTTTCTCTTCCCTATTGTTATCTTCGTTTTCCTTCTTCTTTTTTTCGTGCCGTTCCTCTTCTTCTTCTCTTTCTCCCTCCTCCTCCTCCTCCTCCTCTTCCTCCTCCTTCATCCTCAGTTTGCCTGCGTTATCACCCGGCTCATCTCCACACACACACACACACACACACACACACACACTTTACGACCCACCTGTGCCGTTTTTTTAAGTCTCTCTCTCTCTCTCTCTCTCTCTCTCTCTCTCTCTCTCTCTCTCTCTCTCTCTCTCTCTCTCTCTCTCTCTCTCTCTCTCTCTCAACACGCATACAAGACAGTTTACAGCAAGTTATTATCATCCTCCTCTTTTTTCCCTTCCCTTACCTCCTCTCTCTCTCTCTCTCTCTCTCTCTCTCTCTCTCTCTCTCTCTCTCTCTCTCTCTCTCTCTCTCTCTCTCTCTCTCTCTCTCTGATCCACGCGCCTTTACAAACTGGCTTGTTTTACACTTTTCTTCCTCACTCTCCCTCTATCCTTCCCTCTCCCTCTCTCCCACTCTCCCTCTCCCTCTCTCCGCCACTTCCTCTCGCACTCGGAACAACACAAGGAAAAATATCCGTTCAGGAAAATGACTCTAAATCCCCACCTCCAATTTTCCTTCCTGTTGATCCTTCTTTCCCTCCTCTTCCTCCTCCTCCTCTTTCTTTCCTTTGACCTTGTTGTTCTCTCGCCTCTAAGTCATGTATGTGTTCTGTAGTGGTGTTATTGTTACACTCTTGGTCTTGTTTAGTCCCTATTTAGTGGTTTGTCTTTGTGTTCCTTTTGTTTTCCTCTTCTTTCTTGTTTGGTCTATTTGTGTGTTGCTGGTTTATCTTTGTGCTTCTTTTGTGTTCCTCTTCTTTCTCGTCCTCTTCTTTTTTTCTCTTCCTACTCCTCCTCTTTTTGCTCCTCCTCCTCCTCCTCCTCCATATTATCGCCTCTAGTAGTGAATTAAGTAAGGTTACATTAAGGTACCTGATTTAATCTCTCCTCACCAAACTTAAACCTAACCTAACTTACCCTAACCTACCATAACTTAACCTAACCTAACTAACCAAACCTAACTTAACCTAACTTAACCTAACCTAACCAACCTAACCTATCTAACCTAACCTAACCTAACATAACCTAACCTAACCTAATTTATCCTAACCTAATTTATCCTAACCTAAACTAACCTAATGATGTATTGTCAGTGTGGAGAGAGGTGGAGGGAAACGCAGGAGAGGTGAGGGAGGAGTGGAGAGATGGAGGAAGGTTACAGAAGATTGGAGGGAGTGAAGTTAAGTGTTTTAGAGATGGGTGGAAGGGTGGAGGAGGGGAATGGTTGAAGGTGGAAGAAAGTTTTAGATGGGTAGATCGAGAATTGGAGAAAAGGGAGGGAGGTGGAGGGAGGTGGAGGAAGGAAGGGTGGAGGGGTGAAAGGAGAGTTGGAGAAACTAAATTAGCTATTCTTCCTGATTTTTCTCTTCCCTTTTCCTTCTTTATCTTTCTTCTTTATCTACTTCTTTTCCTTTTCCTTAGGCCAGTCTCCCTAACACATAAAAGTGGAAGAAAGTGGAAGGGATGAAGGTGTAGGAGATAACGATGAAGTGGAGAATAATAAGCAGAAAGACACTGGGATGGAGAGAGGTGGAGTGGGAGAGTGGAGGGCTGTGGGGGGTGCAGAGAGAGAGAGAGAAAGAGAGAAAGAGAGAGATGGTGAAAGGAGTGAAGGGTCGGAGGGGATGTGGAAAGAGAAGGTGGAAAATGTGGCGAGAGAGTGGATATAGAAAGTGGAGCAGTCTGGTGGAGGGATGTGGTGTTGGAGAGGTGTGATGAAAGATGTTGAGTGTGTGGAGGGTCGAAGTTGTTGTGGAGGGGTATACCGGTGGAGTGGAATACAGGAGGGTGGAATTGAACATGATAAGGTGGAGGAGGGAAGGGTGAAGCGTAGATTGAAGGGTGGAATAGTGAAAGCTGGAGTGGGGTTGGAGAGATGAAAGGTGGAGTGGAGAGGTGGAGTAGAGGGTTGGAGGGATATGGAGTGAGGGATGAAGTAGAGTGGACTGGTGGAGTGAAGGTGAAGTGGAGTAAAGGATCGAGAGTTTTAAGGGAGGAGAGGTGGAGTGAATGGGTGGATTGGAGTAGTGAGCTTTGGAGAGTTGAAGTGGAGGAAAGATGGGATGAAGAGCTGAAGTGGAGTGAAGAGAGAAGTGGTGGAGGAGTGGAGTTAAGGGTGGAGTGGAAGGTGGAGTGGTGGAGTGGTGGTGTGGTGGTGGACAGATCAATAAGGCAGGCAGGCAGATACATCATAATGACAATGACTCCCGGCAGACATTGTCACCCTTAATTGAAACGTCATTACGAGGCCACACTTGCCACTCCACGGTTGGGGGCGGGGGAGGGGACACACACACACACACACACACACACACACACACACACACACACACATTTCTCTCTCTTGTACATTTTTTTTTCCTCTTGCACACAAATTCTCTCTCTCTCTCTCTCTCTCTCTCTCTCTCTCTCTCTCTCTCTCTCTCTCTCTCTCTCTCTCTCTCTCTCTCTCTCTCTCTCTCTCTCTCTCTCTCTCTCTCTCTCTCTCTCTCTGTGTGTGTGTGTGTGTGTGTGTGTGTGTGTGTGTGTGTGTGTGTGTGTGTGTGTGTGTGTGTGTGTGTGTGTGTGTGTGTGTGTGTAACAAATCTTTTCCTCTTCGTTAATTCTGCGGAAAACTGAACGAAAAATAATGAACACACAAGTCTTTCTGATTCGTATCCTTTTCTTTTTCTTTTTTTTTTCCTTTTTTCCCTCATTGTTTCAGCTTTGATCGTAAATCTGCTGGTGTTTCCATTTTCCCTTTTTCTTTTTTTCCCTTTTTCCCTCCTCCCCAGACCTAAATAATTCCGCCAAATTGGGAGGCTTTTCAGAGTTTTGTTTCATTACTTTCCGTGTTTTCCCACAAACTTTTTTCCCCTCCCTCCTCTCTCCCCCCATCCCCTTCCCTCCTCCCCTCTCCCCTCCTCTCCCCCTCTTCCTTCCAACGCAAAGATAAAGAGGACGAGGTAGTGTTTCTCTCTCTCTCTCTCTCTCTCTCTCTCTCTCTCTCTCTCTCTCTCTCTCTCTCTCTCTCTCTCTCTCTCTCCGGAAATGAAGTCAGAATAAAAGAAAACTAAAAAG
>NC_087184.1:11010219-11015219 GCF_035594125.1 Scylla paramamosain
CATCAATGGAGGGAAAGAAAACAATGATTTCCTTTAAACCACATCAAAGAAGATTATTGTTTTCCCCTTCGCCGCCTCCTCCTCCTCCTCCTCCTCCTCCTCCTCCTCCTCCTCCTCCTCCTCCTCCTCCTCCTCCTCCTCTTCTTCTTCTTCTTCTTCCTCTTTGTTGTTCTCCACCTACGTTCTATCTCTTAATCTCTTTTTTTTCCGTCTCTCTTCTCTTTGTGTTCTCCGTTCCTCTTCTTTTCCCTTTCTCCTTTCTCCTTTCTCTCTCTCTCTCTCTCTCTCTCTCTCTCGTTTACGTCTTCCTACTGCGTACTATGATGAGAGAGAGAGAGAGAGAGAGAGAGAGAGAGAGAGAGAGAGAGAGAGAGAGAGAGAGAGAGAGAGAGAGAGAGAGAGAGAATCATAGACAGAAGAATTTAAAAGAAAAGAAGAGAGGGATAAAACACTGAAAGAAAGAGGAAGAAAAGGAGAAATGGAGAAAGAGAGAAGAGGAGGAAGAGGAGGAGGAAGAAGAGGAGGGGAGGAGGGAAAAGGAAGAAAACAATGCCAGAAGTGAGATGTAATGTTGAGAGAGAGAGAGAGAGAGAGAGAGAGAGAGAGAGAGAGAGAGAGAGAGAGAGAGAGAGAGAGAGAGAGAGAGAGAGAGAGGGGTGCCAAATAGTGGATGAGAGTGCCAACGTGTGGATGAGGGAGAGGGGAGCCAAAGGTAGACGTGGGGTGTTAGTTTGGGAGAGTGAGGGGAGAGAGTGAGAGGGGAGAGGGGAGAGGCAACGAGCCAAAGTGAGGAAATGAAACTTTGCAACGTCTTGGCATCAGTTTTGGCGAGGTACTCAACTCTCTCTCTCTCTCTCTCTCTCTCTCTCTCTCTCTCTCTCTCTCTCTCTCTCTCTCTCTCTCTCTCTCTCTCTCTCTCTCTCTCTCTCTCTCTCTCTCTCTCTCTCTCTCTCAACATTCAGTACACACGTATTGTACTTGTTTGCTTCTCAATTATTTTCACGTCTCGCCGCCATTTCTTCCGCCTCCACTTCCGGTCCTTGATAGAGGTTGGAGATCAGTGGTGGTGGTGGTAGTAGTAGTAGTAGTAGTAGTAGTAGTAGTAGTAGTAGTAGTAGTAGTAGTAGTAGTAGTAGTAGTAGTAGTAGTAGTGGTAGTAGTAGTAGTAGTGACAGCAGCAACAGCAGAAGAGACCTAATTACACTTACATTGGTCACCCTCTTCCCTCTCCCCCAGTCTCTCTACACTCCCCTCTCCCTTCTCTCCTCTCTCCCCTCTCCCTTTCCTCCTACAGCAAAAAAAAAACAAACCACTCAAAACTACCTCAGATTCAGGAACGAGAGAGAGAGAGAGAGAGAGAGAGAGAGAGAGAGAGAGAGAGAGAGAGAGAGAGAGAGAGAGAGAGAGAGAGAGAGAGAGAGAGAGAGAGAGAGAGAGAGAGAGAGAGAGAGAGAGAGAGAGAGAGGGGGAGGGGGGGGCGCTAATAACACACCAGGTAGCCCAAAATACGAGTCTTGGCCACACCTGTTTAATTACTGAGTTACTACCTGGACTGAGTTGCCAAATGCCTCGTGATGACCATTCTTCGCGTGCCCGCCCCGTTGGTGTGTGCCGTCATTTCGGTGTTACGTCACGGTTACCGAGGTGACGGGGTGAGTGTGTTGTGAAGCGTCTTTGTCTTGTATCTTTTGAATGGTTGACGATACGGGTTTGAACCATAGAATAAAGTATGCTTAGAATTTCCCAAAGATTCGTCTCCGTGTGTTTAGAAAGTTCCAAAGATGTTCGAAAAGAGCGTAAGAGTGTGTTATGAAGCGTGTCTTGCATCATTTAAATGGTTGGTGATCGGGTTTGAATCACAGAGGAAGGTATGCTTAGAATGTCCCAAGGATTCGTCTCCCTAAGTTTTTGTGTAATATAACTAGGGCGCTGTTTAGGATTGGTGGGAGAATAGATGGTGGAAGACGTGGTCCTTACAGTTCATTAGACGAGTCAGTGGAAAATCTCGTGACTAAGTGAATCATCGTGGGTCTGTTTCAATTTTCGCTTGTGTGTGAGTTTACTTAGGTTAGATCAAGTTAGGTTAGGTTTAGTCAGATTATGTTATGCTAGGATAGGTTAGGTTAGGTTAGGTTAGGTTAGGTTTGGTTGAGCTAGATTATATTGCATTTTTTTTTTTAACGTTTATTACTTGTAGTGTAGTTGTTTCCTGTTTCAGCGGCATGGTTTTCTCTCTATTTCACTTATACTATCATTCTTTTTATTCTTCTCTGATCTCACTTCATCTTTATGCATTTTTTTTTATATCTACGCCAACTACATTAAATTATACGCCACTAATTTTTATCTATTTTAGTTTTGTGTTTCAATTATAACTTCTCATTTCACTTATACTTTAATAATTTTCATCCTTTTCTATTTACACCTAATTCTAATGTATTTTTCTTGTATTTCTATCATACACTGAAACGTAGATATCCTATAGTTGGAACAGCAAGCAGACAAAGCAAGCTGTACCTACCAAATATGACCACAATGTTTATAAAGCCTCTTCAACACACCGCAGAGAAGAACAGAGAGACGCAGTGTTGACATAATAGACGATGTAAACAACACTATAAATGAAACAACAACATTCATGACGAAGCTTAAATACAATGCAGAAAAAGAGAGAGAGAGAAAAAAATGAAAACACAGATCTAATATCGACAAAAAAGGAGGTACAATGTATGGAAGGAGTGTGGGCTGTGGTATTAGATAAGTGTTGTGGTATTAAATAAGAGTATATGCTATCAGATAAGGGGACATGAAGGGAATAATTACACACGGCCATGATTACAGAGGGAGTACAGAGGCGCATTCCACTTTTTATGATGCAGAATTGAGTGTGATGAGGCCAGAGGGGAGAACCAGAGGGGAGAGAGAGAGAGCGAGGGAGAGGGGAAAGCGAGGCAGAGGAAGAGGAAAGAGCTAGAGAGGATAAAAAAGGGGAGAGAAAGAGAGAGAGAGGTAATGAGTAAGAGCTGGGAAGTGGAACAGGGAGGGGGAGAGGAGGATAGTATAGCGAGGGGAAGTAAGAGGAAGTGAGGGGAAGTGAGTGAGGGGAGAGAGTGTCCTGGTTCACGTGTCATTACTGTGGCAGCGTTAGGACAGGTAGGTAACTCCCCTCTCACCTCTCCCTCACCCCTCTCCCCTCTCCCTTCTCCCTTCCCCCCTTCCCCCTCTCCCCACTATCACAAAGCAATGACAGCAGCAATTATGCAAGATCTACAGCCCTCCATCCACCCAGCAGAGAGAGAGAGAGAGAGAGAGAGAGAGAGAGAGAGAGAGAGAGAGAGAGAGAGAGAGAGAGAGAGAGAGAGAGAGAGAGAGAGAGAGAGAGAGAGAGAGAGAGAATAAAGCCATACATATATACTTAACAGACAGACAGACAGACAGACACAGAAAAACAAGCAGACAAGCAGAAAGACAGACAGACAGACAGACAGACAGACAGACAGACAGACAGACAGAAAGACAAATCCAAAAAAAACGTAATAAGAAAATCAATAAACCAAAAAAAAAACATTAATAAAATAAAAAAAAACAGACGAAGAAAATAAAATAAAAAGGAGACAAAAGGAAAGAAAAGAAAAGAAGAGGAAAGGGAAAGAAAAAGCCTTGATTTCCTATTGAATCAAAGTTGTTTGTGTTTGTTTTCTTGTTTCCTCCTCGTCGATTCTCTCTCTCTCTCTCTCTCTCTCTCTCTCTCTCTCTCTCTCTCTCTCTCTCTGAAGGATTCGAAGGTAAAGGCTGTTTTCATGCGATAGAGAGAGAGAGAGAGAGAGAGAGAGAGAGAGAGAGAGAGAGAGAGAGAGAGAGAGAGAGAGAGAGAGAGAGAGAGAGAGAGAGAGAGAGAGACCCCATACACTGTGAAGCTCTGTTGATACAATACAAACATACGAACTCAGGCAAACAAACGAAATACAATAGACTTCCACCACCACCACCACCACCACCTTAAAAGCATCTGCATATAAGTACCTTGTTGGAACGAAAAAATAATGGGAAAAATAATGGAAAAAAATAAGGAAAAAAAAAGTGAAAGAAAATGGTGTATATTGCAAAGACATGGCCGATTTCATTATACGCTATGGGTTTCTCTCTCTCTCTCTCTCTCTCTCTCTCTCTCTCTCTCTCTCTCTCTCTCTCTCTCTCTCTCTCTCTCTCTCTCTCTCTCTCTACTTTTTGTCAATCATCCCTCCCCCTTCACTTCCACTCCTCTCATACTTCCTCATTCCATCACTCTCTCTCTCTCTCTCTCTCTCTCTCTCTCTCTCTCTCTCTCTCTCTCTCTCTGAGCTGGAAACGAAAAGAGGCTGGTGTAATGAAAGAAAATACAATGAAAAATGAAAAAGGGAAAAAAAGAAAGAAATGAATGATGCAAAAATGTTAGAAAATCAGTGACAGAGAGAGAGAGAGAGAGAGAGAGAGAGAGAGAGAGAGAGAGAGAGAGAGAGAGAGAGAGAGAGAGAGAGAGAGAGAGAGAGAGAGAATCAAACACCACAAAATCAAGTAAACAACCTAAACATAACACACACACACACACACACACTTCCTTCCCCAACTAAGAACAATAAAAAAGATAAATTAAACAAAAATAAAGACAGCCCTTTTAAAAACACCCCTTTAAATTCCCTTCACCTTCCCTATTCCCTCCCTAATATTCCCTACATCCCATACATGTCCCTCCCACCTCTTCCTATCTCCCCTCTCACTTAACACGCTCCCTCATTCTTCTCCCCTCTCCCTCTCACTCTCCCCTTCCCCTCATAGCAACCTTAAACTCTTCCTCTCACTTCTAATCCTTTTTATTCTCAATCCTTTTTGCTTTAATCCTTTTAATCACCCATTTCTATTCTCCCTTTGTCTCTCTCTCTCTCTCTCTCTCTCTCTCTCTCTCTCTCTCTCTCTCTCTCTCTCTCTCTCTCTCTCTCTCTCTCTCTCTCTCTCTCTCTCTC
>NC_087184.1:11020219-11022719 GCF_035594125.1 Scylla paramamosain
TCTCTCTCTCTCTCTCTCTCTCTCTCTCTCTCTCTCTCTCTCTGCTGTTATTCTTTCGTTATTCTCCTCCCTCTCCTTCTCCCAACTTCTCTTTTCCTCTCTCTATGTTTATTTAATTTCTCATTTTCTGTTCTTCTCTATTCTTTGCTTCTCTCTTTCTCTTGTAATCTCTTCCTTCGTTTATTTTTTTCTTGTTCTCCTACGCTCTCCTTTTCTCATTTTCTCTCTTGTTTCACTTCTCTGTTCTCTTTCTTTCTTCTTTCCCTTCCCTCTTCCTCTCCCAAACTCACTCTCTGTTTATTTCTCCTTTATTCCACTTTCCTCCTCTCCAAATCTCTACCTGTGTTTATCCCTCCTTTGTTTCTCTTCTCTTTCTTTATCTCCTTCCCTCCTCCTCTCCCATCCTCTTACTGTGTTTGTTCTATCCTTATTCTCTTACCGTGTTCTTCCTTCCTCCTCCTCTCCTAACCTTTCTCAACCTCTCTCTCTGTTTATTTTTCTCTTGTTTCCCTTCCTCTCTCCTTATTCTCATTCCTCTTTTTTACAAGCTCTCCTTTATTCTCTTTCCCTCTCATTTCTTTCCTCTCCTTAGCTCTTTCATCCTCTCCCTGCGTTTATTTCTTCTTTATTCATTGCTTCTTCTTCCTCTCTTCTTTTTCTACTTCAGTATAAGGAATGGGCGTGGTGAGACGGCAGTTCATTATCTTTGTTCACTTCATTCGCTCATCTTCGTTTTCTTTCCCGTGAAGTGAATAGCAATGAACAGTTCCCTTACATGTTGTTGCAGTTCGTGTCACCAAATAATTCTATGTAATTTCACTTCCACGTAAATTCTAAGTAATTTCATATAATTTCATGCCATTCTTCCACATCTTTCTGATTACACTTCAACTGGATTTTAAGTAATTCCATGTAATTGCACACTAAGCTGCTTCGTCACTGTTCAAAGTAATTATATCCAAGTTCAATAAAATTCCAAGTAATTCTTTATAACTCCAGACAATTATACTTCTATGTAACTCTAATTAATGTTATACAGGTAAAATTCGACAAAATTCCACACAACTTATATAACTGGAAACAAATCTATCTGTATATAACTCCAGGTAATTCTATATAATCCCATTTCCCAATAATTTCAAGTAATTTCATTTAATCCTCACGAGCACTCCTCCATAAAGCCAAATAATTCTATATAATCCCAGTTCTCCATCATTCCAAATAATTCGGCGCAATTCTACTTTTAAAATAATTCAAAGTAATCTCAAAATAATCCAACCTCTTTCCGTATCAACAAAATTCCCACTAAACTCGCATAAAAAACAATAAATGATAACTAGGGACTGCGGCTCAAAATTACATTAATACAAGAAGGGAGGGAGGGAGGAAGGGAGGGAGGGGGAAGGATTGAGGGGGTGGAGGAGGGGGTGAAGTCAACATGGCGTCGGTTTTGTTTACAAGGAACAGCTGATTGTTTGTTTACATCCTGAGAGAGAGAGAGAGAGAGAGAGAGAGAGAGAGAGAGAGAGAGAGAGAGAGAGAGAGAGAGAGAGAGAGAGAGAGAGAGAGAGAGAGAGAGAAATAGTAATAATAATAATCACAGATAATAAGATAATAAGAAAAAGAAAAAAAACAAAGATAATCGAACCAGAAATGAATACGGAGAGAGAGAGAGAGAGAGAGAGAGAGAGAGAGAGAGAGAGAGAGAGAGAGAGAGAGAGAGAGAGAGAGAGAGAGCAACTTTAATAATGACGTCAGGCGTGGAAAACGAGGACGCCTGTTCGGAACCTTTGCTTTTGGTTCGGTATTGGGTTCGGTTCTCCTCGGTTCGCTCCCCGCCGCCGCCGCTGCTGCTTGCCGCTGTTGACCTGTTTGTTTATCGATCTATTATTATCTTCTTCGGTTCTCCTTTTGCTTCTTATTTTGCTTCTTCTATTTCTTCTTTTGGTTCTAATTCTTCTTCTGGTTCTACTACGTAAGTTCTTCCACTTTGCTATTTCTTCTCCATCTTTTTCTCCCTCTTGTTTCTTCTCTCTTTCGTTTTGTTGTTGTTGTTCTTTTTGTTCATGTTGTTGTTGTTGTTGCTGTTGTTGTTGTTGTTGTTGTTGTTGTTGTTGTTGTTGTTGTTGTTGTTTCGTAAATTCCACTTATTGATTTCTCCATCTCTTCTCCTTTTCTTTCCTTTCTATCCTTTTTCATTTTCTTGTTCTTGTTCTTCTTGTTCTTATTCTCCTTCATTCCCAACTTTCTAATTTCCTTCATTATTATTATCATTCTTATTATTATTATTATTATTATTATTATTATTATTATTATTATTATCATTATTATTTATCTTCGTCTTCTTCCTTCTCATTCACCACTTATTTTTAATCTCTTCTCCCTCCCCTCCCCTTCCCTCCTCCTCCTCCTCCTCCTCCTCCTCCTCCTCCTCCTCCTCCTCCTCCTCCTCCTCGAGGTGGATGGGAGATTAATTTAAGTTCTAGGCCTTCTGCCCTCT
>NC_087184.1:11035219-11042719 GCF_035594125.1 Scylla paramamosain
TTCCTAAATGAGCTGCCTGCCACCTTTAATGCAGGTAAGGAGGAGGAGGAGGAGGAGGAAGAGGAGGAGGAAGGAAGGAAGAGGAGGAAATGAATGAGAAATGAAGGAAGGAAGTGCAGAGTAATGAGAAAAGAAATGCAAATGAGAACGAATGTAAGGACTTAAAAAAAAGAAAGAATAAGAGAAGGAGAAAGAGGACAAAGAAAAGGAGGAAGATGACGAGGAGGAGGAGAAAGAGAAGGAGGAAGAGGAGGAGGATCAGGAGGATGATAACGACGATAAACAGAGAGGAAATATAAAAAAAGAAAACGAAGAGGAATATGAGAAGGAAGATATAGATAAAGAACAAAATGGAGAGGAAGAGGAAGGGAAGATAAAAGGAGAGAAAGAGGAGGATGATGATACACAAGGGAGAGAGAGAGAGAGAGAGAGAGAGAGAGAGAGAGAGAGAGAGAGAGAGAGAGAGAGAGAGAGAGAGAGAGAGAGAGAGAGAGACTTACCTACCTCCCAGATGAAAGTATTTTTAGCCTACCTCGATACCTCTCCCTCTCACTCTCTCCCCTCTCCCTCTCTCTCACCCCTTAACATAGCTCACCCTTTCACCTTCCTCCTCCTCCTCCTCCTCCTCCTCCTTTCCTTCATCTCTCCCTCCCCTTCCTCTCACTTCTCCCATCTCTTTCCTTCACGCTTCCCTCAGACGTCTCCCCTTTCCTCCCCAACATTCTCTCCCTCATCTCCCTTTCCTATCCCAAGTCTCCTCTTACTCCTGTTTCTCCCATGCAGACTTTCCCTCGCTTTTCCTTCACTCCTTTCCTCCGTTCTTAGCTTACTAACTCCATTTCTTCTTTCACTTTCTTCTCTCCTGTCTTTCTTTCTCTCCTTCCCTATTCCTTCATTCGTATAACACTCTTCTTCCCCTCTCCTCCCCTCTTCTTCATTTGCAAGTAGACTTACTTCTCTCTCTCTCTCTCTCTCTCTCTCTCTCTCTCTCTCTCTCTCTCTCTCTCTCTCTCTCTCTCTCTCTCTCTCTCTCTCTCTCTCTCTCTCTCTCGTTTCATAGGTATTGCATTTTTCGTTACATCTTTTTTTCGAGTAATTTTGATGAAGGAAGGAACAAAATTTGTATGTTAATAATTATGTAGGAGAGAAACGCACGTGTGTGTGTGTGTGTGTGTGTGTGTGTGTGTGTGTGTGTGTGTGTGTGTGTGTGTGTGTGTGTGTGTGTGTTTTATTCATTATGCAGTGAATCTATTTAATGAATGAAGGGGAGGAAGAAAAATGGTGTAGTAGTAGTAGTAGTAGTAGTAGTAGTAGTAGTAGTAGTGGTTGTGGTGGTGGTGGTGGTGATGGTGGTAGCTTCATAAACCTAATTTTTGTTTATTTGTTTGTTTGTTTACATTCTCGATACAAATCTGCCTTCCCCCTCCCGTGTTTGTGTGTTTGCTTCGTCTTAGCCCGCCTTCTGCCGTCTGTCTATCTGTCTGTCTGTCTGTCTTCCTGTTTACCTGTTATGTTTGGTCTGCGTCCGTGTTGTTGTGTTTGTTTGAGGCTATTTGGGTGTGTGTTTTGTCTGTCTGTCTGTCTGTCTGTCTGTCTGTCTGTCTGTCCGTCTGTCTGTCTGTCTGTCGGACTGTTTGTCTGTCTGTCCGTCTGTGTCTGTCTGTCTGTCTGTCTGTCTGTCTGTCTGTCTGTCTGTCTGTCTGTCTCTTTGTCCCTCTGTCTCTCTCTGTCTGTCGGTCTGTCTATCTCTGTCCATCTGTCTGTCTGTCTGTCTGTCTGTCTCTCTGTCTGTGCCTGTCGGTCTGTCTGTCTGTCTGTCTGTCTATGTCTGTCCCTGTCTGTCTGTCTGTCTGTCTGTCTGTCCGTCTCTGCTAATTTCTGTTGTTCCTTTTGTTTCTTTACTTGTTTGTCTGTCTGTGTGTTTTGTATGTCTGTATATATCTGACGATTTCTGCTTATAACTATGCTTTCTCCCGTCGGTTTATTTGTTTGTCTGTCTATCTGTCTGTCTGTCTGTCTGTCTGTCTGTGTTTCTGTCTCCCCTTCTCTGCATGCAGGTGTGTATGTTTGTCTGTTAGCATATCTGTCTGTCTGCTTGTCTCTCTCTAAATATGTGTTACTTTATCTCTCTCTCTCTCTCTCTCTCTCTCTCTCTCTCTCTCTCTCTCTCTCTCTCTCTCTCTCTCTCTCTCTCTCTCTCTCTCTCTCTCTCTCTCTCTCTCTCAACAATACGCACATGTACACACAAACTCCATAGGAGGAGGAGGAGAAGGAGGAGGAGGAGGAGGAGGAGGAGGAGGAGGAGGAGGAGGAGGAAGAGGAAGAGGAAGAGGAAGAGGAAGAGGAAGAGGAAGAGGAAGAGGAAGAGGAGGAGGAGGAGGAGGAGGAGGAGGAGGAGGAGGAGAAGGAGAAGGAGAAGGAGAAGCAGAAGGAGAAGTAGAAGGAAAAGGAGAAGGAAAAGACAGAAAAGAAGACGGAAAAGAAGACGAAGACGAAGAAAAAAGGAAAAGAAAACGAAGGAGGGGAAGAAGAAGAAGAAGAAGAAGAAGAAGAAGAAGAAGAAGAAGAAGAAGAAGAAAGAGAAGAGAAGGAAGAAGGAGAAGGAGGAGGAGGAGGAGGAGGAGGAGGAGGAGGAGGAGGAGGAGGAGGAGGAGGAGGGTCTTAAGCCATTGTCTACAAGCCATTAAGAAACAGCAACCGGTGAGATGACTGGCTTTGTTTGCTTTCTTGATGCCACAACGGAGGTGACAGGGCTTCTCTCTCTCTCTCTCTCTCTCTCTCTCTCTCTCTCTCTCTCTCTCTCTCTCTCTCTCTCTCTCTCTCTCTCTCTCTCTCTCTCTCTCTCTGATCTAAGCTCGTAAATCTTCGCGTCCTTTCATCTTTTCTATATCTGCATATTTATTCCCTCCTCCTCCTCCTCCTCCTCCTCCTCCTCCTCCTCCTCCTCCTCCTCCTCCTCCTCCTCCTCCTCCTCCTCCTCCTCCTCCTCCCTCCTACAGGTAACAGCTGAGAATACAAGTCAAGTGTTGCAAAAGAAATTGTTAAGTAGGTCACCATAATACTCTCTCTCTCTCTCTCTCTCTCTCTCTCTCTCTCTCTCTCTCTCTCTCTCTCTCTCTCTCTCTCTCATCTATCTATACACCTGAGTGACGGCTCGAATGGGAGTGTGGGAGGCAAAACACTACGCCTTGTTCAGTGTAAGAATAGAATGGAGTGCAGAGTGTTCCTTGTTGTAATGGTGAATGAGCAGGGGAGTCAAGGAAGGTGGCAGTAAGTATATACAGAAAAGGAGAAAAGGTGCGAGAATATACCTACGTGATCACCAAGTTATAGAGGTGCTGGAAATACTTGAAAATAAAAGATTACATAATTAAAGAGGTTCAAAATACGTATAGACTTCAAAATTTTATAATACAGAATATAATGAAAGATTTATGATTAGATGGTTCAAAAATACACTCTAAAGTAAAAAAATAAATAAATACAAAAAGAAAAGATTGTATTTAGAGGATCCATAAATACAGACTCGAAAATTTAAGAATACGAAGAGAATATTAAAAAGAATCCATAATCAGAAACAGAAACACTCCAAAATTTCGAAGTACAAAAGGTGCAGGAAAAAAAAAGAAAAAAAAAACTCCATGCTTAGAGACTCCAAAGATACAGGCTCCAGAATTTCAAAATACAGAAAATACAGAAACACATACTCAAAAAAAAAAAAATGCGTCTCAAAAATGCATAAAAAAAAATACTCCAAAAAATCCGAGAAATACAGATTGTTCCAAAAAAGTACAATTACATAAAAATCCCTAAAAAAAAAAAAAAAATAGAAAAAATGGCACAAGTTCAAGTGTTCCATAAGTGGTCACGTGAATAGATTAATAAATGAATAAATGAAAATATATGCACGTGAGGTAATGGGTGTAATTGGCTGTAATCAAGGTGAGGGAAGGTGGTTAGCGGAATAATGAGAGTAGCTAATGATATGGGGGACTAAAACACACACACACACACACACACACACACACACACACACACACACACACACACACACACACACACACACACACTTTTTCAAATGGAGAAACATAAGTGGTGTGCATTACCAGAGGAAGTGTGTGTGTGTGTGTGTGTGTGTGTGTGTGTGTGTGTGTGTGTGTGTGTGTGTGTGTGTGTGTGTGTGTGTGTGTGTGTGTGTGTGTGTGTGTGTGTGTGTGTGTGTGTGTGTGTGTGTGTGTGTGTGTGTTTGCAAAGAATACACATCAGTCTAAAACAAAAGAAATAAATCCTGTATGAAGAAAAAGAGATCAATAAACAGAAGTAAGAACACACACACACACACACACACACACACACACACACACACACACACAACCTCCCTCATCTTACCACTCTCTTCTTCCCTCATCTTCCCCGATAATTCCTGTCCTCTTACTCGGTCCCCTCGCTTACCAGTCTGTCACCCCCTCTACACCTGGGCTCCCTTCACCTCACCTTCCCCCATCCATACCTGGGCGCCCCCTCACCTGGCCGCATCAACTGACGGGACATCCACCACTCTACACATCCCCTTCAAGAGTTGCCGGTTGCCTCACAAATGTAATGGCGCTGTCTTAATATACACACACACTCACACACACATACACACACACACACTCACACACGGTACCAAAACACACCATAACGCACTCTTCGGTATAATGTAACGGCACAGTAATGAACACAGTATCATCACAGGTAGCACAGTACACAGGGCAGCGTCACAGTAACCCACCGTAGCACAGAATTGGCTTGCTCACCCGCGTCACTGTATCCTTGACCTACACAGTAAATCATTGATGTAGAGCTCAGGGAGGGGTGGTACACACAGACAGACAGACAGGTAGACAGACGGGTGGATAGACAGGCAGGCACACACACTCAAGAATACATTTTGCTATCATTCTTTGCTTTATCTTATTTTTGAGATATACAGAATACACTATACAGAATGATGCTGCTGCTACTACTACTACTACTACTACTACTACTACTACTACTATTACTAAGAATATTAATAATGATAAGATAACCAAAATAACAACAACAACAACAACAGCAGCAGCAAAAACAACGATCACCACCACCTCTCCCTTCTACTACTACTACCACCACCACCACCACCACCACCACCATAACCACGACCATCACCAACTACCAAGCAACCTCCGTAAGCATATAATCACAAGCACCATCACCACCACCACCACCACCAAGACACGCAAACAAAAGGCAACCTAACCCACGCAAACCCAAACCCACAGTCCCCCACCACCTCCCCATCACCTCCCATCACCTCCTCGACTTGACTTATCTCTCACTCTCACTCTCACTCTCTCTCTCTCTCTCTCTCTCTCTCTCTCTCTCTCTCTCTCTCTCTCTCCCTTCCTTTCCCTTATCCCTCCCGCTCTCTCTCCCTGCGCCTCTCCCGCCTCTCTCCCTCTTAAAGATGCACTGTACCCCTCGGTGGAGTCTATACCACTATCCACACGCCAAGCAGGTGACCAGGGTGCCAGCCAGGTGAGTGTGACGTCACCATTGCGTCATTAAGCCAGGTACCGGACTGACAGACACAAGGGAACGCAAATGAGGAGCAAGCGGTGGGATTTTTCGTTAATGATGCTTGTATGGGTAATGAAGGAGATATAATGAAAAGTAAGTGAATTAGAGAAGATTAGAGGAGATACAGGGGAAATTAATGAAAATGCAGAAGAAAATAAAGAAAATATTATGAGAGTGAGGGTAATTAAGAATGTGAAGAGCAAATATAAAGAGAAAAATTGATGAAATAATTGATAAAATAAGAGGAAATCATTGAAAAACAGAATAAAACGAGTAATAAAGACAATAACGAGGATGTGATAAGGTAAACTAGATGAAAATATAATAAAAAATAAAGATGACATCGGAAAATTTTGTGAAAATAGATAAAAAAATGTAGGATTAACTGATAAAATAAAAAATAAATAAAAACACAATAATTTGGCTAACGACTGCGTGATAAGGGAAACTAGACAAAGGTATAATGAAAACAAAGACACCATACAAAAAAATAATGAGAATATAAAGAAGAAATAAAAATATGTAATAAAACTGACTAAATACAAGAAAAAATTATAAAAAAGGTAATAAACACAATACAAAGATGTGATAAGGATAACTAAGGTAAGAAACGTGCGGTGGTTAAAGGTAGTAAAGGCAAAAGGCTTCTCCCCACCCATAAACTCAATCCCTCCGCCAAGTTACAATGAACGTGCAAAACGAAGGAATGAATTTGAAGGGAAGAAAAACAGAGAGTTGTGAAAATCTTGTGAAACAGAAGAGGTTTCGGTTGGAAAGAAAGGATCTGTGTTGGTCGGATACGCTTTCTCTCTCTCTCTCTCTCTCTCTCTCTCTCTCTCTCTCTCTCTCTCTCTCTCTCTCTCTCTCTCTCTCTCTCTCTCTCTCGCCTCCGGCTCTAACCTGTCAAGCTAGTGTTTTGTGTGCTTGAGAGAGAGAGAGAGAGAGAGAGAGAGAGAGAGAGAGAGAGAGAGAGAGAGAGAGAGAGAGAGAGAGAGAATGCAACACAGTATTCAAGATATGTTTTGCATCTCTCTCTCTCTCTCTCTCTCTCTCTCTCTCTCTCTCTCTCTCTCTCTCTCTCTCTCTCTCTCTCTCTCTCTTTTGCAATCGAGAAGGCAATACACGTAACAGGATCAAGGTTGAATAAGTCGATAGAGAGAGAGAGAGAGAGAGAGAGAGAGAGAGAGAGAGAGAGAGAGAGAGAGAGAGAGAGAGAGAGAGAGAGAGAGAGAGAGAGAGAGAGAGAGAGAGAGAGTAGGCGCTGGAACCTACAAATGAATCTGAGAATACAACAAAAGAATACAATAATACGATACCTAGATATTGTTTGGCTATTGTTAGGAGAGAAGAGGAGGAGGAGGACGAGGAAGAGGAGGAAGAGGAAGAGGAAGAGGAAGAGGAGGAGGAGGAGGAGGAGGATAAAGATGATAATGCAGATAAAGGAACACAATAATAATAACAAGAACAAGAAAACGAATAAGAATAGAAGAAGAACAAGAAGAACATGAAGAAGAACAAGAAAACAAATAAGAGGAAAACGAAGAAGAAAAGGAAGAAAAGGAAGGAAGAAGAAGAAGAAGACGATTTAAAACACCACCACCACCACCACCAGCAAGAACAACAACAGAAAACGGAGCGCACAGCCAATACGCGCCAAAAATATAGACACCCTGCAAATCTTCTTTCCCCGTATTAGATTCCCTCCTTTATGTGACCCGATACCTTGTGCCGCGGCTTCCTGATAATAGCAGGGATTCACTAGGGCACTTAGGGGATTACCGAAGCTGCGTCCTTGAAGTGGTAGTAGTAGTAGTAGTAGTAGTAGTAGTAGTAGTAGTAGTAGTAGTAGTAGTAGTAGTAGTAGTAGTAGTAGTAGTAGTAGTAGTAGTAGTAGTGGTG
>NC_087184.1:11057719-11065219 GCF_035594125.1 Scylla paramamosain
ACAAAGGGCACAAAAATTGGGAAAAATGGGAACATGCATAAAACGAAATACATAGCAAACTGTCGCGCACTTTATAAATACAATGAAGTTAGTGTATACGTAAACGAAAATAAATAAAAAAAGACAATTAATGATAGATGTGTAAAAACTGAAGGAAAATTAATAAAATCGAAGAAAAGAATAAAAAATGAATAAAAAACATAAATTCAATTAAATACAGCAAAAAACAAACAATGAAATTAACAAGCCAATTAATTCAAAGAAACAGAAAACAACAACAACAACACACACACACAACAACAACAACAACAACAACAACAACAACAACGCGCAGTAACAAAATCAATATTAGACACGTAAAACAAACAAACAAACAAATAGCAAGCAATACCAGGAAAAATAATAGGAAGAACAGTCGAAATGGTGACCTTTCCGAATGGTGTGTATGAGTGTTTGGGGTCACCGGGATGCGAATATTTAGGGAACTTTTTTTAAGGTAACTCTCAAGTGACCTTTCATATATAGCACAGCTGTAAATATAAAGGTTATGTCGACCTTTGTGAAAGAGGGAGGGAGAGAGAGAGAGAGAGAGAGAGAGAGAGAGAGAGAGAGAGAGAGAGAGAGAGAGAGAGAGAGAGAGAGAGAGAGAGAGAGAGAGAGAGAGAGAGAGAGAGAGAGAGAGAGTGAGACCTTTCGTTTGACCTCCTGCTGTTGTGAAAGCGTAGCTGCATCATTGTTGGTATTGTTGTTGTTGTTGTTGTTGTTGTTATTATTACTATTATTATCATTATTACTATTATTATTATTATTATTATTATTATTATTATTATTATTATTATTATTATTATTATATTTATTACTTGTAGTAGCAGTAGCAGTAGCAGTAGTAGTAGTAGTAGTTGTTGTTGTTGTTGTTGTTGTTGTTGTTGTTGTTGTTGTTGTTGTTGTTGTTGTTGTTGTTGTTGTTGTTGTTGTTGTTGTTGTTGTTGTTGTTGTTGTTGTTGTTGTTGTTCTGTGATGCAGTAGTTCTAGTAGTTGCATTATGTAGTAGTAGTAGTAATAGTAGTAGTAATAGTAGTAGTACGAGTAGTAGAGTAGTAGTAGTAGTAGTAGTAGTAGTAGTAGTAGTAGTAGTAGTAGTAGTAGTAGTAGTAGTAGTAGTAGTAGTAGTAGTAGTAGTACGAGTAGTAGCAGCAGCAGCAGCAGTAGTATGAGTAATAGAATCTTAAGAAAAGAAATACTTTCAGAGAAACCTACTATACTACTACTACTACTACTACTACTACTACTACTACTACTACTACTAGACTACTACTACTACTACCACCACCACCACCACCACCACCACAACAACAACAACAACAAACACTCACACGAACGAACAAATCAAACCAAACTGTCATCCTCCTTAAAATAACTTTGTGTCTTTTTTACCACCACCACCACCAACAACAACAACAACAACAACAACAAAAACGCCTCAAAAATCATTCCCCCTTCACTATGCCTCATCAAAAGTTTATTATGTCGCCATTCCAACACAGCCTTCCCTCCACATCCCAACACAGACTGCAAAAAAAGAAAAAAAGAAAAAAAACAAGAGCTGAGGGAGAAAAGAAGACCCCTGGTACCTAATTAATTTGAGACCACCTGAACTCTCTCTCTCTCTCTCTCTCTCTCTCTCTCTCTCTCTCTCTCTCTCTCTCTCTCTCTCTCTCTGAAACTCAATTACTATTTTACTTTCTTGCCTTTTTCTATTTCTCTCTCATCTACTCCACCATCCTCACGCATTCCTCCTCCTCCTCCCTCTCCTCCTCCTTCTCCTCCTGCTCTTCCTCCTCCCCCTCCTCCTCCTCCTTCCCCCTCCAAATACTCCACCACCTTCCATAATTATACTTATTTTCTCCACCTACTCCTTCTGTGTGTGTGTGTGTGTGTGTGTGTGTGTGTGTGTGTGTGTGTGTGTGTGTGTGTGTGTGTGTGTGTGTGTGTGTGATTAAAGTAGAAAGGAAAGAAAGAATGAATGAGTTAGTGAAGGCATGAATGGAAATGAAGGGAGAATGAAAGGAAAGGAAAGGACGGTGAGTGTTCTAGAGAGAGAGAGAGAGAGAGAGAGAGAGAGAGAGAGAGAGAGAGAGAGAGAGAGAGAGAGAGAGAGAGAGAGAGAGAGAGAGAGAGAGAGAGAGAGTCACAATATTCTGGTTTCCACATAAAATGAACACAAAACTGCACCAGGTGAATACAAACATTTCTCTCTCTCTCTCTCTCTCTCTCTCTCTCTCTCTCTCTCTCTCTCTCTCTCTCTCTCTCTCTCTCTCTCTCTCTCTCTCGTTATTATTTATTTTTACGCGACTTCTTCATGTTCGTGACAAATATAAAAAAGGAAAGGATAGGAAAAGATAAGAAATGATAAGAAAATCATCAGAAAATCATACCATATTTTTCTCCTTCGCGGATTTGACTTTTCTGTTTATCATTTCATTTTTTTTCTTTCTAGCCATGCGTGTATATTTTCTTTGTTTATTTTCTTTTTTTATACTGTCTTGCGTGACGGGAAAAAAAAACTATTGGAAGAAACGAAAATTATGTTTTATATTTTCTCTTTTTTTCCTTTTTTTTATCAAACTGTTACGTAAAAAAATATAAAAAAAATATATGGAGAAAAAGAAAATACTCCATACAAATTTATTATCTAATCTTAGCAACATTACAAGTTATGACATCAATCTCTCTCTCTCTCTCTCTCTCTCTCTCTCTCTCTCTCTCTCTCTCTCTCTCTCTCTCTCTCTCTCTCTCTCTCTCTCTCTCGTCTTTTCGTTCCCAATTTTTTTCTTGTCATGTAACCTTTCCAATTTTTTTTTCCCCCTTTTCAATTCTCCTTTTATTTATTCCTCCCTTTCCTTCATTCGTTATTTGTATGCTTCTCTCTCTCTCTCTCTCTCTCTCTCTCTCTCTCTCTCTCTCTCTCTCTCTCTCTCTCTTTCTCTCTCAACCTTTCGTTCCTTATTTTTGTAATTTTGTTACTTATTACGTTAGCTTTTCCATTTTTTTCTTCATTCGCTACTTGGCAACCCCCATACCCGTCTCTCTCTCTCTCTCTCTCTCTCTCTCTCTCTCTCTCTCTCTCTCTCTCTCTCTCTCTCTCTCTCTCTCTCTCTCGTGCTTACGGTCAAGTAACTTCAGTCTCTAAGGATCAGAGGATGAGAATAAATGAGTTTTCCCAAATTATCTGCGTGAAAAGTTAATGAAATCCTGAGCCTGCTACGTCATGTCCCGTTTTCTCTTTTAACCCCCAGAAATGAAAACGGGCTTAAGGGAAAATGAGAATGGCATTATAATTATTCCTTGCTGTTCTTACTTGAGGTTTTTAATTAAACGCCAAAAAAAAAAAAAAAAAAAAAAGAAGAAAAGTTAAAGAAATTTATAGTCACACGATAACAGCAAATTATAAATCGTACCACCATCTTTTGTTTTGTAATTAAGCGTCCCATAATCCCAAGGCTCATGAATTTTTTAATCGGAAGGAAAATATCGCCTCGTTTTCTTTGATAAGAGAAAATGGGTGCCGGTTGATTAGAGAGGGTTACTGTTTATTTTCTCATTTTCGTCTGGTTCCTATTTTTAGTTGATGTGAAGGAAGGAGGAAGTGAAAGACGAGGAGGATGAAAGGAGAGCGAGGGGAAAATATGGGTGAGGGAGATAAGGTGTCAGAGAGAGAGAGAGAGAGGGAGGGAGGGAGAGGGAAAGAGGGAAAGATAGGGAGGGGGGGATAGGGAGAGGGAAGGAGAGGGAGAATCATAATAAACACATTAATAAGTAAACATGCCTTCATCTCTCTCTCCCCCCCTCTCTCTCTCTCTCTCTCTCTCTCTCTCTCTCTCTCTCTCTCTCTCTCTCTCTCTCTCTCTCTCTCTCTCTCTATCACGTCATCTCTAATTCATATTTTCTCTCACAAAACTTTCCAAATATTTTCATTACGGAAATTTCAATGAAGACTAATGCAGAGAGAGAGAGAGAGAGAGAGAGAGAGAGAGAGAGAGAGAGAGAGAGAGAGAGAGAGAGAGAGAGAGAGAGAGAGAGAGAGAGAGAGAGAGAGAGGAGAGTAAAATAGTGAAGCATACATAACATTTCTCCCTTTAAACTAGAACCTTCTCCTCCTCCTCCTCCTCCTCCTTCTCCTCCTCCTCCTCCTCCTATACCTGGTTGCCATCTCCGTTGCATGGTATAAATATTTACCCATTTCTTACCTGGACAGTTCTTTCTCTCACGTACGCGCGCGCGCGCGTGTGTGTGTGTGTGTGTGTGTGTGTGTGTGTGTGTGTGTGTGTGTGTGTGTGTGTGTGTGTGTGTGTGTGTGTGTGTGTGTGTGTGTGTGTGTGTGTGTTTTATTATCCCTTTCTCACTCTCTTCCATTCCTTTTCCACATTCTCTCTCTCTCTCTCTCTCTCTCTCTCTCTCTCTCTCTCTCTCTCTCTCTCTCTCTCTCTCTCTCTCTCTCTCTCTCTCTCTGCATTAGTCCTCTCCTCCTCCTCCTCCTCCTTCTTTGTCTCTTCCCTCTTCTTCTCTTCTTCCTCCTCCTCCTCCTCCTCCTCCTCCTTCACACAGACAGCCTCGTTAGGCCCAGTAGGGCTGTTGCTGTCTGTTCTTTCCTTTGTATTCCTCCTCCTCCTCGTCGTCCTCCTCCTCCTCCATATCACCACCATGTTAGCCAGATTACTCAAATGTAAACACCCCTCCATCCCTTTTCTCCCCCTCACTACTTCCTCCTTTCTCCTCTTCTGTCCCCCCATCCCTCCTTCCCCTCATCACTTCCCCTTTCTCCTCTTCTTTCCTTACCTTCATATATACCAGACCATGGCTACCCTCCTCCTCCTCCTCCTCCTCCTTCCGCACTTCTTCTCCCCTCACCTGATCCCTCGCATAAACCATCTCCCTCAATTTTATGTCTCTCCAGCAGCAAAGTTCTCTCTCTCTCTCTCTCTCTCTCTCTCTCTCTCTCTCTCTCTCTCTCTCTCTCTCTCTCTCTCTCTCTCTGCTGTTGGTGGTGTTTGTTCTTCCTTTGTGTGTCTGTTTTATTTTTATTTTTTCTTTCTTTCTTCGTTTCTCTTCTACTCGTACTTCGTTCAGTGTCTTTAATTCTTCATTCATTCTCTTCCCTCTCTTTCTACTTTCCTTCTTTTCAGTTCTGTTACCTTTTGTCTCTTATTTCCCTAATTTATTAACTCCTTTTTCACTTCTACAACGCTACACCGAGACAATCCTTCCTCCTCCTCCTCCTCCTCCTCCTCCTCGTCTTCCTCCTCCTACTTACAGGTAACACGAGAACACCGGAATCACGAGTTTTAAGAGAAAGGAGGAGGAGGAGGAGGAGGAGGAGGAGGAGGAGGAGGAGGAGGAGGAGGAGGAGGAGGAGGAGGAGGAGGAGGAGGAGGAGGAGGAGAAGGAGAACTGAGGGAAGAAGGGAAGTAGAGAAAGGAAAAAAGAAGGGAAAGGAAGACAAGATTGGTTTGGAGAGACGGAAAGAGATGAAGAGGAAGTGACGAGGAAGACGGAAGAGGAAGGAGGAGGAGATGGAGGAGGAGAAAGCAAAAGGAGGAGGAGGAGGAGGAGGAGGAGGAGGAGGAGGAGGAGGAGGAGGAGGAGAGAGGGAAGTTTAGCTGCCAAGTATGTTTTTCATGACGCTGCCACCATCGCCACTATCAGCACCATCACCACCATCACCATCACCACCACCACCACCACCACCACATAAATATACAAGAAAAGAAGGAAATGCGTAATAGAAAGTTTACGAGAAGCCATCAAATCACCATCACCACCACTATCACCTCCACCATCACCACCACCACCACCATCACCACAAAAATGGACGAGATAAAAAAAATAAAATAAACAGTTAATATAAAGTTTAGAAAAAGCAATCACCACGACTACCACCATCACCACCACCACCACCATCACCACCACCACCATCACCACCATCACCATTCCCCCCCAAAAAAATTGATGAGAAAATGAGGAAAAGTTAGTATAGAGTTTACAAAATGCACCACCACCACCACCACCACCACCGCCACCACCACCACCAGAGACACCATCTTGAGAACAGGCGCCTTGTGTGGTTAAAAATAAGTCGGCGGTGTTGTTATTTTTTGTTGAGGTGTTGTTTGGGTGTTGCGGTGTTGACTTCTGGCCTTAATTTAGCTAAGTGATAACCAAATTTTAACTCTCTCTCTCTCTCTCTCTCTCTCTCTCTCTCTCTCTCTCTCTCTCTCTCTCTCTCTCTCTCTCTCTCTCTCTCTCTCTGTTGCTATGTTATTGTGGTGTTGTACTTGGTTTTGTGTGGTGTTGAATATCTATCTGTCTGTCTGTCTATCTATCTATCTACCTATCTATCTATTACTGTCTATATTTCTACCTATCTATCTATCTATCTATCTATCTATCTATCTATCTATCTTTCCACCCATCCATCTATCTATCTATCCATCTATCTATCTATCTACCATTCTGTCTATCCATATCTAACTATCAGTAGTGGTGATTATTGTTATGGTGTTTCAGTGTGATAGTGATGACTACGGTGATAACAATGGTGATGACTTGTCTTGGATGGTGTATCTATCTATCTATTTATCTATTACCTGTCTATATTCCTATCTACCTATCTACCTATCTATCCATCCATCTATCTATCTATATATCTATCTAGAGCGAAAGTTGTAAATATATCATAGTAGTGATGACAATATTGATGGTGATGATGATGATTAGTGTTATGATGTGATGCTATAGATTTTTCGTGATGGCGATGAGGTGGGAATATAGCGAAAGACAAAGCTACGGGGCCATAAATGTTATAACGCATGGTGGTGATGACTTAAGTATTACGCAACTCTGTGGCGGCGCGGTTGTGGCGATAAAGTGGCGATAAAGCAGGAAATATTGGTGATTCAGGAGCCTATAACACGCAGTAGGCCTAACAGCTCCCTTTCCTCTCGGTAATGAACAGAAAAGGAGCATCTGGGAGTGTTAGGTGGTGGAGGAAAAGATTGAATGAATGGATGAAGACAAGATGCGAAACAATATGAAAAATTAGGTATTAGGTTAAGTTTGAAGTTATGAAAAAGATAAACAATAGGAAAAAAATAAAACTTGGGAATTATGGACAGGAATAAAGACAAAAAATATGAAACAACAGGAAAACTCGGGCATGAGGTTAGGTCATGAGTAATGGAGCAAAAAAAAAAAAAAAATAATAATAATAATAATACAAAAAGAAGCGAAATAACAGGAAAATTCAGGTTAGGTTAAGTTAGGTTACGAATGATGGAAAATGACAAGAAATAAAAAAGAAAGAGCGAGAAAAAAAAGCTTGTGATTTATGGTAATAGTGATGAAAAAATATACGAAAACATACAAAATATACAAAAAAAATTGGGAATTATCGGTAAAAGTAATGAAAAAAAAAAGATACCAAACAATAGGAACACTTGAGAA
>NC_087184.1:11080219-11085219 GCF_035594125.1 Scylla paramamosain
ACGGGATGGAAAAAGAAGGTTAAAGAGAGTGTGAGAAGGAGGAAAGAAAAGGGAGAATAGAGTAAAGGAAGAATGTAAAAATGAAAAAAAAAATATATATATATATGACAGAAGAATATCAAGACAATTTAAACACTATAATTTGTCTTTCTCTCTGGGCATCTAATTATTATTTTTTTTTATCTTTTCTGTTTATTTTTCTTTTGGTGAGAGGGTGAAACGAAATTATGAGGTTTCTTCTTATTTTCGCCCTCTTTTTTTTTTTATTTCTTTACTTTTTTTTGCTGGTCTTCCCAATACGCAAAAAAGTAAGCCTTCCTAATCACCAGGTGTCACCAATCGCAAGCAAGACAGTGGCACTCCTCCCAAGCCTTCCCCTGAGTCACGCCACGGGCCAATCAGTGCCATGCTGTGTCTGCAACCCTTTCAACCTCACCTCAGTAAATCGCGTCATGTCTTCTCCCTCTAATCGCCAGACAATCTCTCCACGTCCACTCACGTCTTTTCTCCACCTGTCATCCATTCTTCCACTCACATGTCACCAGCTTAATAAACAAACTGCCTCTGTCATCTTTTCTGCATTCTGGGATGTTGAGGAAAAGTTTTTTTTTCAGTTTTCATATTAAAAGCAGAGAAGTTGAGGTGAATTTTTAGGACCACCTGCGGCCTGGACACGGCAAAGGCTGGTCTGTTGACAGGTGCCCCGCGTCATACATAAAAAGAATATTATCCAGACAAAAAATTTAATACTTTATGTAGACATAAATCCAAAAATCATAAAAAAATAAGCAGTTTTTTTTTTCTATGGGGTCTACGATATGGTGTTCATTTAGACTTTTTATCATTTTTACTCTAGTATCACTAACCTTGTTCTTTCATGGAAATTAATTTACTCGCTATATTTCTGTCTCAGCATCTACTCAAACATGTGTTTTCTACATTTATATTTTATTCTTCTACCAACATATAGTCATAACGATTTTTCTACAATGTACACCTACGGTATCCTTAATTTCGTCTTTGTTCTCTTATGTAAGTTGATATCTTTCACTATAGAACTATTTCTTTTTCAGAATTTATTAATTAAAAGTTTTGAAGTAATACGTTTGCTTCTTTCAAAACTCTTGTGCTCTGAATTATGGCACCTTTCCTTTATGTCTTCTCTCGTAATAACCTTCTCTTACTATTATCTATTCTAACTAATACTCATAATTACTTTCATCTACCATTCAAAAATCCCCTGGCAATACTAGGACAATTTGTATAATAGTAAAGACCACGGAATGAATTACCTTCCTGAACCTCCTTATTACATTTCCATATAAACAACAAACCTAACCTCACCCAACCTAACCTACCCTTCTGAACCTTTCTATTGCACCTCCACATCAGAAGACCCAACCTAACCTTACATAACATAACCTTCTGAACCTTTTATTGCATCTCCATATAACAAAAGACTTAACCTAACCTAACCTTACATAACATAACCTTCTGAACCTTTTATTGCATCTCCATATAACAAAAAGACTTAACCTAATCTACCCTACCAAATAAAAGAATAAAAAACTAAGAGCATCCCATTGAAAAAGACTATAATGATCTTATATGCAACCCAACACCCGCACTGAACCCAACACCCGCACTGCTTCCTCTTGAAGATGGCCAAGGGACAGCGAAGGGGCGGGAACGTGAGAGGAAGTCTGGGAAGGGACGGTTAATTATATAATAGGGAAAGAAAAGGGAGGGGAGAGGAAAGTTAATAGCGGGAACACGTAATGGAGACAGATAAGCAAGAGGGAGAGGTTGAGGTGGAAATTGAGACAAACGAAGGTAAAAAGTAGAAAAAGGTGGAAACTAAGAGGAAAAGAAAGGGATGTTTGAGGTAAATAGAGAAGGAGAGATAGAAAAGAAAAGGTAAGAGGAAATAGTGAACTAGGAGGAAAGAGGGGAAGGACACAAGAAAGATCAAGAAACAGAAAGGGATATAGGAACAAGATAAAAAAAAATATGAAAACTAAGGAAAATGGAAATAAAAGGCCAAAAGGAAGAAAATAAAGGAACAGAAAATAAAAAAAAGATACAGAAACATGATAAAAAGTAGGAAGAAAATGTGAAAATTAAGACAAAGGAAAATGAAAAGGCAAAAACAAGAAGAAAAGAAGTCAGAAAGTAAAAAAAAAGAGGAATAAGAATGGAGTAAATGAAGAAATGGAAGAAGAAAATGTAGCAAGGAAAGGTGGATAAAAAATAAGAAAAAAATATAAAAGGGAAATGTACATACTGCAAGAAAGGAAAGAAGGAAAGAAGAAAGACATAACAAAGCAAAAAACTACACAATAATGAAATGAGAAAAAGGGAAAATAAAATAGAGAAATGAAGGAGGGAAGAAAGGAAGGAAGAAAAAGAAAGGAAGAATGGAAGAAAAAGATAGGAAGGAAGGAAGGAAGGAAGGAAGAAAGGAGGAACGAATGAACGAACGATCGAACGAATAAATAAATATGGAAACAAATAAATGTGGAAACAAATAAATGTGGAAACAAGCAAACACAAATAAGAAAAAAGTAAAAAAGAAATACAAATAAGAAAAAAGAAAGCACTGCAAATAAAAGGAAACAACAAAGTACACAAATAAAAAAATAAACTAAAAGAGCCCCTGCAAAAAAAAAAAAAAAAAACAGGAAAATGCAGGAAAAAGGAGGAAGGAAAAGGGAAAAGGAAGGAGGAAAACCAAGCGGGAGGAAGGAAAAGTCGGTCAGGAGTTTAGACACGCGAAGGTGAAGGAAGCCATGAAGAATGAACCCAGTGACATGAGAGAGAGAGAGAGAGAGAGAGAGAGAGAGAGAGAGAGAGAGAGAGAGAGAGAGAGAGAGAGAGAGAATGTGTTGCGCGCAGTGGCAGTAAAGGGTTGAAAATGTCTCTCGACAGGGCCGTCAATAATTCGGGAATGGGAGAGAGAGAGAGAGAGAGAGAGAGAGAGAGAGAGAGAGAGAGAGAGAGAGAGAGAGAGAGAGAGAGAGAGAGAGAGATTACTCCTGACACTTATGATTATTAACAGTCAAATTATGTCAGGTGAAAAAATATACTGGCATTCCATGACAACACAACGGAACAACAGAAACGAAAACAACGCGAGACGAAAAGTCAACGAAAACGAAATGGGGTGTTGAAGAAAACGGGAAAATTAAAAGGTACAGGAAACAAAACTTAACGAGAACGAAACAAAGTGAAAACTATAGAAAACACATAAAACATAAGGAAACACGGTGAATAGAAACGAAAGCTGAATGAAAACGCAAAACTCAATGAACACGAAAGGAAAGGAAACAACAAATAATAAGGTTATTGAAAAACAAACAAAAAAAAACAAAAAAACGCAATGAAAACAAATAATACAACGAAAAAAAAAACACCGAAAAGAAACGACAACAAAAACAAAAAAATAACGAAACAAGAAAAACAAAACACACAAAATACACGCAAAGAGAAATAAATGAATAAATAAAGAGAAAAAAAAAAAAAAAAAAAAAAAACATGGACATTGGCTAGTTATATCCGACACACACACACCCACACACACACACACACGTGACCACAGGCGACACATCATTACCAGTCAGACAGTCACACACACAGCTCCAGACGCCCAGCCAATCAGCTCACGTCTCACCACAAAGGGAGGAAGAGGCAGCCAATAGCGTCTCACGTCTCCTGCATGCAAGTTAGGTGACAGCCAATCACAGGCCAGGACGGGATATGATGTCATGCAGGGTGCCCAAGTGTGTTCCTCTCTCTCTCTCTCTCTCTCTCTCTCTCTCTCTCTCTCTCTCTCTCTCTCTCTCTCTCTCTCTCTCTCTCTCTAAGCAAGGATTATAAATAGAAGAAAACTGAGCGACGGAGGAGGGAGGGAGGGAGGGAGGGAGAGAGAGAGAGAGAGAGAGAGAGAGAGAGAGAGAGAGAGAGAGAGAGAGAGAGAGAGAGAGACGTCATATCATGTATATCTCATGTTTCCCCTTTTATGTTGTCCTCCTTGCCTTTCAGAGAGAGAGAGAGAGAGAGAGAGAGAGAGAGAGAGAGAGAGAGAGAGAGAGAGAGAGAGAGAGAGAGAGAGAGAGAGAGAGAGAGAGAGAGACCATAATCATACACCATTACACCCACCCACCCACCCACACACACACACACACACACACACAAACAGAAAACGGGAGAGAGAGAGAGAGAGAGAGAGAGAGAGAGAGAGAGAGAGAGAGAGAGAGAGAGAGAGAGAGAGAGAATAACAGCAGGTCTTCCGTTGACAGGAGTGACAGAGACGGCGGGGCGAATGAGTGACCGTATTAACTGACTGACGGACCGGCTTGGATTGACTCCCTAACTGACAACGCCTGTTCATAAATCTCAGGGTGACAGATGCCCCTTAGTACGCTCATCTGATTCACCTGTGTGTGTGTGTGTGTGTGTGTGTGTGTGTGTGTGTGTGTGTGTGTGTGTGTTTCCCTCCTCTGCATTTATTTGCTTTTCAGTTTATCTTTTTTTTTTGTATCTGTTGTTATATTTTTTCCCGTTTTCTATGCATTTCTTAATTTTCCTTCTATTTTTTTATGATATTTTTCTTGTTTTCTTTCTTTTTTTATCCGTCCTTTCTGTTTATTTATATTTGCAGTGTACTAATTTCCTCTTCATTAACGTCTATGGTATCTTCCTTTTATCTTTCTCTTCATCTACGTTTTTATCTTCCTTATCCTTTGCAACTTCCCCTTTGAATTCCAACTCATTTCATCTCTTTTTGTTTTCGTTTTAATCTCGTTTTAATCTCCTATCAATTTTTTGTTTTTTCCTTTCCTCCTCCTCCTTTGAAGTGCATTTTTTTTTTACATTCTATCTCATTTCCTCATCACATTTGTCGTTAATGAGTGCACATATTTTCTCTTTAGCCCATACCTCTCTCTCTCTCTCTCTCTCTCTCTCTCTCTCTCTCTCTCTCTCTCTCTCTCTCTCTCTCT
>NC_087184.1:11090219-11160219 GCF_035594125.1 Scylla paramamosain
CTCCTCTCACTGCAATGCGAGGCCGGACACACACACACACACACACACACACACACACACACACACACACACACACACACACACACACACACACACACATCCCCCCTTCTCCTGCCACTGCCCACGAGACCAGATTACAAGACAAGACGCAACACCCGAGGCGGATCAAACAGGTTAGTTTTCTTGCTTTCCGCGAAAATCAGATAACATGATGACGTCCACTCCTCCTCCTCCTCCTCCTCCTCCTCCTCCTCCTCCTCCTCCTCCTCCAGCGACGGCGACGAATGTGGTGGTAAATGAGGTAACTGTGGTGAGTGTGGTGATAGTGTGGTGATGTATGCGTGTGTGGTAGTGTTCGTGATGTGTGGTGGTGTGTGGCGGTGATATGATAGTAGTAGTAAATGCGGTAATAGTGAGTGTGTTGGTGGTGGTGGTATAGTGCTAGTAGTACATATGGTAGTAGTGAGTGTGATAGTGGTTTATGGTGGTGGTGGTGGAGTGTGGTGGTGGTGGTGGAGTGTGGTGGCGGTGGCGGCATGTGTGGTTAAAAGCGTCCCGGGTCGCCGCGTCCGCCCCGGTTTGGTGAGCGGCGCGGTGGCTCGACCCTCGTGCCTCTGATGGCTCCCGTGATTAGATTACTCCAAGGTGAAGAGGAAGAGGGAGTTTCCGGCGTGGAAAAGGCGGTGAAGGTGTCGGCAGGAAAGGATGAAGGAAGGAAGGAGGGAAGGAGGGAAGGAAGGAAGGAGGGAGGGAGGGAGGGAGGGAGGGAGGGAGGGAGGGAGGGAGGGCAGCAGCAGCACAGTCGCCTCAGATGCAGCGCCCGAGAGAGGATGGGATGCTCACGAATCTTATCATTTAGATGCGTCGCAACCTCCCGCTACGAGCCCCGCCCTCCCTCATCCCGCCCCACCTGCCCCTCCCGTCCCGTCCTGCGCCGCCACACCCACCTACTGACCTTTAGTGGTGGTGGAGAAGTTCCTCAGAAGGTAAGAATCAGGGTCGATTCCCTCGTTGGAGCCCGAGGGCTTCACGTCGAGGAAGCCCGCGGCGGCGCCGCCGCCGCCGCCTGTGGCGCTGCGGCGCGACCCGCGGCTGACCAGCCCAGGGGCCTTCTTGCCCGACTGACGGGTGTTCTGGGGTGGACGGGTGACACGCGTGGGCGTGGGCGAATGGTTGGGAGACGAGGCTGTGGGCGGGCGTGTGGAGGGGCGGCGGGCGGAGGCCGAGCGGCGGAGCACCGGCGAGCTGTCGGCGTCCTCGCTGCCGCATTCTGGCGTCAGCGTCACCAGACGGCCGCAGGAGGGAACTTTGCGCAGGAAGGGGTTGTACGAGGTGGAGGCGTCCTCAGGCGTGGCGTGGGTGAAGGCAGCGGTGGCGTCGGCGTCCAACTCGAACCTGGGCTCCGAGCTCCGGGGAGACTCCTGCCGCCGGACGCGGGGCGGCCTGGAACCCTGCACGCGGCACGACTGTGAGCGGCGGGCGGCGTGTGACGCCTTCAGCCTCGAACGCGGACTGGATGACGCCTGCTGTTGCTGCTGCTGCTGCGACGTCTGGACGAGGGCGGCCGCGGCTTGGGCGCGGGCGTCCATGGTGATATCCGAGGAGGAATGGGCGGCGTGGAGGGTGGACAGCGGCTGGGACGGAGCGCAGAATGACGCGCTCCGTCCCTTTTCCGCGGCCCGCCTCACCAACTCCGCCTCCGCCACCGTCATCATGTAAACACGGCCGCCCAACCAACACCCCCGAGGAGCTTAGCCCTTCCCCCGCGCCGGCAGCGTGCGGCGAGACCCCGGCTGTCCTCGCGCTGCCCAGTGACGCCTCACACGGCTGCCGCACTCCACTAACACAGCACGTGCCGCCACTCTCCACGGCTACACTGGCGCGCGGCTCCCACGACGACCTCACCAGTGACACTGAACGCCAGCCCAAGCCACAGCTGCTGCTGCTGCTGCTGCTGCTGCTTCGCTCGTCCGCGCCGCTACCACCACCATCACTTGTGCCTCCCCGCCCACACCTCCCACACCCACCACGCCGCGCCACGCTACACCACGCACACCACACCACTACACCACCGCAAAACCTCACGCCTTACCTCACACCATTACATCACACACCAGCACCCACCACTACATCACACACACACACACACACACACACACACACACACACGCACGCACTTCCTCCATGAATAACAGTTCGCAAAAATCACTTATCTTTCTCCTCCTCGCCCATTAAAAGACGCAACACAAACATGCGCGGTAGAGAGAGAGAGAGAGAGAGAGAGAGAGAGAGAGAGAGAGAGAGAGAGAGAGAGAGAGAGAGAGAGAGAGAAAGTTAAAGGGAGTGAAGAGGAAGGTAGAAGAGAAATGAAGTAAAGAAAAAGACAGGAGAGAGGAGGAAAGAGCGCTTGAAGGAAAGGATGGAACGAGAGAAAGGGAAGAAAAGGGATAGAATACGGATGAAGGACGGAAAAAGACAGATGAGTGATGAGTAATTGGAAAACGGAAAATAAAGGAGAAAGGAAAAGAAAAACAATGGATGAAGGAAAGAAGAATAAAAGAAAATGGAAATGGAAAAAAGGAAAGAGCAAGACAATATAAAATAGAGAGACCAATTTGAGAGAGAGAGAGAGAGAGAGAGAGAGAGAGAGAGAGAGAGAGAGAGAGAGAGAGAGAGAGAGAGAGAGAGACGTTCAATACAGCAAGGCTTTTCAACCATAGAAAGTAAATAAAGAAAGAGAATATCTTACTTCATCAACAAGATGGAGGAGGAGGAGGAGGAGGAGGAGGAGGAGGAGGAGGAGGTGATGAAGGAGGAGGAGGATTGAAAAAATGTGAATTATTAAACACGATAATCATCATAACTTTGGAACTTTTCTCTCTCTCTCTCTCTCTCTCTCTCTCTCTCTCTCTCTCTCTCTCTCTCTCTCTCTCTCTCTCTCTCTCTCTCTCTCTCTCTCTCCATGTCCAACTAGTCCAACGAAGGGAAAGACGGGAGAGAGAGAGAGATGGAAGAAATGAAGAAGAAAGAAATGGAAGAAAGATGAAAAAAGAAAAACAGAGAGAGAAAAGGAAAACAGCAATGAAAGAGGGAGAAGAGAAAAGCGATACTGGAATGTGAGGAAATGAAAGGAGAGAGGGATAGGTAGGAGGAGGAGGAGGAGGAGGAGGGGATGAGATAGATAAAGGAAGGAGTAAGGGATTGGGAATGACCAGAGGGAGGGGAGAAGGAATAGAGGGGAAGAGGGAGAAAAGGGAGAGAGGGGAAAAGGCAGAGAGAGAAAAGGGGAGAGAGAGGAAGAGGGAAAGAGAGGAATAGAAGGGGAGAGAGAGAAGGGAAGAAGGGAAAAGGGAGAGAGGGGAAGAAGGAAGGGGGAGAAGTCATGAAGGGGAAAAAAAGGAAAAAAAATGGGAAAAAGCGAAGACATATTTACATTATACGAGAAAAATCCATGTTTCCTATGAGGGAGGTTTTATTCTGTTTGTTTGTTCGTTTGTTTGTTTGCTTGTTTTATTTGTTCTGGATGTCTGGTTCAAGAAAATGGTGAATGAACTTTGAAACAGTCTTGCTAGAATACAATACTGGTGTTTATTTTGTAACGGCAAGAATTGGGTGTGACGTGGAGTAGTAGTAGTAGTAGTAGTAGTAGTAGTAGTAGTAGTAGTAGTAGTAGTAGTAGTAGTAGTAGTAGTAGTAGTAGTAGTAGTAGTAGTAGGAGGAGGATCAGTAATAATACCCCAATAAAAATTCTAGAAGCAGAAGAAACAATAGCAGCCACAATAAAAGTAATACTAGTAGTAGTAGTAGTAGTAGTAGTAGTAGTAGTAGTAGAACAACAACACTACCACTACCACCACCAACAACAACAACAGAACCACCACCACCACTAACAACAACAACAACAACAACAACAACCACCACAACCATAACCACCACCACCACCGACAACAACAACAACAACAAAAAAAAAAACTACCTACAACAATTGATAATAACAATCAATCACCTAAAAATAAATGAAAAATAAATAAACAAATAAATGAAAACAATGCGCAACACATACACAGTAAACAAAAGCAGACATCAGCTGAGTGAGATGTAAACAATAAACACTGAGGCTCAAAGGGATAGGTCAGGTCAGGTCAGGTAAGGTTACGTTAGGTTAGGTTAGGTTAGGTTGAGTTAGGTCAGGTCAGGTCAGGTAAGGTTACGTTAGGTTAGGTTGAGTTAGGTTAGGTCAGGTCAGTTAAGGTTACATTAGGTTAGGTTAGGTTGAGTTAGTTTAGGTCAGGTCAGGTAAGGTTACATTAGGTTAGGTTAGGTTGAGTTAGGTTAGGTCAGGTCAGGTAAGGCTACGTTAGGTTAGGTTAGTTTCTTGTATCAATCAACGGTGGTGATGGTGGTGGTAGGTGGGTGGGAGTGTGGGGGGGGTGTCCTAACGTGACTAAAATGTTTCCTACCCAATAACATTTTCATTCCCCTGAAAATTAAACCCCACACGTGACATTTCTCCCCCCCTCTTCCTCTCCCTCTCATCTCCCCTCTCTCCCTCTCTCCCTCTCTCTCCTCTCGGGAACAAAATGTAATAAAAACATATCACGAAAAAAATGCCTTTGAAATTTAGAAATGAAAAATATAGATGAAAAAATTGACGCTATATGTTTCTCTCTCCCTCTCCCTTCCCTCTCCCTCTCCCTCTCCACATCCATCTCTCTCTCACCCCATATTTCTCTTTTCTTTTTCCTCTCTCTATCCTTCTCCCTTATTTCTTCTTTCTCTCTCTCCCTTCCATATCCGTGTTCTCCCTGTCCTTCTCCCCTCTCCCTTCCCTTACCTCTCCCCTCTTCCTTCTGTCTCATGCCTCCTCTCCCTATTTCTCCTTCCCTCTCCCTCTTCATCTTTCTCCTTCTTCCCTCTCTCCTATCTCTTCCACCCTCCTCCCATATCCCTTCTGCTCCCTCCTCCTCCTCCTCCTCCTCCTTTATCTTCCAACATCTTCCTCTTCCTCCCAGCTGTTCCCCTCTCTCTTGCTCTTCGTCGTACACTCTCCCTTCCTTTCTCTCTCTCTCCCCCTCTCTTCCATCTTCCCTTCCCTCTCTCCATTTCCCTCCTATTTCTCGTTAAAGAGGGAGGGATATAACAACACATGGAAAGAATTCACTCAAAAATATTATGCTCATATCAATGCTCCATTAATTAAAGAGCGTAAATGCAGGAAACAAAATAACAATGCGGCAAAAAAAAGGGAAAAAAAATAAATAAATACAACAAAGTTAAAATATTAGAAGAGAATTTACTTTAGGACAGAATGGGTTTATTTTGTTCTACTCTCTCTCTCTCTCTCTCTCTCTCTCTCTCTCTCTCTCTCTCTCTCTCTCTCTCTCTCTCAACTCCCTTAATTAGCGTTCTATTTATTCCTCCTTTCCTCCTGTTTCTCTTTTCTTCCTTTCCTCTGTTTTTTTTCTGTCTTTCTTTATTATCTACCTTTAGTGCTTCTTTCTTTTCTTTGTTGGGGAAAAGATCTCTCTCTCTCTCTCTCTCTCTCTCTCTCTCTCTCTCTCTCTCTCTCTCTCTCTCTCTCTCTCTCTCTCTCTCTCTCCGCTTTATTTACTTTATGAGAAAGGGAGCGGAGGGTGATGATTGCACGGTGGTGGTGGTAGTGGTGGTGGTGGTGACACGAGCATAAGTACCGGGATGTTGGTGATGATGGTGGTGATGGTGATGCAAAGAGGTGTTGTGTTAAATGGTGGTGGTGACGAAGATGAAGTGATGGTGGGATAATGCAATAGTGATGACATGCTTGTATTTGTAGCAGTGGTGGTGATGAGAGAGAAAGGTGGTGGTGGTGGTGGTGGTGGTGGTGGTGACTAATGATGGGAAGAATAAGAGAAGACAAAGAAGAAAGATGCAGATGGTGGTGGTGGTGGTGGTGGTGGTGGTGGTAAAGTTACAGTAGGAGGAGAAGGAAGAGAAGGAGGATGGAGATAAAGGTGATACTGGTGGTGGTGGTGGTGGTGGTGATGATGGTGGCGGTGATGATGGTGGTGGTGGTGGTGGTGGTGGTGGTGGTGGTGGTGGTGGTGGTGGTAAAGTGGAACGATAAATCATGCTTAAACCCTTTTGAATCTAATACCAGGTGAATCTCCTTCAGGTTATGGATGTATAGTAGTAGTAGTAGTAGTAGTAGTAGTAGTAGTAGTAGTAGTAGTAGTAGTAGTAGTAGTAGTAGTAGTAGTAGTAGCAACAACAACATTAACAATAACTGCAACATAAACAAACCGAACATAAATATTACTCAGTTCTCCAGATAAACTATCAGAGATTAAGACACATTTCTCTTCTACCTCCTCCTCTTCCTCTCTCTCCATCCCTCCCCTCTCTCCCTCCACCTTCCCCCTCTCCTATCCCTCCCCCTTCTCCCAGACCACCTACAGTCCCCTGGGGAAAAAAATGCTCCACTTGGCAATAGGATGAACGAAGCTCCCGTGGCAGGCATTCCCTCTCCCGCAGCCAAATTCCTGACATCATGTGCGTAGTGGCGGCACACACACACACACACATACACGCAATATATGTGATACTGTCAGTGCACGCCTCCTAGCTCTCTCTCTCTCTCTCTCTCTCTCTCTCTCTCTCTCTCTCTCTCTCTCTCTCTCTCTCTCTCTCTCTCTCTATACACAATAGCAAATACGAGTGAGGCATGAAAAAGATAATGATAATCAGTAAAGGAAGAAAGTAATAAAATAAATAATATTTTTCTTGTTCCTTGTTCGACGAAATACATAAAAAAAAAAAAAAAGATCGGGAAGGAGAAGGAAGAAGCAGAAGGGGGTGGAGGAGGAGGAGGAGGAGGAGGAGGAGGAGGAGGAGGAGGAGGAGGAGGAGGACGAGGAGAAAGTTCTCAATTCTTCTCCTCTGTCTTTTTCTAGATATCCTCTTACGATAAGAAAGGAGACCACATAATAATAATAATAATAATAATAATAATAATAATAATAATAATAATAACAATAATATGAAGAAGGAGAAGAACAAGAACAAGAAAAACAAGAAAAAATAAGCTAAAGAATGAGAAAAACAAAGAAAAGACAAGAAGACACGATACAAAGGAAATGCGACGCACGCACGCGCACGCACGCACACACACACACACACACACACACACACATCCGAAAGCGTAGGAAGATGATAATTGCGTGATATGTGATAACAAGAAAAGTATCATATAAGAGAAAGAAGAAGAAGAAGAAGAAGAAGAAGAAGAAGAAGAAACGAAGGAGGAGGAATCGATACAACCTACTTAGAAAATACAACTTGACAATACAACCTCCTCCTCCTCTTCCTCCTCCTCCTCCGCCTCCTCCTCCACAATAACGCAGAGCCGTCAAATATTAAAAGGGGGAAGGAAGGAAGAAGAGGAGGGAAAAAAAGAAGACTGTCTACCTATCCTGATCTTCTCTTTGTCTTCCCCTTCTTTGTCTTCCTGTATGGGTGGTGCTGATGAGAAGAATGGTGCTCTCTCTCTCTCTCTCTCTCTCTCTCTCTCTCTCTCTCTCTCTCTGTACTTTAAGTAAAAATATTGATGCTTTTTCTTCTTTCGCTTTAAGTTTCAAGAGTATATGGCAACTTTCTCTCTCTCTCTCTCTCTCTCTCTCTCTCTCTCTCTCTCTCTCTCTCTCTCTCTCTCTCTCTCTCTCATATTTGCCTCATATTTTGGTGTTTTTGCGTGGGGTTTATGTCAGAGAGAGAGAGAGAGAGAGAGAGAGAGAGAGAGAGAGAGAGAGAGAGAGAGACACCTGGCTACTTTTCTTCCCAGTGCCAAGTTTTGAGAAAATACTTGTAACACCTGGACTATGAAGAAAACGGGAGGAGGGAGAGACGAGAGAAAGGAAGGGAGGGAGGAAGGGAGGGAGGGAGAGAGGAAGAATAGAAAGGAAGAGAGAGGGAGGGAGGACGGGAGGGAAAGAAGGGACTGAAGATTAGAGACTGTGGTTGAGTGAGCAAGAGGAGGAGGAGGAGGAGGAGGAGGAGGAAATATGTCTGAAGAAAGGGAAAGAGGGAATAAGAATAAAGAATATGAGGTGTATGTAAAAAAAAAATAAATAAAATAATTGAAATTTTACTTAATTCCAATATGAATCAATTTTACGTAACAATAATTAAACTGATCCAACTTTTTTTTTGAGTAAGACAAAAGTTCAAACACAACAATAGGAATAAACAATAATGAAAAAAAAACTCACGCAGAGGTATACGGAAGCAAAAATATAAGGGAAAAAAATATAAGAAAATTTTCGAAATGAATCAGTAAACAAGAAAATAGATTAAAAAAGAAACAAAAAAGTGAATACAAAAATATAAATAAGTAAATAAATGAATAAGTAAACAAGAAGATAAGTGAAATAAAAAAATTAAATACGTTTAAGAAAAAATAAATATATGAAATCTGAAAAGAAAACAGGAAATAATATACTATAAACAAATGGAATATAAAAAAAAAGAATAAATATAAGGTCAAAGAAAACAAGAAGAATACATCATAGAAAACAGGAAACTGGTCTGACGTAGAAGAGGAAGAAAAAGAAGGAAGAATAAGAAAAACAAGAACTAGAACGAAGAGAAAAAAACAAGAAAAAAAAAACACGAAAGAAGAGCAGCAACAACAAATATTAGGAAAACGAAAAAAAAAACAAGATAGAACAACAAATAAGAAACAAGAACAAGTGATGACAAAAAAGGAAGAAAAAGAAAAAGAACATATCATTTCAACCCTTCTTATACCACGATCGTATCAAAACATACATCTACTTTCCTCCTATTTATTTCTACCCCTCCCTCACTCTCACCCATCAATTTCCTGCACCCTCCCACTCTTCACAACGGGTTACTGAAAAAACAACACGACGGCAAGCACCATCCCCCCCTATGGCTGAGTGAACACTGACCCGCGGCGAGGCGAACACCGAGGAGGAGAAAAGCCAAGGCAAAGGACCTCAACCCGGATCGTTCTTTTAAAGGCGCATTTCTGGGTTATGGGGGAAGGTGTCCGTGGCTGTATTACACAAAAGGAAAGGGGCGTTCGTGGCGTGTTCGTGGGAGTGTGTGGGAGTTTTTCATGCCACCCCTGGACTGTGGCGTACAGGGGGACGGGACCCCTATATGCAATACGTCTCTTAAACTTTGTGTGGTGTGGAACTATTTTTTTCTTGGAACAACATTATTATATAACAGCAATAACGGTGAATAAACTCTTGAAACTCTTACATCTTTATTATTTTACCTGGCAGTCACAAAGTTCCATGTAGGCCTCTCTTGACGGGGGCAAGACTTCAATGCTTGACCAACTTTGTCGTGACTCCTGCAGATTAGTCATTAAGTGTGCAGCATCCTTGAGTCTCCTTCCTCCACATCAGGGCCACATACAGACTGGTGGATCAGTTGTGTGGCATCCTGGGGAGGGGGTTTCCACATCAGGGCCGCATGCAATTGTGCAACATCCTCGGGTCTCTTTGTATCACGATCGCAATGCAGCAGACTGGTTATAGTTCTGAGGAAGAATAAAATTCTGAATGAGTATTTTTTACCTCCTCACCCTTAGATACACGCAGGAAATGTCAGATAGTGAACAGATTTTTAGAGCAGAAGAGAATGAAAAGCTGATAGTTATTTCCATTATGGTGATTTTTGAGCCACCAGGACAAGACGAAATATATCCTACATTCCTCAAGAAATACAAAGGGGTTATTAGTGAACCGCTAATTACTGTCTTTAGGATATAGCTAGATTCAGGAGAGATACCAGTAGATTCAGGAGATACCAGTAATGTGGAGGCAAGCAAATACAGTATCCATCTTTAAGAAAGGGGAAAACGTTAGCGTTTGATTATTGACCTGTCAGCTAAACTTAAACTGTAGGTAAAAGTAATGGAGTTAGCAATCACCACACGATGTTCTTCAGACAGATGTTATTCAGACACGAGCGTCCTTCATTCAACCCTCACTTGCTCCATCATAGTATCATACACCCGAAGACCATAAAGTGTCCCACTTCCGCCGACCGACCCTTCGTCGATGCCTGTTCCTGGACGACGGGTCAGCCAAACTATCATGGCAAAACACTCACGAACATACTCAGCTCAGACGAACCGCGTACTAGTTACATTTCCTGTCCATCGATATTATCAGTTATTTGTTACCAATTGATGACACTGGAGCACAGTATGCAACTTATAAGAAGCCAAAGATATTACCTCTGTCGATAAAAATGTTACAAGTGTGACTGGTTTCGAAGCCTCAGCCTAGAGACGGTTCGTGATGTGTATGCGTGTGTGTGTGTGTTGCCGGTGATAACTTGGCTGAGCCGTCGTCCAGAAAGACCCTAGGGCTTCGTCGCAGTGTCGGCGGAAGAAGGAGACACTTTATGGTCTTTGACTGTACATAACGCGCCCTTAATATTTCATGGCATATAATTCGTCATTCAGGATATCTTGACACCTCTAATGCAGCGTCATGTCTTACAATACCCTGTCATTTTTTATTATAGCAATTTGTATTTATGTAGTCCATGTTTTATCAGTTAGAACCTCAACATAAATCAGAATATAAAGATACAGGGATCAGCGAAAACCCAACAACCGAGAGGCGAGTGACAGGTGGGCGGCACGACAACACGGCTGTCAACTCACCTTGTGACGTCTGGCGTGGTGGTGGTGGGCGCGTCTTACCACAGCCCGGTGCCTCTCTGGTCACTCAGGTGGACGAGGCGCGGCATAAGTGTGGTGGCGGCCACAGCAAATTACACACACTGCTGGACAGCGACGGAGGGAGGAAAATCCTGACCTACTGCCGGCCTAGTGCGAGTAGAACTGCCATCCGCCAAGCTCTCTTCCGAGCTACGAAGCCTTATGAAACAACCATGATACCCTGAACGAACCACGAGGGATCAAAGTATACACGCGTGATACCCGTGACAATGTCATTCACTCGTTTACAAAATTAACATTCTCTATAAATGCTCATTCGTTTATACATTAGTTAATTCCAGACATGTGCACACCTACACACGCACATATATTACCCACACAAGGACTCTAGAGCAATGTTACCATCAGGGTGCAGTGTATGACACAGTCACGACCTGTAACACACATCCCCTAACCAGTTCATTTCATCCTGGTTCTGTATATTGCCACTGCCTTGCCTCGTCCTGTCCCGTTCTCATCAAACTGGACACTTGCATGATCCAATCCTATTCTCATCTCCCTAGCGCTTAATAAAGAATTATGGTTAGCAGATGATTTCAGTACATTTATCTCCTTTTGGAATGCCTTTGATTGCAGTTGTTTTATAATTACATTTTCAGCTTGTGACACTTGTGCTACATTTACTGGCTCATATGTGTTTCCCTTTACTTTAGTAGTGCCATCACCTCTTCCTCTGAAGCTGTTCAGAAGCTTGAGGCATACAGCAACTGCCCTCTTTGCTTTAAACCAATCAGAAAAATACTCAAGTCTTTCTAGTATATCTGTGGGCTGTTGTGTACCTACAGCATGGCATACAACTTTCTTCACTTCAGGACCATTCTCATTTATGACCTTGTACTGGGAATAGCTATCCATTTTGCTATGTTGCCAAAGGAATTCTGTGCCATTCCACCAGATCTTGCTATTACACAATTCATCTGCTGTCATGCCTCTAGATGCATGATCTGCTGGGTTATACTGTGTCTCTACAAATTTCCACTGATCTGGTGAAGTGTGATCTCTTATTGTTTCTACTCTATTTGCAACATATACATGGAATCTCTTTGCTTCATTTGCAATGTAACCAAAGACTACTTTGCTGTCTGTCCAAAACACTTCTTCCACATTATTATATTCAAGTTCTCCCTTCAAGAGTTTATGGATTCTAACTGACACCACTGCTGCTGCTAGTTCTAGTCTGGGAATTGTCATGGTTTTTAGAGGTGTGACACGTGACTTTGCCATTACTAATGCACAATGAATTTGGCCAGTCTTGCTAATTAATCTAATATATGAGCACTGGCCATATCCCTCTTGACAGGCATCTAAAAAGTGATGGAGTTCAACCTTTTCTACTTCCCCAAAGTCATCAGGTTTGTAGCATCTAGGTACCTTTAACTGATCTAGTTTGTGCAGCTCATCCTTCCATTTTATCCATTTAGGTTTGACATAATATAGCACCTCATCATCCCATTCAACTGCATTCTTACATAATTCTTGTAAAATTTGCTTTCCAGTCAGTATGAGAGGTGACACTAGACCTAATGGATCATATATAGAGCTCACTGTTGACAGAATGCCTCTCCTGGTGAGTGGCTTATCTTTTAATTTTAGTCTAAATTGAAATGTGTCAGATTCTATGCACCACTCAATTCCCAAAGTTCTTTCTATAGACAGTGTGTCTTCATTCTTACTAAAATCCAAACTTTTAATTCCATCTGCTCTCTCGTGAGGAGAAATTGCAGCTAATACATCTTTGTTGTTTGACAAGAACTCATGAATTTTAAAACCTCCCTCGTAACATAATTCTTTGCTCTGCTGAATAAGAGTGACAGCTTCATCCATTGTAGCTACTGACTTCAAACCATCATCAACATAAAAGTTGTTTCTTACAAACTTGGCTGCATCAGATCCACACCCGTAGTCATCTGCAGCTTTCTTAAGTGCAAAGTTGGCTACACTTGGAGATGATGTAGCTGCAAACAGGTGAGCTGTCATCCTCTATTCAGCTATCTCATTATTAAGGTCACCGTTTTCCCACCAAAGGAATCTTAACATGTCTCTGTGTTCTGGGTTGACCTTCACTTGATGCTACATTGCTTCTTTTATCACATACAAGTGCAATGCTTTCTTGCCTAAACCTACACAACACTCCAATAAGTTTGTTGGTAAGGTCTGGGCCTTGTAACAGGTGACTGTTTAATGACAGCTACTGACTTCAAACCATCATAATTTTTTTCTTATTGTATTTTGTTGCCTTTGACCAGTGTCCCTCCTATATATATAAAAAATAAATCTAACTAACTAAATAAATAAATAAAGTAAAACAAGAAAATGTTTACGACTTTAAATCATTTTCCCGACACAGTTGCGCAACGGGGCAGTGTTGCATGAGCGCTGAGTGACAAATATTGCAGCGTGTTGACAACCAAACACTTTACATCTCAGCTTAGCAACACACACCAACACAACACCCTGCTCACCTTCTCTTTGATGTCCGCAGCCTGTACTGCCCCTCTGTCCCTGCCTTCCACCTCACCACCACTGCCACCGCCACCACCATCGCTGCCGCCAACTTGTTTGCAGGATCGGAGGGTTGCCATTGCTCTGAAAGTTACATTAGGTTTGGTTAAGTGGGAAGTGATGAGGGAAGATGATGTAGGTTAGGTTAGGTTAGGTTAGGTTAGGTTAGGTTAGGTTAGGTTTGGTTAGGCTAGGTTAGGTAAGGTTTGGCTATGCTTCATTTACTTAGGTTAGGTTAGGCTAGGTTAGGTTAGGCTAGGCTAGGTTATATTAGGTTTGGCTAGGCTTCTTTTTAAGGCTTGGCTAGGTTAGGCTTGCTTAGGTAAGGTTTGGCTAGGTTAGAATTGCTTAGGTTACATTAGGTAAAGTTTGGTTAGGCTAGCTTGGGATTAAGACACGAGATAGCAAGTCTTGGGGAAGAGGAAGCACCAGACAGAAGTTAGGGTAGGCTTCTTTGGAAGGCTTAGTTTGGTTAGGGGCAGCTGAGGAGTGTGAAGCTCCACCACATTAGGTTAAATTTGAGGTAATATTTCAGTCATTTTCTCCCTCACTACCAAAATTTTCCCACTGTAAAAACTTTCTTAATATTTTTTTTCTGAAGGCTACAAAACAAATCACTCGTTTTCCCATCCCAAACCCGTAAACACCACCCCTTTCTTCCTTCAAACACACACACACACTTTCCCTCCTTTCATATATCACAACACACGCTATAACACCCCTGACACGCTTCTATTATCACAGCCCCTCCCCAAAACACCCCAGAATCTTTTATTTTACCTCAAGCACACCACTTCTACCCTCAGACACCCAATGCCTATCTGCAACATGCCTATAACATAACCAAAACACCTCAAAAGCAACTCCAATCACACTAAAACACCTTAAACATACCCAGAATATTCCTAAACGCACAAGAAAACATCCTAAACACATCGAAAGTGTACCAAAATATCCCCAAACACACTTAAAATACTCCAAAACTCACCCAAATTGACTTAAAACGCATCCAAAACACACCGTACCTACCCAAAACACACTCAAACTCATCCACAACATCCCAAAACACACTTAAAACATCCCAAAACACTGAAAACAGCGCAAAACACACTTAAAACACCCCAAAACACACCCAGACTGACCTAAAATACCCACAAACGCACCCAAAACTCACCCGTATCCACACAAAACACACCCGAACTTATCCATAACATCCCAAAATACACTTGAAACATCCCAAAACATTGAAAACAGTCCAAAGCACACTTAAAGCACTCCTAAACAAGCCTAAGACACCCCAAAACACACCAGTAACGCTAAATATTGACTCAAACATCACCAAATCCCTAAAACACACACTCCAACACTACCTAAACACCTCCAGACACACTCCAACACCCCCTAAACACACCAAATACACTGAAAGCACTGTCACGGAAGACAAATACTACAAAGACAGACAGGGCAGCAGGGAAAATTAACCTAAATATTGTTTTCTTAGCATTTTTCTGTTTTACCACCTCCTCTATTCCTTCTCCCTTCCTCTTTCTCCTCTATTTCTCTGATTTTCTTACTCATTCTACTCTTATCTACACGTCTGAGTTTAGAAACACTTGGAAACACCAGGAAAACACTGCAAAATACGATAAATATTACCGAGGAGACAGCGGAGCCGATCAAGGTCCCGGGTTCATGATGGCGGCCGTGACGTCACGGCTAATTTACGTACCGTAACGGATTTCATTTTGAAATTGACCCCTCGAAAAAATGGAGCTAGGCTCGAATGCCTTATATATTCTGACTTGACAAATACTTTAACTAATTTCCACAATATTATAACAGCTCCAGCCTGAGTAGTATTTAAAAAATATCCAAATGAATTATGGAAAATATGTTGAAATATTCGGCCCCATTTAAATCATTGAAAAGTCCCCAACATTTGAATTTTCAGGAACGTAAAAAATTTTAAAAAATCTGAACTATCATCTTACACCATCAAAAGTTACCTGGAACAAGAAGTAAACAAATAAAACCGAAATTGTGTAAAAAAAAGTGTTGGAACCTAAATACGATTAAAAACCACTGAAAAGTCCACCCATTTTCACTCAACAACAAGATAAAACACTTTAAAACATACGAACTATTTTTTCAAGCAATGAAAAGTTAGTTACAAGCTGAAATAGAGAGACAATAACATAAAAAGTGTTGTAATCACAACTTTTAACAGGACCATAAACCATTTTTAAAGTCCACTTATTTCTCTCAACAGGAACGAAAAAAACATTTTGAAAATCATAAGCAATTTTTAGAAACACAAAAGACGTAATTAGAGCGTGAAATAAAAAAACAAGTTTGTCAAAATACTGCCAAAAAAACTCCCCACATTTTCGTAAAGCAACACAAAATTGAACACAACTCAACACAAGCAACGAAAACACTTCTAAAGCAAATAATTATTTTTATAAACCATAAAAACATACTATACGAGCAGAATAAAGAAGTTAAGAAAAATACCAAAAAAATTTTGAAACCCACAGGATGAATCAGGTTGGCAGAGGTAGCCAGGCATCATGGCGGCCCTTGACAGTGGAGAGAACGGCCGCTATTTTGCCTGTTATTCTTCCATCGTAACTAAATGAGGCAATGGCGGATATATTTAGCTAGCGGATATGAAAACCTAGTCATGGGGCTCCACTTAGCGACGTGTTAGGCTTACAATAAGTGAGAAATGAAGCAGATATTGGCGGACAAATGGGGAAGGCTGCCTCCACCTCAGCTGATAACATTAGTTAAGTGTATTTTTTTTACGTCTTTATTATTCCTGTCATGGTTAATTAGTAAGAGTTTTGTGGTGGAGGCTTGGAGCGCTTGTGGCACCGTGGAATGCTGAGTCACATCAATATATTCCTAACGAGGTGCAAAAACATGAAATACGAGGCTTAACAATAAATAAACAGTAAGGTTAACCACTGACCTGACAGCCCTGTGTTGTTGTTGTGGGTGACATGTAACAACACTATCACAGTTACCGATTATTACATCAGACTGTGCAAATTACCTGGCTGGACAAGTGGTGGGCGGGTTTCTTACCAATATTAGCCTTGGTGGCCCTGTAGTCTCGTTCTGTGTCGTCCCTCCCAGCCTGCTCCGCACAGTACGGTCCCAAACACTTTTAGCTTTCAATAACAAGCACCAACTTCTTTTATATTATACTAAACTAATAGAAAATTAAATATAAAGAATTATAAGTGTGTAAAAATAAATCTCAGGCCATTATCACTGTAATTGTCAAAGTATCTAGATGTTACTGATTGAAGCGCCAAATTCAAACTAGTCCTGGCGGGGCTTACACTGCAATGTCTCGTCCCTTGTGTGGCGTAATGTGAAATCATTGAAAAGCTTGTGTGAATTGAAGGCTTGGCTTAATACTGTGTTATATCTTAGCTTATCATTATTAAGTATTTACCATTTTACGTTAAAAAAACAACAATACTTCACAGAGATATCGAAGTATAACAGAGGCTCTCATACTGTAGCTAATAATCAACAGAGAATTACCAGCCTTTCTCTGTGTATCAAGGAGAGCTTACCTGCATGTACTGAATATATGTTTTTAATTAGTCTTTTGTGATTAATCTTTTTAATATATCTGCGCCAATGTAAACTAGTATGTGCTTAGAAGGCTTACCAATGTGTGGGTTGTGGTGGGTTTGGTGCTACTCAAAGGGAACACGTGCTGGAGAAGTCTGGGAAGCACTGATGTACAAATAACTGAGCGTATTTCAATTCACATAAGTCTTCCATAAAAATAAAAAGCTGACCTCCGTTTTCTCTCACGAACGTAAACAGGCTATATTTTTTTTCTTTATTTTTTTTCTTTTTTTTTCTCGTCGTTTCTCTCTCTCTCTCTCTCTCTCTCTCTCTCTCTCTCTCTCTCTCTCTGACTTTCTAGGTATTTTGCCTGTCTGTCCTCGTGTGTGTGTGTGTGTGTGTGTGTGTGTGTGTGTGTATCTTTCATTTATTCGTTCATTCTTTATTTCATCTTTCATTGTATTATTTACCTTCTCTCTCTCTCTCTCTCTCTCTCTCTCTCTCTCTCTCTCTAATCATAGTAATAAACACTATCTTTCTTTCTAATTAAATGTATTCTTTCCTTACTAATTATCAAAAATACCTTTCCTATATTACTTTTTCTTTATAATTAAACGTATTCTCTCCTTTTAATTACAATGAAAAAATCTTCAAAATTAAATCTTTTTTCTTTATTTTCTGCTAAAAAAAAAGTTTCAATTTTTACATCACCTCTCTCAATTTTTTTTTCTCGTCGTTTCTCTCTATCTCTCTCTCTCTCTGACTTTCTAGGTATTTTGCCTGTCTGTCCTCGTGTGTGTGTGTGTGTGTGTGTGTGTGTATCTTTCATTTATTCGTTCATTCTTTATTTCATCTTTCACTGTATTATTTACCTTCTCTCTCTCTCTCTCTCTCTAATCATAGTAATAAACAATATCTTTCTTTCTAATTAAATGTATTCTTTCCTTACTAATTATCTAAAATACCTTTCCTATATTACTTTTTCTTTATAATTAAACGTATTCTCTCCTTTTAATTACAATAAAAAAAACTTCAAAATTAAATCTTTTTTCTTTATTTTCTGCTAAAAAAAGTTTCAATTTTTACATCACCTCTCTCCAGAAATGCTTTCCTCTTATGAAAACAACATCAACGTGTTTCTTTAAGTCTCTCTCTCTCTCTGTCGTGGTAATAAACAGTCTTTTTTTCTTTCTAAGTGTTTTATTACATAACAATTGTCACTCAGGAAATCACAGTAGCAAATCTTGTCCTATCTATTTCAATGCTTTTGATATTTTCTTAATTTCTCCTCATTTTTTAAGTCCAATATGCAATAGTAACGAAAATAAGACTAAATTCTCTCTCTCTCTCTCTCTCTCTCTCTCTTAACCAAAAATAACATTAAATTAACCATCCTTTTCTCTCTCCTAGTTGACACAGATCTAACTCAAATATCTCTTAATTCTCTGCTAATATATATTTCTTCACCCTAAGCACCGTTTACTGACAAGACAAACACCATTTTAGAGATAACTATAGAAAATAGGAGCACCTTTTTCAATTTGTTCTTCTGTTCACGAGACAACACGATTCACGAACAACGAAGGCAAAGAAACAGCTTCACAATAGTGGTGGGTGACTGGAGCAGACTCAGTAATGGGGCTGTTAGTGCTGAGTCAATAGGGAGGTTTGAAGGACAGCATCAATGGTACGGGTGGGGATGACAGGTGGAAACAGACAGGTGTGTTTTGTACAGGGACTGCCACGTGTAGGCCTGATGGCTTCCTACACTAACCCTTGTGTTCTTAGTAGTAGTAGTAGTAGTAGTAGTAGTAGTAGTAGTAGTAGTAGGGATGACAGGTGGAAACTGACAGGTGTGTTTTGTACAGGGACTGCTAATGTGTTCTATGGTTCTTCTATATATCACATACAAGTGCAATGCTTTCTTGCCTAAACCTACACAACACTCCAATAAGTTTGTTGGTAAGGTCTGGGCCTTGTAACAGGTGACTGTTTAATGACTGGTTCCTGTAGTTTGCACTACAGTCAAAGACAACTCTCAACTTCTTTGGCTTTCTCGGATGATAGACTCCATGATGTTTAATGTACCAGACCTTACCATCATTCCTAACTAAATCCTTTGTCGGTACAACCTCTGCATAACCCTTTGTAATCATGTCATCCATGAACGCTTTGTAATCACCTTTGTGTTGATTATCCTTCTCAAGTTTAGCAGGGTACCCTTGTGAGAGGCCGCGCCGTGACAGGAGGCGAGGGCAGTGAGGCAGGGCACCATCATAGAGGAACCTAAGAGAGGGGGAGGGTAGAGAGACAGGGGGTAAGCAGGGGGCAGGCAGGGGGTGAACTGAAGTGTAAGGGGACACACAGGGTGTAATGAGTTGACAGAAACACAGACAGACAAACAGGTAAGATACACAGGGTTTACGGAGGTGTAGGGGAAAAACAGGGTAGTTTAATAAGAAGCAGGGGTAAGACAGGGTTTATTTATGGTGTAAGGGTGGATAGCAGGGGTGTACTGAGGTGTAGGAGATGAGAGAGAGAGAGAGAGAGAGAGAGAGAGAGAGAGAGAGAGAGAGAGAGAGAGAGAGAGAGAGAGAGAGAGAGAGAGAGAGAGAGAGAGAGAGAGAGAGAGAGAGAGAGAGAGAGAGAGAGAGAGAGAGAGAGAGAGAGAGAGAGAGAGTACGAGCTATCTCATTCGACATACATGTAGATTGGTGTATACAAGCCTTACCTAATATGTGTAGAGATTTCTGAGCATATACCAGTATCTCTTATGGGTTTGTGTGTGTGTACCAGCCTTACCAACTGTCTGTATGTATTTCTAAGTGTATACCAGTGTTTGCGTACAAGTTTACATGTGTACACCAGCCTTAGTAAGTATTTCAGTGTGTTTTTAAGTGTATACCAGCATGAATTTTGTGTTTTTTAAGCGTTTCTGAGTGTTTATTTAAATTATCTGTTATCCCAGCCCCTCCAGACCCACCTATGGCATACAGCGTCAGTCCAGAGTACAGCCCCAGGTTGGTCTTGCTAGCCCCGATGAGGATGAAAGCAGGAATCATCATCATTAGGCCCTGTGGATGGTGAGGGTGGTAGAGGAGGTAGTGGTGGGTTTAATAATATTGTTACTGATAAATCCTGTTGTTTTATATTGTAATTCTTTAACTATACAGTAAAAATATAGATTTGAAAATATACTTTGTAAACCTCAGTAACTTCCACTACAGCCTTTAACCAGTGAATTAATAAGTTAAATTAATTAATTTAACTACATGAATTAATAAGTGAAAGAAAGCAAGAGAGTGTAAAGGAACAGATGATAATGAATAAAAAAAAGTTATTTAAATGAGCTTGTCAAGATGTTTTGATGGTTTATGGTAAGGAAAATGATAGAATGGGTTTGTAATGATGACAGAAAGGAAGGAATAAGAGGGAAAACTAAAGAAAAGAGGAAGACAAGAAAAAAAAAAAATGATGCTTGCTTTACCCACAATGCACCTCTCTTTAACCACATTCAGAGAGACAGGGAAATACAAACAAATAACAAAACAAGCAAACAAATAAAAAATTAAAGGAAAAAAAGAAGATAAGCAAAAATTATATGAAACAAACAAAAAATGTACATAATAAAAAAAATAAATGACACACACACACACACACACACACCTCAGGCAGTGATTCCTGGAAGAAGACAGCAAAGAATATTATGTTAGCCACAGCAAGAGTGAGTGTGTAGACAGCTGAGGCCGCGAACCACCCAGTACTTCACCAGTGGGAGAACACGGCCCCCACAGTTGGCCTGATGGTGAAGCCTACGCTGAATGCCACGCCGATCAGTGCCTGTGGGTTGAGGGGAGGTTAGGGGAGGTTAAGCTGGTTAGGTTAGGTTAGGGCACACCGACAACACACCACAATATAAATAAGAAATAAAATAATGCATAAGAAAATAAAAAGCTAAAAAAAGTAAACAAACAAAATATTTAACACCACCACAACACATTTAAACACCCTCAAAATACCCCAAAATACACCAAAACATCCCAAAACACAAAAAAACACACCAAAACCCTCAAAATACCTCAAAACACACCAAAGCATCCCAAAACACTCCAAAAACACACCAAAACACCCTTAAAATACCCCAAAACACCCAAAAACACCCCAAAACACAAAAAACATTCCAAACCCCTCCAAAAAACACACCAAACCACCCTCAAAATACCCCAAAACACTCCAAAAACACATCAAAACATCCTCAAAATACCCCAAAACACTACAAAAACATCCCAAAACACTCCAAAAGCTTGCCAAAACACCCTTAAAATACCCCAAAACACACAAAAAACATCCCAAAACACTCCAAAAACACACCAAAACACCCTCAAAATACCCCAAAAAACCCTCCAAAAACACACCAAAACACCCTAAAAATACACCAAAACCCCAAAAACACTACAAAAACATCCCAAAACACTCCAAAAACACACCAAAACACCCTTAAAATACCCCAAAACACACAAAAAACATCCCAAAACACTCCAAAAACACACCAAAACATCCTCAAAATACCCCAAAACACTACAGAAACACCCTCAAAATACCCCAAAACACCACAAAACACTCCAAAAACATCCCAAAACTCTCCAAAAAAACACCAAAATACCCCAAAACACTACAAAAACATCCCAAAACACTCCAAAAACACACCAAAACACCTCAAAATACCCCAAAACACCCCAAAATACTCCAAAAACACACCAAAACAACCTCAAAACACAACAAAACACTACAGAAACATCCCAAAACACTCCAAAAACACACCAAAACACCCTCAAAATACCCCCAAAACACCACAAAACACTCCAAAAACATCCCAAAACACTCCAAAAACACACCAAAATACCTCAAAACACCCCAAAACACATCAAAACATTCCAAAAACATCCCATAACACTTTAAAACACACCAGTCCAAAAAACACCTCCACAACACCACAAAACACCACAAAACACTACAAAAACATCCCAAAACTCTCCAAAAACACACCAAAACATCCCAAAACAGCCCAAGACACACCAAAAACACCCAAAACACCCCAAAAACACCTGAAAACACGCTCAGAACAATGAAAGGGAATAAAACACAAAATAACAATAATAAAAAAAACAAAAACAGAAAACAAGCTGTAATATTGAACAGCAGGAACACAGACACACACAAACCCTACAAACAAACAAACAAACAAACAAACAAACAAACAAAAATAAATAAATAGATAATAGGATAAAAAAATAGAAAAAAATAATAATAAAAACAAACTAAAAATATATAAACCAATACAAAACACAACAAACCCACATACCACCAAACAAGACAGAATGGAACCTCGCAGGGACGCCGATGATATGCTGGTAATAAGTAACACAGGAGAGCAGAGAGGAATACAAGCCACTGGAGTCGTGCTTGGAGTAATAGTCGAGGAGAGCAGGAGACAGAGGCAGCACCACCGTGAAGCCGAGCAGGTCCAGGATCAGACTGCCGAATACCACCTTGCTTGTCCGCGTGTTCTTCTGTGGGTGTTATGTTAGGTTAGGTTACGTTAGGTTAGGTTTAGGTTAGGTTAAGTGAGGTCTTTTTTATCTTTTATTTTTTCTCAGTATTTTTTTCTTATTGTATTTTGTTGCCTTTGACCAGTGTCCCTCCTATATATATATATAAAAAATAAAACTAACTAAATAAATAAATAAATAAAGTAAAACAAGAAATTGTTTACGACTTTAAATCATTTTCCCGACACAGTTGTGCAACGGGGCAGTGTTGCATGAGCGCTGAGTGACAAATATTGCATCGTGTTGACAACCAAACACTTTACATCTCAGCTTAGCAACACACACCAACACAACACCCTGCTCACCTTCTCTTTGATGTCCGCAGCCTGTACTGCCCCTCTGTCCCTGCCTTCCACCTCACCACCACTGCCACCGCCACCGCCATCGCTGCCGCCAACTTGCTTGCAGGATCGGAGGGTTGCCATTGTTCTGAAAGTTACATTAGGTTTGGTTAAGTGGGAAGTGATGAGGGAAGATGATGTAGGTTAGGTTAGGTTTGGTTAGGCTAGGTTAGGTAAGGTTTGGCTATGCTTCGTTTACCTTAGGTTAGGTTAGGCTAGGTTAGGTTAGGCTAGGCTAGGTTATATTAGGTTTGGCTAGGCTTCTTTTTAAGGCTTGGCTAGGTTAGGCTTGCTTAGGTAAGGTGTGGCTAGGTTAGAATTGCTTAGGTTACGTTAGGTAAAGTTTGGTTAGGCTAGCTTGGGATTAAGACACGAGATAGCCAGTCTTGGGGAGGAGGAGGCACCAGACAGAAGTTAGGGTAGGCTTCTTTGGAAGGCTTAGTTTGGTTAGGGGCAGCTGAGGAGTGTGAAGCTCCACCACATTAGGTTAAATTTGAGGTAATATTTCAGTCATTTTCTCCCTCTCTACCAAAATTTTCCCACTGTAAAAACTTTCTTAATATTTTTTTTCTGAAGGCTACAAAACAGATCACTCGTTTTCCCATCCCAGACCCGTAAACACCACCCCTTTCTCCCTTCAAACACACACACACACTTTCCCTCCTTTCATATATCACAACACACGCTATAACACCCCTGACACGCTTCTATTATCACAGCTCCTCCCCAAAACACCCCAGAATCTTTTATTTTACCTCAAGCACACCACTTCTACCCTCAAAGACCCAATGCCTATCTGCAACATGCCTATAACATAACCAAAACACCTCAAAAGCAACTCCAATCACACTAAAACACCTTAAACATACCCAGAACATTCCTAAACGCACAAAAAACATCCTAAACACATCGAAAGTGTACCAAAATATCCCCAAACACACTTAAAATACTCCAAAACTCACCCAAATTGACTTAAAACGCATCCAAAACACACCGTACCTACCCAAAACACACTCAAACTCATCCCAAAACACACTTAAAACATCCCAAAACACTGAAAATGGCCCAAAACACACTTAAAACACCCCAAAACACACCCAGACTGACCTAAAATACCCACAAACGCACCCAAAACTCACCCGTATCCACACAAAACACACCCGAACTTATCCATAACATCCCAAAATACACTTGAAACATCCCAAAACATTGAAAACAGTCCAAAGCACACTTAAAGCACTCCTAAACAAGCCTAAGACACCCCAAAACACACCAGTAACGCTAAATATTGAATCAAATATCACCAAATCCCTAAAACACACACTCCAACACTACCTAAACACCTCCAGACACACTCCAACACCCCCTAAACACACCAAATACACTGAAAGCACTGTCACGGAAGACAAATACTACAAAGACAGACAGGGCAGCAGGGAAAATTAACCTAAATATTGTTTTCTTAGCATTTTTCTGTTTTACCACCTCCTCTATTCCTTCTCCCTTCCTCTTTCTCCTCTATTTCTCTGATTTTCTTACTCATTCTACTCTTATCTACACGTCTGAGTTTAGAAACACTTGGAAACACCAGGAAAACACTGCAAAATACGATAAATATTACCGAGGAGACAGCGGAGCCGATCAAGGTCCCGGGTCCATGATGGCGGCCGTGACGTCACGGCTAATTTACGTACCGTAACGGATTTCATTTTGAAATTGACCCCTCGAAAAAATGGAGCTAGGCTCGAATGCCTTATATATTCTGACTTGACAAATACTTTAACTAATTTCCACAATATTATAACAGCTCCAGCCTGAGTAGTATTTAAAAAATATCCAAATGAATTATGGAAAATATGTTGAAATATTCGGCCCCATTTAAATCATTGAAAAGTCCCCAACATTTGAATTTTCAGGAACGTAAAAAATTTTAAAAAATCTGAACTATCATCTTACACCATCAAAAGTTACCTGGAACAAGAAGTAAACAAATAAAACCGAAATTGTGTAAAAAAAAGTGTTGGAACCTAAATACGATTAAAAACCACTGAAAAGTCCACCCATTTTCACTCAACAACAAGATAAAACACTTTAAAACATACGAACTATTTTTTCAAGCAATGAAAAGTTAGTTACAAGCTGAAATAGAGAGACAATAACATAAAAAGTGTTGTAATCACAACTTTTAACAGGACCATAAACCATTTTTAAAGTCCACTTATTTCTCTCAACAGGAACGAAAAAACATTTTGAAAATCATAAGCAATTTTTAGAAACACAAAAGACGTAATTAGAGCGTGAAATAAAAAAACAAGTTTGTCAAAATACTGCCAAAAAAACTCCCCACATTTTCGTAAAGCAACACAAAATTGAACACAACTCAACACAAGCAACGAAAACACTTCTAAAGCAAATAATTATTTTTATAAACCATAAAAACATACTATACGAGCAGAATTAAGAAGTTAAGAAAAATACCAAAAAAATTTTGAAACCCACAGGATGAATCAGGTTGGCAGAGGTAGCCAGGCATCATGGCGGCCCTTGACAGTGGAGAGAACGGCCGCTATTTTGCCTGTTATTCTTCCATCGTAACTAAATGAGGCAATGGCGGATATATTTAGCTAGCGGATATGAAAACCTAGTCATGGGGCTCCACTTAGCGACGTGTTAGGCTTACAATAAGTGAGAAATGAAGCAGATATTGGCGGACAAATGGGGAAGGCTGCCTCCACCTCAGCTGATAACATTAGTTGTGTATTTTTTTTACGTCTTTATTATTCCTGTCATGGTTAATTAGTAAGAGTTTTGTGGTGGAGGCTTGGAGCGCTTGTGGCACCGTGGAATGCTGAGTCACATCAATATATTCCTAACGAGGTGCAAAAACATGAAATACGAGGCTTAACAATAAATAAACAGTAAGGTTAACCACTGACCTGACAGCCCTGTGTTGTTGTTGTGGGTGACATGTAACAACACTATCACAGTTACCGATTATTACATCAGACTGTGCACATTACCTGGCTGGAAGAGTGGTGGGCGGGTTTCTTACCAATATTAGCCTTGGTGGCCCTGTAGTCTGGTTCTGTGTCGTCCCTCCCAGCCTGCTCCGCACAGTACGCACCCAAACACTTTTAGCTTTCAATAACAAGCACCAACTTCTTTTATATTATACTAAACTAATAGAAAATTAAATATAAAGAATTATAAGTGTGTAAAAATAAATCTCAGGCCATTATCACTGTAATTGTCAAAGTATCTAGATGTTACTGATTGAAGCGCCAAATTCAAACTAGTCCTGGCGGGACTTACACTGCAATGTCTCGTCCCTTGTGTGGCGTAATGTGAAATCATTGAAAAGCTTGTGTGAATTGAAGGCTTGGCTTAATACTGTGTTATATCTTAGCTTATCATTATTAAGTATTTACCATTTTACCTTAAAAAAACAACAATACTTCACAGAGATATCGAAGTATAACAGAGGCTCTCATACTGTAGCTAATAATCAACAGAGAATTACCAGCCTTTCTCTGTGTATCAAGGAGAGCTTACCTGCATGTACTGAATATATGTTTTTAATTAGTCTTTTGTGATTAATCTTTTTAATATATCTGCGCCAATGTAAACTAGTATGTGCTTAGAAGGCTTACCAATGTGTGGGTTGTGGTGGGTTTGGTGCTACTCAAAGGGAACACGTGCTGGAGAAGTCTGGGAAGCACTGATGTACAAATAACTGAGCGTATTTCAATTCACATAAGTCTTCCATAAAAATAAAAAGCTGACCTCCGTTTTCTCTCACGAACGTAAACAGGCTATATTTTTTTTTTATTTTTTTTATTTTTTTTTCTCGTCGTCTCTCTCTCTCTCTCTCTCTCTCTCTCTCTCTCTCTCTCTCTCTCTCTCTCTCTCTCTCTCTCTGACTTTCTAGGTATTTTGCCTGTCTGTCCTCGTGTGTGTGTGTGTGTGTGTGTGTGTGTGTGTGTGTGTATCTTTCATTTATTCGTTCATTCTTTATTTCATCTTTCATTGTATTATTTACCTTCTCTCTCTCTCTCTCTCTCTCTCTCTCTCTCTCTCTCTCTCTCTCTCTCTCTCTAATCATAGTAATAAACAATATCTTTCTTTCTAATTAAATGTATTCTTTCCTTACTAATTATCTAAAATACCTTTCCTATATTACTTTTTCTTTATAATTAAACGTATTCTCTCCTTTTAATTACAATAAAAAAAAACTTCAAAATTAAATCTTTTTTCTTTATTTTCTGCTAAAAAAAGTTTCAATTTTTACATCACCTCTCTCCAGAAATGCTTTCCTCTTATGAAAACAACATCAACGTGTTTCTTTAAGTCTCTCTCTCTCTCTCTCTCTCTCTGTCGTGGTAATAAACAGTCTTTTTTTCTTTCTAAGTGTTTTATTACATAACAATTGTCACTCAGGAAATCACAGTAGCAAATCTTGTCCTATCTCTTTCAATGCTTTCGATATTTTCTTAATTTCTCCTCATTTTTTAAGTCCAATATGCAATAGTAACGAAAATAAGACTAAATTCTCTCTCTCTCTCTCTCTCTCTCTTAACCAAAAATAACATTAAATTAACCATCCTTTTCTCTCTCCTAGTTGACACAGATCTAACTCAAATATCTCTTAATTCTCTGCTAATATATATTTCTTCACCCTAAGCACCGTTTACTGACAAGACAAACACCATTTTAGAGATAACTATAGAAAATAGGAGCACCTTTTTCAATTTTTTGTTCTGTTCACGAGACAACACGATTCACGAACAACGAAGGCAAAGAAACAGCTTCACAATAGTGGTGGGTGACTGGAGCAGACTCAGTAATGGGGCTGTTAGTGCTGAGTCAATAGGGAGGTTTGAAGGACAGCATCAATGGTACAGGTGGGGATGACAGGTGGAAACAGACAGGTGTGTTTTGTACAGGGACTGCCACGTGTAGGCCTGATGGCTTCCTACACCAACCCTTGTGTTCTTAGTAGTAGTAGTAGTAGTAGTAGTAGTAGTAGTAGTAGTAGTAGTAGTAGTAGTAGTAGTAGTAGTAGTAGTAGTAGTAGTAGGGATGACAGGTGGAAACTGACAGGTGTGTTTTGTACAGGGACTGCTAATGTGTTCTACGGTTCTTCTATATATCACATACAAGTGCAATGCTTTCTTGCCTAAACCTACACAACACTCCAATAAGTTTGTTGGTAAGGTCTGGGCCTTGTAACAGGTGACTGTTTAATGACTGGTTCCTGTAGTTTGCACTACAGTCAAAGACAACTCTCAACTTCTTTGGCTTTCTCGGATGATAGACTCCATGATGTTTAATGTACCAGACCTTACCATCATTCCTAACTAAATCCTTTGTCGGTACAACCTCTGCATAACCCTTTGTAATCATGTCATCCATGAACGCTTTGTAATCACCTTTGTGTTGATTATCCTTCTCAAGTTTAGCAGGGTACCCTTGTGAGAGGCCGCGCCGTGACAGGAGGCGAGGGCAGTGAGGCAGGGCACCATCATAGAGGAACCTAAGAGAGGGGGAGGGTAGAGAGACAGGGGGTAAGCAGGGGGCAGGCAGGGGGTGAACTGAAGTGTAAGGGGACACACAGGGTGTAGTGAGTTGACAGAAACACAGACAGACAAACAGGTAAGATACACAGGGTTTACGGAGGTGTAGGGGAAAAACAGGGTAGTTTAATAAGAAGCAGGGGTCAGACAGGGTGTATTTATGGTGTAAGGGTGGATAGCAGGGGTGTACTGAGGTGTAGGAGATGAGAGAGAGAGAGAGAGAGAGAGAGAGAGAGAGAGAGAGAGAGAGAGAGAGAGAGAGAGAGAGAGAGAGAGAGAGAGAGAGAGAGAGAGAGAGAGAGAGAGAGAGAGAGAGAGAGAGAGAGAGAGAGAGAGAGAGAGAGAGAGAGAGAGAGAGAGAGTACGAGCTATCTCATTCGACATACATCTAGATTGGTGTATACAAGCCTTACCTAATATGTGTAGAGATTTCTGAGCATATACCAGTATCTCTTATGGGTTTGTGTGTGTGTACCAGCCTTACCAACTGTCTGTATGTATTTCTAAGTGTATACCAGTGTTTGCGTACAAGTTTACATGTGTACACCAGCCTTAGTAAGTATTTCAGTGTGTTTTTAAGTGTATACCAGCATGAATTTTGTGTTTTTTAAGCGTTTCTGAGTGTTTATTTAAATTATCTGTTATCCCAGCCCCTCCAGACCCACCTATGGCATACAGCGTCAGTCCAGAGTACAGCCCCAGGTTGGTCTTGCTAGCCCCGATGAGGATGAAAGCAGGAATCATCATCATTAGGCCCTGTGGATGGTGAGGGTGGTAGAGGAGGTAGTGGTGGGTTTAATAATATTGTTACTGATAAATCCTGTTGTTTTATATTGTAATTCTTTAACTATACAGTAAAAATATAGATTTGAAAATATACTTTGTAAACCTCAGTAACTTCCACTACAGCCTTTAACCAGTGAATTAATAAGTTAAATTAATTAATTTAACTACATGAATTAATAAGTGAAAGAAAGCAAGAGAGTGTAAAGGAACAGATGATAATGAATAAAAAAAAGTTATTTAAATGAGCTTGTCAAGATGTTTTGATGGTTTATGGTAAGGAAAATGATAGAATGGGTTTGTAATGATGACAGAAAGGAAGGAATAAGAGGGAAAACTAAAGAAAAGAGGAAGACAAGAAAAAAAAAAAATGATGCTTGCTTTACCCACAATGCACCTCTCTTTAACCACATTCAGAGAGACAGGGAAATACAAACAAATAACAAAACAAGCAAACAAATAAAAAATGAAAGGAAAAAAAGAAGATAAGCAAAAATTATATGAAACAAACAAAAAATGTACATAATAAAAAAAATAAATGACACACACACACACACCTCAGGCAGTGATTCCTGGAAGAAGACAGCAAAGAATATTATGTTAGCCACAGCAAGAGTGAGTGTGTAGACAGCTGAGGCCGCGAACCACCCAGTACTTCACCAGTGGGAGAACACGGCCCCCACAGTTGGCCTCATGGTGAAGCCTACGCTGAATGCCACGCCGATCAGTGCCTGTGGGTTGAGGGGAGGTTAGGGGAGGTTAAGCTGGTTAGGTTAGGTTAGGGCACACCGACAACACACCACAATATAAATAAGAATTAAAATAATGCATAAGAAAATAAAAAGCTAAAAAAAGTAAACAAACAAAATATTTAACACCACCACAACACCTTTAAACACCCTCAAAATACCCCAAAATACACCAAAACATCCCAAAACACAAAAAAACATACCAAAACACAATCAAAATACCTCAAAACACACCAAAGCATCCCAAAACACACCAAAACACCCTTAAAACACCCAAAAACACCCAAAAACACCCCAAAACACAAAAAACATTCCAAAACACACCAAAACACCCTCAAAATACCCCAAAACACTCCAAAAACACATCAAAATATCCCTAAAATACCCCAAAACACTACAAAAACATCCAAAACACACAAAAAACATCCCAAAACACTCCAAAAACACACCAAAACATCCTCAAAATACCCTAAAATACCACAAAACACTCCAAAAACACTCCAAAACACCCTCAAAATACCACAAAACACTCCAAAAACACACCAAAACACCCTCAAAATACCTCAAAGTACTACAAAACACCCCAAAACACAAAAAAACATCCCAAAACACTCCAAAAACACACCAAAACACCCTAAAAATACCCCAAAACACCCAAAAACACTCCAAAAACACACCAAAACATCCTCAAAATACCCCAAAACACTAGAGAAACATCCCAAAACACAAAAACCACACCAAAACACCCTCAAAATATCCCAAAACACCACAAAACACTCCAAAAACATCCCAAAGCACTCCAAAAACACGCCAAAATACCCCAAAACACTACAAAAACATCACAAAACATTCCAAAAACACACCAAAACACCCTCAAAATACCCCAAAACACCCGAAAAACACACCAAAACACTCTCAAAACACCCCAAAACACTACAAAAACATCCCAAAACACTCCAAAAACACACCAAAACATCCAAAAAATACCCCAAAACACCCCAAAACACTCCAAAAACACACCAAAACACCCTCAAAATACCACAAAACACTACAGAAACATCCCAAAACACTCCAAAAACACACCAAAACACCTTCAAAATACCCCAAACCACAAAACACTACAAAAACATCCCAAAACTCTCCAAAAACACACCAAAACACCCTCAAAATACCCCAAAACACCACAAAAAACTACAAAAACATCCCAGAACTCTCCAAAAACACACCAAAACATCCTAAAACAGCCCAAAAACACCTGAAAACACCCTCAGAACAATGAAAGGGAATAAAACACAAAATAACAATAATAAAAAAAACAAAAACAGAAAACAAGCTGTAATATTGAACAGCAGGAACACAGACACACACACACCCTACAAACAAACAAACAAACAAAAATAAATCAATAGATAATAGGATAAAAAAAATAGAAAAAAATAATAATAAAAACAAACTAAAAATATATAAACCAATACAAAACACAAAAACCCCACATACCACCAAACAAGACAGAATGGAACCTCGCAGGGACGCCGATGATATGCTGGTAATAAGTAACACAGGAGAGCAGAGAGGAATACAAGTCAATGGAGTCGTGCTTGGAGTAATAGTCGAGGAGAGCAGGAGACAGAGGCAGCACCACCGTGAAGCCGAGCAGGTCCAGGATCAGACTGCCGAATACCACCTTGCTTGTCCGCGTGTTCTTCTGTGGGTGTTATGTTAGGTTAGGTTACGTTAGGTTAGGTTTAGGTTAGATTAAGTGAGGTCTTTTTTATCTTTTATTTTTTCTCAGTATTTTTTTCTTATTGTATTTTGTTGCATTGTTGCCTTTGACCAGTGTCCCTCCTATATATATAAAAAATAAAACTAACTAAATAAATAAATAAATAAAGTAAAACAAGAAATTGTTTACGACTTTAAATCATTTTCCCGACACAGTTGTGCAACGGGGCAGTGTTGCATGAGCGCTGAGTGACAAATATTGCATCGTGTTGACAACCAAACACTTTACATCTCAGCTTAGCAACACACACCAACACAACACCCTGCTCACCTTCTCTTTGATGTCCGCGGCCTGTACTGCCATATCCCCAAACACACTTAAAATACTCCAAAACTCACCCAAATTGACTTAAAACGCATCCAAAACACACCGTACCTACCCAAAACACACTCAAACTCATCCACAACATCCCAAAACACACTTAAAACATCCCAAAACACTGAAAACGGCCCAAAACACACTTAAAACACCCCAAAACACACCCAGACTGTCCTAAAATACCCACAAACGCACCCAAAACTCACCCGTATCCACACAAAACACACCCGAACTTATCCATAACATCCCAAAATACACTTGAAACATCCCAAAACATTGAAAACAGTCCAAAGCACACTTAAAGCACTCCTAAACAAGCCTAAGACACCCCAAAACACATCAGTAACGCTAAATATTGACTCAAATATCACCAAATCCCTAAAACACACACTCCAACTGTTACTGTGTGTAAAGCGTATGTACCTCATGTGATTATTCCTCGGCATATATAAGTGAAATGTTCAATAGTTTTCTATTTGCATGAAAACGTGTAATATGTGTGAGTATCAGTATTTAATGCTATATTAAGCACCGAAGCCGATGCTCACTTGTTGGTAGTGTGGGGTTAACCTGCTAGTCGCCTTCGGGCATCACTCACGGCCAAGTCGCGCTCAGACAAAGACGGGCAGGATGGTGACCGAGGTAAATACTTTAATTTTGTAGTAAAAACTGATTGTCATAGTGCTAAGTCAATTGCATGTATTGTTAATGAATATTGTAATATGTTGAAAGTGTTTAATATCAGTGTATAATGTTATTTTGTAAGAAATTGAGACCGAGAACTTGTTCGCAGTTCTTACGGTCATGCCTACCTCATCAATAAACGTCAGAGAGAGAACTGCCTTTCCTCGACCCTACGATGATGGGTGTGATCAGTAAAACAGATCACCTGAGAGCCAATTGATGCCCAGCCGGTGCGGCTACAGTAAGAACTCGACCTACAAGCAAGAAATTGGCTCCATGTGAAACCGTAGCAAGAGTGAGTCACAGGACGAGGGGACGCTGACGTAAGCCTATAGGTTGACCTCTGAGGCCCCGGGGTCAGCTCTACCCTTGACGACAACCACTCCCTTCTACCCACTGTGCCTCGCCACCATTTTGTAGAACCCATGGTCACAGGCAAGAAAGTATAATAGTATGTATGTGCACTGAATTGAGTAGCCTAAGTGAAAATTACCCACAATTAGCTAGTATTAAGAGTGGTAATTTTAAATTGCTCTTTCAGTGTCTCAGTATTGACACAATTAAGTTGTTAGATATGTCTGATACTGAGGAAATTAATGCCGTAGATGGCCTTAGGGAAGGTGAGGGTGAGCAAGTGGACAGGGATCAAACTTGTATTGAAGAAGTTAGTGTCAGGGAGCGAGTGCCAACCGATAAAGGAAGAGAATATCAAGTCAGTGTAACCAAAGGAAGAGCAGAGTCCTGTAAGCGTAAATGGAGCAGTGTTACCAGCAAAATTAAGAAAGGATTAAAAATTGTAATTAGCCCCTTTGAATTAGAACCCATGTCAAGTGAAGTAATAGAGGCATTTCATCAGTATTATGTGGAATACACAAAGCTGGTGGAACTAGAGCCAGAAAAGTCAGAGGAGCTAAATGAAGAGCTGGAACACAATCAACAAGTTCACCATGAAATATTAGAAAGTATAGAATGTAAAAGAAAGGAGTTAAAGAATGACAGAGGATCAATTTGTTCCAGCAAACGGTCTAGACATTCTAGAGTCTCATCTACTTCATCACGTTCATCAGCAGCACAAAGAAAGCAAGAAGCAGCAGCAAAGGTAGCCAGACTTAGAAAGGAAATGGAATATCATGATAGTTTAGCAGAGGCAGAAGTTATGTTAGCTAAGACTAAAGCAGATGCAGAAGTTATGTTAGCAAGAGACGAAGCAATGTTCTCAAAGAAAAAGAAAGAGAGAGATTTAGCAGTTGCTAGTGCAGAACTTAATGCTCTTAGCTTAGTTGAAGAAGAAGTAAAAATGCTTCCAGGTAATGATGAAAGTGTAGAGAAGCAAAGTTATCTTCAACAATACATAGAGTCACAAAATGAAATGAAAGCACAAGCAATTGCAAATCAACAAAGTGACAATGCCATGCCTCACAAATATGTTACATTCCATGACCCACAGAAACCTTCTTCTTGCAATAGAGATAATGAATTGATGACAAATGAAGTAGATGGACAAATATTTAGTGAACCTCAGGTAATAAATCTCAACCCTACAGCTCAAAGTCTTGTACCAAGCTCTCGTAGACACACTCATAATGTCAACATGCCTAATAATGTGAATAATGTGAGACAGAATCATCAATCCTTTTCCCATCCTGGGGGAACCTTTGCAATCAACATACCTGATCCCAAGTGGAGCCTCCCTCCAATAGAGCCTAACACTTTTGATGGAGAACCCATGGAATTTCCAAGTTGGTTGAAAAACTTTGAAACTTATGTAGAGTCTAAAACTTCTATTGGTAAAGAGAGACTTGCCTACTTAGAGAGGTATACAACTGGTGAGGCAAAGAATGCCATTAAAATGTTAATGCACTTTAACTCTGATGCTGACTATGTGCAAGCAAAGAAAATTCTTAGTGATAGATTTGGAAACAAAAGCATCATAGCTGATGCTTACACAAATAAGTTAATGAATTGGCTACCAATCTCTCCGCATAATGGTCCAGCATTAACAGCATTCTCAGATTTTTTGAAGTGCTGTTTAGCTGCAATGAAACACACTTCTTATTTGTCATTTCTGAATGATCCTAGAGAGCAGAGAAAGGTGCTAGCAAAACTCCCTGAACATGTTGTTCATGACTGGAGAAAGCAAGCGATGATATATCTTGATACTAACAGTAATAACAACATTTCTAGTAGCAATGAAGAGCACCACCCACCCTTTGAAATGTTATGTGAATTTGTCCAGAAAGAAGCAAAAGGAGCAAGCAATCCATTTCTTTCCTGGAATTCAGTAAGTAAGGAAGTAAATGATTGGATCAAAACTCAAACATGGGCAGCCAATTGGAAACCAAGGGAATCAAACATCATGACAAAGAATAGAGGGAGTAGAACTTTCATGGCTAAATCAATTGAGGAAAAACCAATGTGGTCATTCCAAAGTAAAGTAAATGTACAAGCCAACAAACAGTATCCCAAGGACCAGGAAAGGAAAGGACGATTCTGTCACTACTGTACAAAGGATCATGATTTAGATGATTGCAAGGAATTTGCCAAACTTGATGGTAATACTAGGTACAAATTTGCTAAAGAAAAACGGTTATGTACAGGGTGTCTAAAAATGGGTCACAAAGGAAAGGATTGTAGAAGAAGGAAAGTTTGTAAAGTATGTCAGAGATACCATCCCACAGCTCTTCACAATGATGACATGACAAGAACTGAGAGCCAAAAGGTGCCAGCACAAGCAACTCAGCCTAAAGATGATAAACCCACAGTAGTAGCCAATAAGGTCAAAGTTACAGAATCAGTGACACATGACATGCACACCATGATAGTTCCTGTATGGTTACATCATGTTAGTAACGAAGAGAATAAATTTTTAGTGTATGCCCTGCTGGATGAGCAGTCTGATGCTTCATTCATCAAGGAAAGCACTCTGAATAAATTGGGAGTTAGTGGACCATCAGTGTCACTCAATATCCACACAATAAGTGGAAAACAAATCACTGATTCTATCAAAATTCATGGACTTAAAGTAAGAGGTTATAATGAAGAAGTGGAAATATCAGTCCCTTCAGCATATTCAACAGAAAACATTTCAGCTGGACGGAGTCAGATACCAAGGCCTGAGACTGCTTGTGACTGGCCCCACTTAAAGGCAATCTCTGACAAACTAATGAAATATGACCCAAACATTGACATAGGACTTCTCATTGGTCTTGATTGTGCAGAAGCCATTATGGCAGAAGAGCAAATAGCAGGTGATAGTAAGAAGCATCCCTATGCTCGTAGGACAGAGCTAGGTTGGGGGATCATTGGTAAAATCTCACCACATTCAAGTCCATTGGAAGATACAGTGGTAGTCTACAGAACAGTGACACAAGAAGTAGAAATCAATGAAGAAAAGAGGGTTAATTTCTTAGTGTTTCCTACTAAAACCAAAGAGATGATTAGTCCTTCTCAAGTGAGAGATATGTTTGAACTTGACTTCAGTGATAGAAAGTCAGCTGACACTCCATTATCATATGAAGATAAAAGGTTTATGAGTAAGATGAAAGAAGGAGTACATCAGCTGAAGGATGGCCATTATGAGTTGCCCCTTCCTCTTAAAGATGATAGGGTCAAGCTTCCAAACAACAAACTATTAGCAGAGCAGAGACTCAAGAAGTTAAGAGCTAAACTTGAGAAGGATAATCAACACAAAGGTGATTACAAAGTGTTCATGGATGATATGATTACAAAGGGTTATGCAGAGGTTGTACCGACAAAGGATTTAGTTAGGAATGATGGTAAGGTCTGGTACATTCCACATCATGGAGTCTATCATCCAAGAAAGCCAAAGAAGTTGAGAGTTGTATTTGACTGTAGTGCAAACTACAGGAACCAGTCATTAAACAGTCACCTGTTACAAGGCCCAGACCTTACCAACAAACTTATTGGAGTATTGTGTAGGTTTAGGCAAGAAAGCATTGCACTTGTATGTGATATAGAAGCAATGTACCATCAAGTGAAAGTCAACCCAGAACACAGAGACATGTTAAGATTCCTTTGGTGGGAAAATGGTGACCTTAATAATAAGATAGCTGAATACAGGATGACAGCTCACCTGTTTGGAGCTACTTCATCTCCAAGTGTAGCCAACTTTGCTCTTAAGAAAGCTGCAGATGACTACGGGTGTGGATCTGATGCAGCCAAGTTTGTAAGAAACAACTTTTATGTTGATGATGGTTTGAAGTCAGTAGCTACAATGGATGAAGCTGTCACTCTTATTCAGCAGAGCAAAGAATTATGTTACAAGGGAGGTTTTAACCTTCATAAGTTCTTGTCAAACAACAAAGATGTATTAGCTGCAATTTCTCCTCATGAGAGAGCAGATGGAATTAAAAGTTTGGATTTTAGTAAGAATGAAGACACACTGCCTATAGAAAGAACTTTGGGAGTTGAGTGGTGCATAGAATCTGACACATTTCAATTTAGAATAAAGCTGAAAGACAAGCCACTCACCAGGAGAGGTATTCTGTCAACAGTGAGCTCTATATATGATCCATTAGGTCTAGTGTCACCTCTCATACTGGCTGGAAAGCAAATTTTACAAGAATTATGTAAGAATGCAGTTGATTGGGATGATGAGGTGCCAGATTATGTCAAACCTAAATGGATAAAATGGAAGGATGAGCTGCACAAACTAGATCAGTTAAAGGTACCTAGATGCTACAAACCTGATGACTTTGGGGAAGTAGAAAAGGTTGAACTCCATCACTTTTCAGATGCCTGTCAAGAGGGATATGGCCAGTGCTCATATATTAGATTAATTAGCAAGACTGGCCAAATTCATTGTGCATTAGTAATGGCAAAGTCACGTGTCACACCTCTAAAAACCATAACAATTCCCAGACTAGAACTAGCAGCAGCAGTGGTGTCAGTTAGAATCCATAAACTCTTGAAGGGAGAACTTGAGTATAATAATGTGGAAGAAGTATTTTGGACAGACAGCAAAGTAGTCCTTGGTTACATTGCAAATGAAGCAAAGAGATTCCATGTATATGTTGCAAATAGAGTAGAAACAATAAGAGATCACACTTCACCAGATCAGTGGAAATTTGTAGAGACACAGTATAACCCAGCAGATCATGCATCTAGAGGCATGACAGCAGATGAATTGTGTAATAGCAAGATCTGGTGGAATGGCCCAGAATTCCTTTGGCAACATAGCAAAATGGATAGCCATTCCCAGTACAAGGTCATAAATGAGAATGATCCAGAAGTGAAGAAAGTTGTATGCCATGCTGTAGGTACACAACAGCCCACAGATATACTAGAAAGACTTGAGTATTTTTCAGATTGGTTTAAAGCAAAGAGGGCAGTTGCTGTATGCCTCAAGCTTCTGAACAGCTTCAGAGGAAAAGGTGATGGCACTACTAAAGTAAAGGGGAACACATATAAGCCAGTAAATGTAGCAGAAGTGTCAGAAGCTGAAAATGTAATTATAAAACAACTGCAATCAAAGGCATTCCAAAAGGAAATAAATGTACTGAAATCATCTGCTAACCATAATTCTTTAATTAAAGGAGACAATGGCAAGGGAACAAAAGTGATAGACAAGACCAGTTCCCTCTATAAGTTAGATCCCTACATTGACAAAAATGGTATCATGAGAGTAGGAGGAAGATTGAGGCTTTCTAATTTGACAGATGAATCCAAACATCCAGTCATCCTCCCCAAAACATCTCACATAACCCAGCTGATAATATGCCACCATCACAAAAGGACAAATCATCAAGGCAGGGGCATAACTTTAAATGAAATCAGGTCATGTGGATACTGGATAGTAGGAGGATCATCCCTAGTATCAAGGCACATTTCAAAGTGCATTATCTGTCGTAAAGTTAGAAGTACAACACAGGGACAGAAGATGGCAGACCTGCCTATTGACAGACTAGAACCATCACCTCCTTTTACATACTCAGCAGTAGATTTCTTTGGCCCTTTCTATGTCAAAGAGGGGCGTAAAGAGCTTAAAAGATATGGAGTGCTCTTTACTTGCATGGCATGTAGAGCTGTGCACATAGAGACAGCCAACAGCATGGATACAAGTTCCTTCCTAAGTGCATACCGTCGCTTTGTAGGACGAAGAGGGCCCGTAAGACAGTTGAGATGTGACCAAGGAACTAACTTTGTAGGAGCCAAATCAGAGTATGAGAAATGCTTAAAAGAATTAAATAACAATAAAGTCAGACAAGAACTCGTGAAAGATCAGTGTGACTGGATTGTTTTTAACATGAATGTACCCAATTCCAGTCACATGGGAGGTGTTTGGGAGAGGCAGATACGCACAGTGAGAAATGTACTCTCTGTGTTGCTTGATCAGCATGGTACCCAGTTAGATGACCAAGATCTGAGAACCTTCCTAGTTGAAGCAGAAAATATAGTTAATGGTCGTCCCCTAACTGTGGACCATCTTAACTCCCCAGAAAGTCTTACACCGTTGACACCCAGTAATTTGTTAACTATGAAAACAAAGGTAGTACTGCCTCCTCCAAGCATTTTCATTAAGAAGGACCTGTACTGCATAAAGAGATGGCGCAGAGCACAATACCTGGCCAACCAGTTCTGGTCCAGGTGGAAAAAGGAGTATGTGCAATTCCTACAGCTTAGAAACAAGTGGACAACACCAAAGAGGAATCTCAGTGTAAATGACATAGTTATCATCAAAGATCAGAATTTAGCAAGGAACCAGTGGAAACTGGGAAGAGTAACAGAAGTATCTCCTGATCATGATGGCCTAGTAAGAAAGGTTAAGGTCCTGGTTTCAGACTGTAATCTCGACAACCAGGGAAGACACATAAAGGCAAACAGGACCATCATAGAGAGGCCAATACATAGTCTAGTATTGCTGTTAGAAGGTAATGCATAATAATAGACCGGAGCATCCCCGCCAAGGAGCCAATGTAACAAAACATATTATGTGCTAATCCTAGTTTTAAGGTACATACTAATCTTAATTTAAGGTAAATTGTTACACAATTTAGGGGAGCCATGTTACTGTGTGTAAAGCGTATGTACCTCATGTGATTATTCCTCGGCATATATAAGTGAAATGTTCAATAGTTTTCTATTTGCATGAAAACGTGTAATATGTGTGAGTATCAGTATTTAATGCTATATTAAGCACCGAAGCCGATGCTCACTTGTTGGTAGTGTGGGGTTAACCTGCTAGTCGCCTTCGGGCATCACTCACGGCCAAGTCGCGCTCAGACAAAGACGGGCAGGATGGTGACCGAGGTAAATACTTTAATTTTGTAGTAAAAACTGATTGTCATAGTGCTAAGTCAATTGCATGTATTGTTAATGAATATTGTAATATGTTGAAAGTGTTTAATATCAGTGTATAATGTTATTTTGTAAGAAATTGAGACCGAGAACTTGTTCGCAGTTCTTACGGTCATGCCTACCTCATCAATAAACGTCAGAGAGAGAACTGCCTTTCCTCGACCCTACGATGATGGGTGTGATCAGTAAAACAGATCACCTGAGAGCCAATTGATGCCCAGCCGGTGCAGCTACATCAAAACATTCCAAAAACATCCCAAAACACTTTAAAACATACCAAAGTCCAAAAAACATCTCCACAACACCACAAAACACCCCCAAACCACCCCAAAACTCTGCAAAAACAACCAAAACTTCCCAAAACATCCCAAGACACACCAAAAACACCCCAAAAACACCTGAAAACACGCTCAGAACAATGAAAGGGAATAAAACACAAAATAACAATAATAAAAAAAAACAAAAACAGAAAACAAGCTGTAATATTGAACAGCAGGAACACAGACACACACAAACCCTACAAACAAACAAACAAACAAACAAACAAAAATAAATAAATAGATAATAGGATAAAAAAAATAGAAAAAAATAATAATAAAAACAAACTAAAAATATATAAACCAATACAAAACACAACAAACCCACATACCACCAAACAAGACAGAATGGAACCTCGCAGGGACGCCGATGATATGCTGGTAATAAGTAACACAGGAGAGCAGAGAGGAATACAAGCCACTGGAGTCGTGCTTGGAGTAATAGTCGAGGAGAGCAGGAGACAGAGGCAGCACCACCGTGAAGCCAAGCAGGTCCAGGATCAGACTGCCGAATACCACCTTGCTTGTCCGCGTGTTCTTCTGTGGGTGTTATGTTAGGTTAGGTTACGTTAGGTTAGGTTTAGGTTAGGTTAAGTGAGGTCTTTTTTATCTTTTATTTTTTCTCAGTATTTTTTTCTTATTGTATTTTGTTGCCTTTGACCAGTGTCCCTCCTATATATATAAAAAATAAAACTAACTAACTAAATAAATAAATAAAGTAAAACAAGAAATTGTTTACGACTTTAAATAATTTTCCCGACACAGTTGTGCAACGGGGCAGTGTTGCATGAGCGCTGAGTGACAAATATTGCAGCGTGTTGACAACCAAACACTTTACATCTCAGCTTAGAAACACACACCAACACAACACCCTGCTCACCTTCTCCTTGATGTCCGCAGCCTGTACTGCCCCTCTGTCCCTGCCTTCCACCTCACCACCACTGCCACCGCCACCACCATCGCTGCCGCCAACTTGCTTGCAGGATCGGAGGGTTGCCATTGCTCTGAAAGTTACATTAGGTTTGGTTAAGTGGGAAGTGATGAGGGAAGATGATGTAGGTTAGGTTAGGTTAGGTTAGGTTAGGTTAGGTTAGGTTTGGTTAGGCTAGGTTAGGTAAGGTTTGGCTATGCTTTGTTTACTTAGGTTAGGTTAGGCTAGGCGAGGTTATATTAGGTTTGGCTAGGCTTCTTTTTAAGGCTTGGCTAGGTTAGGCTTGCTTAGGTAAGGTTTGGCTACGTTAGAATTGCTTAGGTTATATTAGGTAAAGTTTGGTTAGGCTAGCTTGGGATTAAGACACGAGATAGCCAGTCTTGGGGAGGAGGAAGCACCAGACAGAAGTTAGGGTAGGCTTCTTTGGAAGGCTTAGTTTGGTTAGGGGCAGCTGAGGAGTGTGAAGCTCCACAACATTAGGTTAAATTTGAGGTAATATTTCAGTCATTTTCTCCCTCACTACTAAAATTTTCCCACTGTAAAAACTTTCTTAATATTTTTTTTCTGAAGGCTACAAAACAAATCACTCGTTTTCCCATCCCAAATCCGTAAGCACCACCCGTTTCTTCCTTCAAACACACACACACACTTTCCCTCCTTTCATATATCACAACACACGCTATAACACCCCTGACACGCTTCTATTATCACAGCCCCTCCCCAAAACACCCCAGAATCTTTTATTTTACCTCAAGCACACCACTTCTACCCTCAAAGACCCAATGCCTATCTGCAACATGCCTATAACATAACCAAAACACCTCAAAAGCAACTCCAATCACACTAAAACACCTTAAACATACCCAGAACATTCCTAAACGCACAAAAAACATCCTTACCAACTGTCTGTATGTATTTCTAAGTGTATACCAGTGTTTGCGTACAAGTTTACATGTGTACACCAGCCTTAGTAAGTATTTCAGTGTGTTTTTAAGTGTATACCAGCATGAATTTTGTGTTTTTTAAGCGTTTCTGAGTGTTTATTTAAATTATCTGTTATCCCAGCCCCTCTAGACCCACCTATGGCATACAGCGTCAGTCCAGAGTACAGCCCCAGGTTGGTCTTGCTAGCCCCGATGAGGATGAAAGCAGGAATCATCATCATTAGGCCCTGTGGATGGTGAGGGTGGTAGAGGAGGTAGTGGTTGGTTTAATAATATTGTTACTGATAAATCCTGTTGTTTTATATTGTAATTCTTTAACTATACAGTAAAAATATAGATTTGAAAATATACTTTGTAAACCTCAGTAACTTCCACTACAGCCTTTAACCAGTGAATTAATAAGTTAAATTAATTAATTTAACTACATGAATTAATAAGTGAAAGAAAGCAAGAGAGTGTAAAGGAACAGATGATAATGAATAAAAAAAAGTTATTTAAATGAGCTTGTCAAGATGTTTTGATGGTTTATGGTAAGGAAAATGATAGAATAGGTTTGTAATGATGACAGAAAGGAAGGAATAAGAGGGAAAACTAAAGAAAAGAGGAGGACAAGAAAAAAAAAAAAAAATGATGCTTTACCCAAAATGCACCTCTCTTTAACCACATTCAGAGAGACAGGGAAATACAAACAAATAACAAAACAAGCAAACAAATAAAAAATTAAACGAAAAAAAGAAGATAGCAAAAATTATATGAAACAAACAAAAAATGTACATAATAAAAAAAATAAATGACACACACACACACACACACCTCAGGCAGTGATTCCTGGAAGAAGACAGCAAAGAATATTATGTTAGCCACAGCAAGAGTGAGTGTGTAGACAGCTGAGGCCGCGAACCACCCAGTACTTCACCAGTGGGAGAACACGGCCCCCACAGTTGGCCTGATGGTGAAGCCTACGCTGAATGCCATGCCGATCAGTGCCTGTGGGTTGAAGGGAGGTTAGGGGAGGTTAAGCTGGTTAGGTTAGGTTAGGGCACACCGACAACACACCACAATATAAATAAGAAATAAAATAATGCATAAGAAAATAAAAAGCTAAAAAAAGTAAACAAACAAAATATTTAACACCACCACACCTTTAAACACCCTCAAAATACCCCAAAATACACCAAAACATCCCAAAACACAAAAAAACACACCAAAACCCTCAAAATACCTCAAAACACACCAAAGCATCCCAAAACACTCCAAAAACACACCAAAACACCCTTAAAATACCCCAAAACACCCAAAAACACCCCAAAACACAAAAAAACATTCCAAACGCCTACAAAAAACACACCAAACCACCCTCAAAATACCCCAAAACACTCCAAAAACACATCAAAACATCCTCACAATACCCCAAAACACTACAAAAACATCCCAAAACACTCCAAAAGCTCACCAAAACACCCTTAAAATACCCCAAAACACACAAAAAACATACCAAAACACTCCGAACACACCAAAACACCCTCAAAATACCCAAAAAAACTCTCCAAAAACACACCAAAACACCCTAAAAATACCCCAAAACCCCAAAAACACTACAAAAACATCCCAAAACACTCCAAAAACACACCAAAACACCCTTAAAATACCCCAAAACACACAAAAAACATCCCAAAACACTCCAAAAACACACCAAAACATCCTCAAAATACCCCAAAACACTACAGAAACACCCTCAAAATACCCCAAAACACCACAAAACACTCCAAAAACATCCCAAAACTCTCCAAAAAAACACCAAAATACCCCAAAACACTACAAAAACATCCCAAAACACTCCAAAAACACACCAAAACAACCTCAAAATACCCCAAAACACTCCAAAAACACACCAAAACACTTAAAACACCCCAAAACACTACAAAAACATCCCAAAACACTCCAAAAACACACCAAAACATCCAAAAAATACCCCAAAACACCCCAAAATACTCCAAAAACACATCAAAACAACCTCAAAACACCACAAAAACACTACAAAAACATCCCAAAACACTCCAAAAACACACCAAAACACCCTCAAAATACCCCCAAAACACCACAAAACACTCCAAAAACATCCCAAAACTCTCCAAAAACATATCAAAACACCCTCAAAATACCCCAAAACATTACAAAACACTCCAAAAACATCCCAAAACACTCCAAAAACACACCAAAATACTCCTAAACATCCCAAAACACATCAAAACATTCCAGAAACATCCCAAAACACTTTAAAACACACCAAATTCCAAAAAACACCTCCACAACACCACAAAACACTCCAAAACACCTCCAAACCACCCCAAAACTCTGCAAAAACACACCAAAACATCCAAAGACACACCAAAAAACACCCCAAAAACACCTGAAAACACGCTCAGAACAATGAAAGGGAAAACACAAAATAACAATAATAAAAAAAAACAAAAACAGAAAACAAGCTGTAATATTGAACAGCAGGAACACAGACACACACAAACCCTACAAACAAACAAACAAACAAACAAACAAACAAACAAAAATAAATAAATAGATAATAGGATAAAAAAATAGAAAAAAATAATAATAAAAACAAACTAAAAATATATAAACCAATACAAAACACAACAAACCCACATACCACCAAACAAGACAGAATGAAACCTCGCAGGGACGCCGATGATATGCTGGTAATAAGTAACACAGGAGAGCAGAGAGGAATACAAGCCACTGGAGTCGTGCTTGGAGTAATAGTCGAGGAGAGCAGGAGACAGAGGCAGCACCACCGTGAAGGCGAGCAGGTCCAGGATCAGACTGCCGAATACCACCTTGCTTGTCCGCGTGTTCTTCTGTGGGTGTTATGTTAGATTAAGTTACGTTAGGTTAGGTTTAGGTTAGGTTAAGTGAGGTCTTTTTTATCTTTTATTTTTCTCAGTATTTTTTTCTTATTGTATTTTGTTGCCTTTGACCAGTGTCCCTCCTATATATATATATAAAAAATAAAACTAACTAAATAAATAAATAAATAAAGTAAAACAAGAAATTGTTTACGACTTTAAATCATTTTCCCGACACAGTTGTGCAACGGGGCAGTGTTGCATGAGCGCTGAGTGACAAATATTGCATCGTGTTGACAACCAAACACTTTACATCTCAGCTTAGCAACACACACCAACACAACACCCTGCTCACCTTCTCTTTGATGTCCGCAGCCTGTACTGCCCCTCTGTCCCTGCCTTCCACCTCACCACCACTGCCACCGCCACCGCCATCGCTGCCGCCAACTTGCTTGCAGGATCGGAGGGTTGCCATTGTTCTGAAAGTTACATTAGGTTTGGTTAAGTGGGAAGTGATGAGGGAAGATGATGTAGGTTAGGTTAGGTTAGGTTAGGTTAGGTTTGGTTAGGCTAGGTTAGGTAAGGTTTGGCTATGCTTTGTTTACCTAGGTTAGGTTAGGCTAGGCTAGGTTATATTAGGTTTGGCTAGGCTTCTTTTTAAGGCTTGGCTAGGTTAGGCTTGCTTAGGCTAGGTTAGGTTAGGCTAGGCTATATTAGGTTTGGCTAGGCTTCTTTTTAAGGCTTGGCTAGGTTAGGCTTGCTTAGGTAAGGTTTGGCTAGGTTAGAAATGCTTAGGTTACGTTAGGTAAAGTTTGGTTAGGCTAGCTTGGGATTAAGACACAAGATAGCCAGTCTTGGGGAGGAGGAGGCACCAGACAGAAGTTAGGGTAGGCTTCTTTGGGTTAGGCTTGGTTTGGTTAGGGGCAGCTGAGGAGTGTGAAGCTCCACCACATTAGGTTAAATTTGAGGTAATATTTCAGTCATTTTCTCCCTCTCTACCAAAATTTTCCCACTGTAAAAACTTTCTTAATATTTTTTTTCTGAAGGCTACAAAACAGATCACTCGTTTACCCATCCCAGACCCGTAAACACCACCCCTTTCTCCCTTCAAACACACACACACACTTTCCCTCCTTTCATATATCACAACACACGCTATAACACCCCTGAAACGCTTCTATTATCACAACCCCTCCCCAAAACACTCAGAATCTTTTATTTTACCTCAAGCACACCACTTCTACCCTCAAAGACCCAATGCCTATCTGCAACATGCCTATAACATAACCAAAACACCTCAAAAGCAACTCCAATCACACTAAAACACCTTAAACATACCCAGAACATTCCTAAACGCACAAAAAACATCCTAAACACATCGAAAGTGTACCAAAATATCCCCAAACACACTTAAAATACTCCAAAACTCACCCAAATTGACTTAAAACGCATCCAAAACACACCGTACCTACCCAAAACACACTCAAACTCATCCCAAAACACACTAAAAACATCCCAAAACACTGAAAATAGCCCAAAACACACTTAAAACACCCCAAAACACACCCAGACTGACCTAAAATACCCACAAAAGCACCCAAAACTCACCCGTATCCACACAAAACACACCCGAACTTATCCATAACATCCCAAAATACACTTGAAACATCCCAAAACATTGAAAACAGTCCAAAGCACACTTAAAGCACTCCTAAACAAGCCTAAGACACCCCAAAACACACCAGGAACACTAAATATTGATTCAAACATCACCAAATCCCTAAAACACACACTCCAACACTACCTAAACACCTCCAGACACACTCCAACACCCCCTAAACACACCAAATACACTGAAAGCACTGTCACGGAAGACAAATACTACAAAGACAGACAGGGCAGCAGGAAAAATTAACCTAAATATTGTTTTCTTAGCATTTTTCTGTTTTACCACCTCCTCTATTCCTTCTCCCTTCCTCTTTCTCCTCTATTTCTCTGATTTTCTTACTCATTCTACTCTTATCTACACGTCTGAGTTTAGAAACACTTGCAAACACCAGGAAAACACTGCAAAATACGATAAATATTACCGAGGAGACAGCGGAGCCGATCAAGGTCCCGGGTCCATGATGGCGGCCGTGACGTCACGGCTAATTTACGTACCGTAACGGATTTCATTTTGAAATTGACCCCTCGAAAAAATGGAGCTAGGCTCGAATGCCTTATATATTCTGACTTGACAAATACTTTAACTAATTTCCACAATATTATAACAGCTCAAGCCTGAGTAGTATTTAAAAAATATCCAAATGAATTATGGAAAATATGTTGAAATATTCGGCCCCATTTAAATCATTGAAAAGTCCCCAACATTTGAATTTTCAGGAACGTAAAAAATTTTAAAAAATCTGAACTATCATCTTACACCATCAAAAGTTACCTGGAACAAGAAGTAAACAAATAAAACCGAAATTGTGTAAAAAAAAGTGTTGGAACCTAAATACGATTAAAAACCACTGAAAAGTCCACCCATTTTCACTCAACAACAAGATAAAACACTTTAAAACATACGAACTATTTTTTCAAGCAATGAAAAGTTAGTTACAAGCTGAAATAGAGAGACAATAACATAAAAAGTGTTGTAATCACAACTTTTAACAGGACCATAAACCATTTTTAAAGTCCACTTATTTCTCTCAACAGGAACGAAAAAACATTTTGAAAATCATAAGCAATTTTTAGAAACACAAAAGACGTAATTAGAGCGTGAAATAAAAAAACAAGTTTGTCAAAATACTGCCAAAAAAACTCCCCACATTTTCGTAAAGCAACACAAAATTGAACACAACTCAACACAAGCAACGAAAACACTTCTAAAGCAAATAATTATTTTTATAAACCATAAAAACATACTATACGAGCAGAATAAAGAAGTTAAGAAAAATACCAAAAAAATTTTGAAACCCACAGGATGAATCAGGTTGGCAGAGGTAGCCAGGCATCATGGCGGCCCTTGACAGTGGAGAGAACGGCCGCTATTTTGCCTGTTATTCTTCCATCGTAACTAAATGAGGCAATGGCGGATATATTTAGCTACCGGATATGAAAACCTAGTCATGGGGCTCCACTTAGCGACGTGTTAGGCTTACAATAAGTGAGAAATGAAGCAGATATTGGCGGACAAATGGGGAAGGCTGCCTCCACCTCAGCTGATAACATTAGTTAAGTGTATTTTTTTTACGTCTTTATTATTCCTGTCATGGTTAATTAGTAAGAGTTTTGTGGTGGAGGCTTGGAGCGCTTGTGGCACCGTGGAATGCTGAGTCACATCAATATATTCCTAACGAGGTGCAAAAACATGAAATACGAGGCTTAACAATAAATAAACAGTAAGGTTAACCACTGACCTGACAGCCCTGTGTTGTTGTTGTGGGTGACATGTAACAACACTATCACAGTTACCGCCTGTTACATCAGACTGTGCAAATTACCTGGCTGGGCAAGTGGTGGACGGGTTTCTTACCAATATTAGCCTTGGTGGCCCTGTAGTCTGGTTCTGTGTCGTCCCTCCCAGCCTGCTCCGCACAGTACGCACCCAAACACTTTTAGCTTTCAATAACAAGCACCAACTTCTTTTATATTATACTAAACTAATAGAAAATTAAATATAAAGAATTATAAGCGTGTAAAAATAAATCTCAGGCCATTATCACTGTAATTGTCAAAGTATCTAGATGTTACTGATTGAAGCGCCAAATTCAAACTAGTCCTGGCGGGGCTTACACTGCAATGTCTCGTCCCTTGTGTGGCGTAATGTGAAATCATTGAAAAGCTTGTGTGAATTGAAGGCTTGGCTTAATACTGTGTTATATCTTAGCTTATCATTATTAAGTATTTACCATTTTACGTTAAAAAAAACAACAATACTTCACAGAGATATCGAAGTATAACAGAGGCTCTCATACTGTAGCTAATAATCAACAGAGAATTACCAGCCTTTCTCTGTGTATCAAGGAGAGCTTACCTGCATGTACTGAATATATGTTTTTAATTAGTCTTTTGTGATTAATCTTTTTAATATATCTGCGCCAATGTAAACTAGTATGTGCTTAGAAGGCTTACCAATGTGTGGGTTGTGGTGGGTTTGGTGCTACTCAAAGGGAACACGTGCTGGAGAAGTCTGGGAAGCACTGATGTACAAAATTAATAACTGAGCGTATTTCAATTCACATAAGTCTTCCATAAAAATAAAAAGCTGACCTCCGTTTTCTCTCACGAACGTAAACAGGCTATATTTTTTTCTTTATTTTTTTTTCTCGTCGTTTTCTCTCTCTCTCTCTCTCTCTCTCTCTCTCTCTCTCTCTCTCTCTCTCTGACTTTCTAGGTATTTTGCCTGTCTGTCCTCGTGTGTGTGTGTGTGTGTGTGTGTGTGTGTGTGTATCTTTCATTTATTCGTTCATTCTTTATTTCATCTTTCATTGTATTATTTACCTTCTCTCTCTCTCTCTCTCTCTAATCATAGTAATAAACACTATCTTTCTTTCTAATTAAATGTATTCTTTCCTTACTAATTATCAAAAATACCTTAACTATATTACTTTTTCTTTATAATTAAACGTATTCTCTCCTTTTAATTACAATAAAAAAAACTTCAAAATTAAATCTTTTCTTTATTTTCTGCTAAAAAAAAGTTTCAATTTTTACATCACCTCTCTCCAGAAATGCTTTCCTCTTATGAAAACAACATCAACGTGTTTCTTTAAGTCTCTCTCTCTCTCTCTCTCTCTCTCTCTCTCTGTCGTGGTAATAAACAGTCTTTTTTTCTTTCTAAGTGTTTTATTACATAACAATTGTCACTCAGGAAATCACAGTAGCAAATCTTGTCCTATCTCTTTCAATGCTTTCGATATTTTCACAATTTCCCCGCATTTTTTAAGTCCAATATTCAATAGTAACGAAAATAAGACCAAATTCTCTCTCTCTCTCTCTCTCTCTCTCTCTCTTAACCAAAAATAACATTAAATTAACCATCCTTTTCTCTCTCCTAGTTGACACAGATCTAACTCAAATATCTCTTAATTCTCTGCTAATATATATTTCTTCCCCCTAAGCACCGTTTACTGACAAGACAAACACCATTTTAGAGATAACTATAGAAAATAGGAGCACCTTTTTCAATTTTTTGTTCTGTTCACGAGACAACACGATTCACGAACAACGAAGGCAAAGAAACAGCTTCACAATAGTGGTGGGTGACTGGAGCAGACTCAGTAATGGGGCTGTTAGTGCTGAGTCAATAGGGAGGTTTGAAGGACAGCATCAATGGTACGGGTGGGGATGACAGGTGGAAACAGACAGGTGTGTTTTGTACAGGGACTGCCACGTGTAGGCCTGATGGCTTCCTACACTAACCCTTGTGTTCTTAGTAGTAGTAGTAGTAGTAGTAGTAGTAGTAGTAGTAGTAGTAGTAGTAGTAGTAGTAGTAGTAGTAGTAGTAGTAGTAGGGATGACAGGTGGAAACTGACAGGTGTGTTTTGTACAGGGACTGCTAATGTGTTCTACGGTTCTTCTATATATCACATACAAGTGCAATGCTTTCTTGCCTAAACCTACACAACACTCCAATAAGTTTGTTGGTAAGGTCTGGGCCTTGTAACAGGTGACTGTTTAATGACTGGTTCCTGTAGTTTGCACTACAGTCAAAGACAACTCTCAACTTCTTTGGCTTTCTCGGATGATAGACTCCATGATGTTTAATGCACCAGACCTTACCATCATTCCTAACTAAATCCTTTGTCGGTACAACCTCTGCATAACCCTTTGTAATCATGTCATCCATGAACGCTTTGTAATCACCTTTGTGTTGATTATCCTTCTCAAGTTTAGCAGGGTACCCTTGTGAGAGGCCGCGCCGTGACAGGAGGCGAGGGCAGTGAGGCAGGGCACCATCATAGAGGAACCTAAGAGAGGGGGAGGGTAGAGAGATAGGGGGTAAGCAGGGGGGCAGGCAGGGGGTGAACTGAAGTGTAAGGGGACACACAGGGTGTAGTGAGTTGACAGACACACAGACAAACAAACAGGTAAGATACACAGGGTTTACGGAGGTGTAGGGGAAAAACAAGCTAGTTTAATAAGAAGCAGGGGTCAGACAGGGTGTATTTATGGTGTAAGGGTGGATAGCAGGGGTGTCCTGAGGTGTAGGACAGAGAGAGAGAGAGAGAGAGAGAGAGAGAGAGAGAGAGAGAGAGAGAGAGAGAGAGAGAGAGAGAGAGAGAGAGAGAGAGAGAGAGAGAGAGAGAGAGAGAGAGAGAGAGAGAGAGTACGAGCTATCTCATTCGACATACATCTAGATTGGTGTATACAAGCCTTACCTAATATGTGTAGAGATTTCTGAGCATATACCAGTATCTCTTATGGGTTTGTGTGTGTGTACCAGCCTTACCAACTGTCTGTATGTATTTCTAAGTGTATACCAGTGTTTGCGTACAAGTTTACATGTGTACACCAGCCTTAGTAAGTATTTCAGTGTGTTTTTAAGTGTATACCAGCATGAATTTTGTGTTTTTTTAAGCGTTTGAGTGTTTATTTAAATTATCTGTTATCCCAGCCCCTCCAGACCCACCTATGGCATACAGCATCAGTCCAGAGTACAGCCCCAGGTTGGTCTCGCTAGCCCCGATGAGGATGAAAGCAGGAATCATCATCATTAGGCCCTGTGGATGGTGAGGGTGGTAGAGGAGGCAGTGGTGGGTTTAATAATATTGTTACTGATAAATCCTGTTTTATATTGTAATTCTTTAACTATACAGTAAAAATATAGATTTGAAAATATACTTTGTAAACCTCAGTAACTTCCAATACAGCCTTTAACCAGTGAATTAATATGTTAAATTAATTAATTTAACTACATGAATTAATAAGTGAAAGAAAGCAAGAGAGTGTAAAGGAACAGATGATAATGAATAAAAAAAAGTTATTTAAATGAGATTGTCAAGATGTTTTGATGGTTTATGGTAAGGAAAATGATAGAATGGGTTTGTAATGATGACAGAAAGAAAGGAATAAGAGGGAAAACTAAAGAAAAGAGGAAGACAAGAAAAAAAAAAAAATGATGCTTTACCCAAAATGCGCCTCTCTTTAACCACATTCAGAGAGACAGGGAAATACAAACAAATAACAAAACAAGCAAACAAATAAAAAATGAAAGGAAAAAAAAGAAGATAAGCAAAAATTATATGAAACAAACAAAAAATGTACATAATAAAAAAAATAAATGACACACACACACATACCTCAGGCAGTGATTCCTGGAAGAAGACAGCAAAGAATATTATGTTAGCCACAGCAAAGAGTGAGTGTGTAGACAGCTGAGGCCGCGAACCACCCAGTACTTCACCAGTGGGAGAACACGGCCCCCACAGTTGGCCTGATGGTGAAGCCTACGCTGAATGCCACGCCGATCAGTGCCTGTGGGTTGAGGGGAGGTTAGGGGAGGTTAAGCTGGTTAGGTTAGGTTAGAACACACCGACAACACACTATAATATAAATAAGAATTAAAATAATGCATAAGAAAATAAAAAGCTAAAAAAAGTAAACAAACAAAGTATTTAACACCACCACAACACCTTTAAACACCCTCAAAATACCCCAAAATACACCAAAAACATCCCAAAACACAAAAAAACATACCAAAACACAATCAAAATACCTCAAAACATACCAAAGCATCCCAAAACACTCCAAAAACACACCAAAACACCCTTAAAATACCCCAAAACACCCAAAAACACCCCAAAACACAAAAAACATTCCAAAACACACCAAAACACCCTCAAAATACCCCAAAACACTCCAAAAACACATCAAAATATCCCCAAAATACCCCAAAACACTACAAAAACATCCAAAACACACAAAAAACATCCCAAAACACTCCAAAAACACACCAAAACACCCTCAAAATACCCTAAAATACCACAAAACACTCCAAAAACACACCAAAACACCCTCAAAATACCTCAAAACACTACAAAAACACCCCAAAACACAAAAAAACATCCCAAAACACTCCAAAAACACACCAAAACACCCTAAAAATACCCCAAAACACCCAAAAACACTCCAAAAACACACCAAAACATCCTCAAAATACCCCAAAACACTACAGAAACATCCCAAAACACAAAAACCACACCAAAACACCCTCAAAATATCCCAAAACACCACAAAACACTCCAAAAACATCCCAAAGCACTCCAAAAACACGCCAAAATACCCCAAAACACTACAAAAACATCACAAAACATTCCAAAAACACACCAAAACACCCTCAAAATACCCCAAAACACCCGAAAAACACACCAAAACACTCTCAAAACACCCCAAAACACTACAAAAACATCCCAAAACACTCCAAAAACACACCAAAACATCCAAAAAATACCCCAAAACACCCCAAAACACTCCAAAAACACACCAAAACACCCTCAAAATACCACAAAACACTACAGAAACATCCCAAAACACTCCAAAAACACACCAAAACACCTTCAAAATACCCCAAACCACAAAACACTACAAAAACATCCCAAAACTCTCCAAAAACACACCAAAACACCCTCAAAATACCCCAAAACACCACAAAAAACTACAAAAACATCCCAGAACTCTCCAAAAACACACCAAAACATCCTAAAACAGCCCAAGACACACCAAAAACACCCCAAAACACCCCAAAAACACCTGAAAACACCCTCAGAACAATGAAAGGGAATAAAACACAAAATAACAATAATAAAAAAAACAAAAACAGAAAACAAGCTGTAATATTGAACAGCAGGAACACAGACACACACACACCCTACAAACAAACAAACAAACAAAAATAAATCAATAGATAATAGGATAAAAAAAATAGAAAAAAATAATAATAAAAACAAACTAAAAATATATAAACCAATACAAAACACAAAAACCCCACATACCACCAAACAAGACAGAATGGAACCTCGCAGGGACGCCGATGATATGCTGGTAATAAGTAACACAGGAGAGCAGAGAGGAATACAAGTCAATGGAGTCGTGCTTGGAGTAATAGTCGAGGAGAGCAGGAGACAGAGGCAGCACCACCGTGAAGCCGAGCAGGTCCAGGATCAGACTGCCGAATACCACCTTGCTTGTCCGCGTGTTCTTCTGTGGGTGTTATGTTAGGTTAGGTTACGTTAGGTTAGGTTTAGGTTAGGTTAAGTGAGGTCTTTTTTATCTTTTATTTTTTCTCAGTATTTTTTTCTTATTGTATTTTGTTGCATTGTTGCCTTTGACCAGTGTCCCTCCTATATATATAAAAAATAAAACTAACTAAATAAATATATAAATAAAGTAAAACAAGAAATTGTTTACGACTTTAAATCATTTTCCCGACACAGTTGTGCAACGGGGCAGTGTTGCATGAGCGCTGAGTGACAAATATTGCATCGTGTTGACAACCAAACACTTTACATCTCAGCTTAGCAACACACACCAACACAACACCCTGCTCACCTTCTCTTTGATGTCCGCGGCCTGTACTGCCATTTTGCCCCTGCCTTCCACCTCACCACCACTGCCACCGCCACCGCCATCGCTGCCGCCAACTTGCTTGCAGGATCGGAGGGTTACCATTGTTCTGAAAGTTACATTAGGTTTGGTTAAGTGGGAGGTGATGAGGGAAGATGATGTAGGTTAGGTTAGGTTTGGTTAGGCTAGGTTAGGTAAGGTTTGGCTATGCTTCGTTTACCTAGGTTAGGTTAGGCTAGGCTAGGTTATATTAGGTTTGGCTAGGCTTCTTTTTAAGGCTTGGCTAGGTTAGGCTTGGTTAGGTAAGGTGTGGCTAGGTTAGAATTGCTTAGGTTACGTTAGGTAAAGTTTGGTTAGGCTAGCTTGGGATTAAGACACGAGATAGCCAGTCTTGGGGAGGAGGAGGCACCAGACAGAAGTTAGGGTAGGCTTCTTTGGATTAGGCTTGGTTTGGTTAGGGGCAGCTGAGGAGTGTGAAGCTCCACCACATTAGGTTAAATTTGAGGTAATATTTCAGTCATTTTCTCCCTCTCTACCAAAATTTTCCCACTGTAAAAACTTTCTTAATATTTTTTTTCTGAAGGCTACAAAACAGATCACTCGTTTTCCCATCCCAGACCCGTAAACACCACCCCTTTCTCCCTTCAAACACACACACACACACTTTCCCTCCTTTCATATATCACAACACACGCTATAACACCCCTGACACGCTTCTATTATCACAGCTCCTCCCCAAAACACCCCAGAATCTTTTATTTTACCTCAAGCACACCACTTCTACCCTCAAAGACCCAATGCCTATCTGCAACATGCCTATAACATAACCAAAACACCTCAAAAGCAACTCCAATCACACTAAAACACCTTAAACATACCCAGAACATTCCTAAACGCACAAAAAACACCCTAAACACATCGAAAGTGTACCAAAATATCCCCAAACACACTTAAAATACTCCAAAACACACCCAAATTGACTTAAAACGCATCCAAAACACACCGTACCTACCCAAAACACACTCAAACTCATCCCAAAACACACTTAAAACATCCCAAAACACTGAAAATGGCCCAAAACACACTTAAAACACCCCAAAACACACCCAGACTGACCTAAAATACCCACAAACGCACCCAAAACTCACCCGTATCCATACAAAACACACCCGAACTTATCCATAACATCCCAAAATACACTTGAAACATCCCAAAACATTGAAAACAGTCCAAAGCACACTTAAAGCACTCCTAAACAAGCCTAAGACACCCCAAAACACACCAGTAACGCTAAATATTGAATCAAATATCACCAAATCCCTAAAACACACACTCCAACACTACCTAAACACCTCCAGACACACTCCAACACCCCCTAAACACACCAAATACACTGAAAGCACTGTCACGGAAGACAAATACTACAAAGACAGACAGGGCAGCAGGAAAAATTAACCTAAATATTGTTTTCTTAGCATTTTTCTGTTTTACCACCTCCTCTATTCCTTCTCCCTTCCTCTTTCTCCTCTATTTCTCTGATTTTCTTACTCATTCTACTCTTATCTACACGTCTGAGTTTAGAAACACTTGGAAACACCAGGAAAACACTGCAAAATACGATAAATATTACCGAGGAGACAGCGGAGCCGATCAAGGTCCCGGGTCCATGATGGCGGCCGTGACGTCACGGCTAATTTACGTACCGTAACGGATTTCATTTTGAAATTGACCCCTCGAAAAAATGGAGCTAGGCTCGAATGCCTTATATATTCTGACTTGACAAATACTTTAACTAATTTCCACAATATTATAACAGCTCCAGCCTGAGTAGTATTTAAAAAATATCCAAATGAATTATGGAAAATATGTTGAAATATTCGGCCCCATTTAAATCATTGAAAAGTCCCCAACATTTGAATTTTCAGGAACGTAAAAAATTTTAAAAAATCTGAACTATCATCTTACACCATCAAAAGTTACCTGGAACAAGAAGTAAACAAATAAAACCGAAATTGTGTAAAAAAAAGTGTTGGAACCTAAATACGATTAAAAACCACTGAAAAGTCCACCCATTTTCACTCAACAACAAGATAAAACACTTTAAAACATACGAACTATTTTTTCAAGCAATGAAAAGTTAGTTACAAGCTGAAATAGAGAGACAATAACATAAAAAGTGTTGTAATCACAACTTTTAACAGGACCATAAACCATTTTTAAAGTCCACTTATTTCTCTCAACAGGAACGAAAAAACATTTTGAAAATCATAAGCAATTTTTAGAAACACAAAAGACGTAATTAGAGCGTGAAATAAAAAAACAAGTTTGTCAAAATACTGCCAAAAAAACTCCCCACATTTTCGTAAAGCAACACAAAATTGAACACAACTCAACACAAGCAACGAAAACACTTCTAAAGCAAATAATTATTTTTATAAACCATAAAAACATACTATACGAGCAGAATAAAGAAGTTAAGAAAAATACCAAAAAAATTTTGAAACCCACAGGATGAATCAGGTTGGCAGAGGTAGCTAGGCATCATGGCGGCCCTTGACAGTGGAGAGAACGGCCGCTATTTTGCCTGTTATTCTTCCATCGTAACTAAATGAGGCAATGGCGGATATATTTAGCTAGCGGATATGAAAACCTAGTCATGGGGCTCCACTTAGCGACGTGTTAGGCTTACAATAAGTGAGAAATGAAGCAGATATTGGCGGACAAATGGGGAAGGCTGCCTCCACCTCAGCTGATAACATTAGTTGTGTATTTTTTTTACGTCTTTATTATTCCTGTCATGGTTAATTAGTAAGAGTTTTGTGGTGGAGGCTTGGAGCGCTTGTGGCACCGTGGAATGCTGAGTCACATCAATATATTCCTAACGAGGTGCAAAAACATGAAATACGAGGCTTAACAATAAATAAACAGTAAGGTTAACCACTGACCTGACAGCCCTGTGTTGTTGTTGTGGGTGACATGTAACAACACTATCACAGTTACCGATTATTACATCAGACTGTGCAAATTACCTGGCTGGGCAAGTGGTGGGCGGGTTTCTTACCAATATTAGCCTTGGTGGCCCTGTAGTCTGGTTCTGTGTCGTCCCTCCCAGCCTGCTCCGCACAGTACGGTCCCAAACACTTTTAGCTTTCAATAACAAGCACCAACTTCTTTTATATTATACTAAACTAATAGAAAATTAAATATAAAGAATTATAAGTGTGTAAAAATAAATCTCAGGCCATTATCACTGTAATTGTCAAAGTATCTAGATGTTACTGATTGAAGCGCCAAATTCAAACTAGTCCTGGCGGGACTTACACTGCAATGTCTCGTCCCTTGTGTGGCGTAATGTGAAATCATTGAAAAGCTTGTGTGAATTGAAGGCTTGGCTTAATACTGTGTTATATCTTAGCTTATCATTATTAAGTATTTACCATTTTACCTTAAAAAAACAACAATACTTCACAGAGATATCGAAGTATAACAGAGGCTCTCATACTGTAGCTAATAATCAACAGAGAATTACCAGCCTTTCTCTGTGTATCAAGGAGAGCTTACCTGCATGTACTGAATATATGTTTTTAATTAGTCTTTTGTGATTAATCTTTTTAATATATCTGCGCCAATGTAAACTAGTATGTGCTTAGAAGGCTTACCAATGTGTGGGTTGTGGTGGGTTTGGTGCTACTCAAAGGGAACACGTGCTGGAGAAGTCTGGGAAGCACTGATGTACAAATAACTGAGCGTATTTCAATTCACATAAGTCTTCCATAAAAATAAAAAGCTGACCTCCGTTTTCTCTCACGAACGTAAACAGGCTATATTTTTTTTCTTTATTTTTTTTATTTTTTTTTTCTCGTCGTTTCTCTCTCTCTCTCTCTCTCTCTCTCTCTCTCTCTCTCTCTCTCTCTCTCTCTCTCTCTCTCTGACTTTCTAGGTATTTTGCCTGTCTGTCCTCGTGTGTGTGTGTGTGTGTGTGTGTGTATCTTTCATTTATTCGTTCATTCTTTATTTCATCTTTCATTGTATTATTTACCCTCTCTCTCTCTCTCTCTCTCTCTCTCTCTCTCTCTCTCTCTCTCTCTCTCTCTCTCTAATCATAGTAATAAACACTATCTTTCTTTCTAATTAAATGTATTCTTTCCTTACTAATTATCAAAAATACCTTTCCTATATTACTTTTTCTTTATAATTAAACGTATTCTCTCCTTTTAATTACAATAAAAAAAAACTTCAAAATTAAATCTTTTCTCTTTATTTTCTGCTAAAAAAAAGTTTCAATTTTTACATCACCTCTCTCAATTTTTTTTTCTCGTCGTTTCTCTCTATCTCTCTCTCTCTGACTTTCTAGGTATTTTGCCTGTCTGTCCTCGTGTGTGTGTGTGTGTGTGTGTATCTTTCATTTATTCGTTCATTCTTTATTTCATCTTTCACTGTATTATTTACCTTCTCTCTCTCTCTCTCTCTCTAATCATAGTAATAAACAATATCTTTCTTTCTAATTAAATGTATTCTTTCCTTACTAATTATCTAAAATACCTTTCCTATATTACTTTTTCTTTATAATTAAACGTATTCTCTCCTTTTAATTACAATAAAAAAAACTTCAAAATTAAATCTTTTTTCTTTATTTTCTGCTAAAAAAAGTTTCAATTTTTACATCACCTCTCTCCAGAAATGCTTTCCTCTTATGAAAACAACATCAACGTGTTTCTTTAAGTCTCTCTCTCTCTCTGTCGTGGTAATAAACAGTCTTTTTTTCTTTCTAAGTGTTTTATTACATAACAATTGTCACTCAGGAAATCACAGTAGCAAATCTTGTCCTATCTCTTTCAATGCTTTCGATATTTTCTTAATTTCTCCTCATTTTTTAAGTCCAATATGCAATAGTAACGAAAATAAGACTAAATTCTCTCTCTCTCTCTCTCTTAACCAAAAATAACATTAAATTAACCATCCTTTTCTCTCTCCTAGTTGACACAGATCTAACTCAAATATCTCTTAATTCTCTGCTAATATATATTTCTTCACCCTAAGCACCGTTTACTGACAAGACAAACACCATTTTAGAGATAACTATAGAAAATAGGAGCACCTTTTTCAATTTTTTGTTCTGTTCACGAGACAACACGATTCACGAACAACGAAGGCAAAGAAACAGCTTCACAATAGTGGTGGGTGACTGGAGCAGACTCAGTAATGGGGCTGTTAGTGCTGAGTCAATAGGGAGGTTTGAAGGACAGCATCAATGGTACGGGTGGGGATGACAGGTGGAAACAGACAGGTGTGTTTTGTACAGGGACTGCCACGTGTAGGCCTGATGGCTTCCTACACCAACCCTTGTGTTCTTAGTAGTAGTAGTAGTAGTAGTAGTAGTAGTAGTAGTAGTAGTAGTAGTAGTAGTAGTAGGGATGACAGGTGGAAACTGACAGGTGTGTTTTGTACAGGGACTGCTAATGTGTTCTACGGTTCTTCTATATATCACATACAAGTGCAATGCTTTCTTGCCTAAACCTACACAACACTCCAATAAGTTTGTTGGTAAGGTCTGGGCCTTGTAACAGGTGACTGTTTAATGACTGGTTCCTGTAGTTTGCACTACAGTCAAAGACAACTCTCAACTTCTTTGGCTTTCTCGGATGATAGACTCCATGATGTTTAATGTACCAGACCTTACCATCATTCCTAACTAAATCCTTTGTCGGTACAACCTCTGCATAACCCTTTGTAATCATGTCATCCATGAACGCTTTGTAATCACCTTTGTGTTGATTATCCTTCTCAAGTTTAGCAGGGTACCCTTGTGAGAGGCCGCGCCGTGACAGGAGGCGAGGGCAGTGAGGCAGGGCACCATCATAGAGGAACCTAAGAGAGGGGGAGGGTAGAGAGACAGGGGGTAAGCAGGGGGCAGGCAGGGGGTGAACTGAAGTGTAAGGGGACACACAGGGTGTAATGAGTTGACAGAAACACAGACAGACAAACAGGTAAGATACACAGGGTTTACGGAGGTGTAGGGGAAAAACAGGGTAGTTTAATAAGAAGCAGGGGTAAGACAGGGTTTATTTATGGTGTAAGGGTGGATAGCAGGGGTGTACTGAGGTGTAGGACAGAGAGAGAGAGAGAGAGAGAGAGAGAGAGAGAGAGAGAGAGAGAGAGAGAGAGAGAGAGAGAGAGAGAGAGAGAGAGAGAGAGAGAGAGAGAGAGAGAGAGAGAGAGAGAGAGAGAGAGAGAGAGAGAGAGAGAGAGAGTACGAGCTATCTCATTCGACATACATCTAGATTGGTGTATACAAGCCTTACCTAATATGTGTAGAGATTTCTGAGCATATACCAGTATCTCTTATGGGTTTGTGTGTGTGTACCAGCCTTACCAACTGTCTGTATGTATTTCTAAGTGTATACCAGTGTTTGCGTACAAGTTTACATGTGTACACCAGCCTTAGTAAGTATTTCAGTGTGTTTTTAAGTGTATACCAGCATGAATTTTGTGTTTTTTAAGCGTTTCTGAGTGTTTATTTAAATTATCTGTTATCCCAGCCCCTCCAGACCCACCTATGGCATACAGCGTCAGTCCAGAGTACAGCCCCAGGTTGGTCTTGCTAGCCCCGATGAGGATGAAAGCAGGAATCATCATCATTAGGCCCTGTGGATGGTGAGGGTGGTAGAGGAGGTAGTGGTGGGTTTAATAATATTGTTACTGATAAATCCTGTTGTTTTATATTGTAATTCTTTAACTATACAGTAAAAATATAGATTTGAAAATATACTTTGTAAACCTCAGTAACTTCCACTACAGCCTTTAACCAGTGAATTAATAAGTTAAATTAATTAATTTAACTACATGAATTAATAAGTGAAAGAAAGCAAGAGAGTGTAAAGGAACAGATGATAATGAATAAAAAAAAGTTATTTAAATGAGCTTGTCAAGATGTTTTGATGGTTTATGGTAAGGAAAATGATAGAATGGGTTTGTAATGATGACAGAAAGGAAGGAATAAGAGGGAAAACTAAAGAAAAGAGGAAGACAAGAAAAAAAAAAAAATGATGCTTGCTTTACCCACAATGCACCTCTCTTTAACCACATTCAGAGAGACAGGGAAATACAAACAAATAACAAAACAAGCAAACAAATAAAAAATTAAAGGAAAAAAAGAAGATAAGCAAAAATTATATGAAACAAACAAAAAATGTACATAATAAAAAAAATAAATGACACACACACACACACACACACACCTCAGGCAGTGATTCCTGGAAGAAGACAGCAAAGAATATTATGTTAGCCACAGCAAGAGTGAGTGTGTAGACAGCTGAGGCCGCGAACCACCCAGTACTTCACCAGTGGGAGAACACGGCCCCCACAGTTGGCCTGATGGTGAAGCCTACGCTGAATGCCACGCCGATCAGTGCCTGTGGGTTGAGGGGAGGTTAGGGGAGGTTAAGCTGGTTAGGTTAGGTTAGGGCACACCGACAACACACCACAATATAAATAAGAAATAAAATAATGCATAAGAAAATAAAAAGCTAAAAAAAGTAAACAAACAAAATATTTAACACCACCACAACACCTTTAAACACCCTCAAAATACCCCAAAATACACCAAAACATCCCAAAACACAAAAAAACACACCAAAACCCTCAAAATACCTCAAAACACACCAAAGCATCCCAAAACACTCCAAAAACACACCAAAACACCCTTAAAATACCCCAAAACACCCAAAAACACCCCAAAACACAAAAAACATTCCAAACCCCTCCAAAAACACACCAAAACCACCCTCAAAATACCCCAAAACACTCCAAAAACACATCAAAACATCCTCAAAATACCCCAAAACACTACAAAAACATCCCAAAACAGTCCAAAAGCTCGCCAAAACACCCTTAAAATACCCCAAAACACACAAAAAACATCCCAAAACACTCCAAAAACACACCAAAACACCCTCAAAATACCCCAAAAAACCCTCCAAAAACACACCAAAACACCCTAAAAATACACCAAAACCCCAAAAACACTACAAAAACATCCCAAAACACTCCAAAAACACACCAAAACACCCTTAAAATACCCCAAAACACACAAAAAACATCCCAAAACACTCCAAAAACACACCAAAACATCCTCAAAATACCCCAAAACACTACAGAAACACCCTCAAAATACCCCAAAACACCACAAAACACTCCAAAAACATCCCAAAACTCTCCAAAAACACACCAAAATACCCCAAAACACTACAAAAACATCCCAAAACACTCCAAAAACACACCAAAACAACCTCAAAATACCCCAAAACACTACAAAAACATCCCAAAACACTCCAAAAACACACCAAAACACCCAAAAAATACCCCAAAACACCCCAAAATACTCCAAAAACACACCAAAACAACCTCAAAACACCACAAAACACTACAGAAACATCCCAAAACACTCCAAAAACACACCAAAACACCCTCAAAATACCCCCAAAACACCACAAAACACTCCAAAAACATCCCAAAACTCTCCAAAAACATATCAAAACACCCTCAAAATACCCCAAAACACTACAAAACACTCCAAAAACATCCCAAAACACTCCAAAAACACACCAAAATACTCCTAAACATCCCAAAACACATCAAAACATTCCAAAAACATCCCAAAACACTTTAAAACACACCAAAGTCCAAAAAACACCTCCACAACACCACAAAACACTCCAAAACACCCCCAAACCACCCCAAAACTCTGCAAAAACACACCAAAACATCCCAAAACATCCCAAGACACACCAAAAACACCCCAAAAACACCTGAAAACACGCTCAGAACAATGAAAGGGAATAAAACACAAAATAACAATAATAAAAAAAACAAAAACAGAAAACAAGCTGTAATATTGAACAGCAGGAACACAGACACACACAAACCCTACAAACAAACAAACAAACAAACAAACAAAAATAAATAAATAGATAATAGGATAAAAAAATAGAAAAAAATAATAATAAAAACAAACTAAAAATATATAAACCAATACAAAACACAACAAACCCACATACCACCAAACAAGACAGAATGGAACCTCGCAGGGACGCCGATGATATGCTGGTAATAAGTAACACAGGAGAGCAGAGAGGAATACAAGCCACTGGAGTCGTGCTTGGAGTAATAGTCGAGGAGAGCAGGAGACAGAGGCAGCACCACCGTGAAGCCGAGCAGGTCCAGGATCAGACTGCCGAATACCACCTTGCTTGTCCGCGTGTTCTTCTGTGGGTGTTATGTTAGGTTAGGTTACGTTAGGTTAGGTTTAGGTTAGGTTAAGTGAGGTCTTTTTTATCTTTTATTTTTTCTCAGTATTTTTTTCTTATTGTATTTTGTTGCCTTTGACCAGTGTCCCTCCTATATATATAAAAAATAAAACTAACTAACTAAATAAATAAATAAAGTAAAACAAGAAATTGTTTACGACTTTAAATAATTTTCCCGACACAGTTGTGCAACGGGGCAGTGTTGCATGAGCGCTGAGTGACAAATATTGCATCGTGTTGACAACCAAACACTTTACATCTCAGCTTAGCAACACACACCAACACAACACCCTGCTCACCTTCTCTTTGATGTCCGCAGCCTGTACTGCCCCTCTGTCCCTGCCTTCCACCTCACCACCACTGCCACCGCCACCGCCATCGCTGCCGCCAACTTGCTTGCAGGATCGGAGGGTTGCCATTGCTCTGAAAGTTACATTAGGTTTGGTTAAGTGGGAAGTGATGAGGGAAGATGATGTAGGTTAGGTTAGGTTTGGTTAGGCTAGGTTAGGTAAGGTTTGGCTATGCTTCGTTTACCTAGGTTAGGTTAGGCTAGGTTAGGTTAGGCTAGGCTAGGTTATATTAGGTTTGGCTAGGCTTCTTTTTAAGGCTTGGCTAGGTTAGGCTTGCTTAGGTAAGGTTTGGCTAGGTTAGAATTGCTTAGGTTACGTTAGGTAAAGTTTGGTTAGGCTAGCTTGGGATTAAGACACGAGATAGCCAGTCTTGGGGAGGAGGAGGCACCAGACAGAAGTTAGGGTAGGCTTCTTTGGAAGGCTTAGTTTGGTTAGGGGCAGCTGAGGAGTGTGAAGCTCCACCACATTAGGTTAAATTTGAGGTAATATTTCAGTCATTTTCTCCCTCTCTACCAAAATTTTCCCACTGTAAAAACTTTCTTAATATTTTTTTTCTGAAGGCTACAAAACAGATCACTCGTTTTCCCATCCCAGACCCGTAAACACCACCCCTTTCTCCCTTCAAACACACACACACACTTTCCCTCCTTTCATATATCACAACACACGCTATAACACCCCTGACACGCTTCTATTATCACAGCCCCTCCCCAAAACACCCCAGAATCTTTTATTTTACCTCAAGCACACCACTTCTACCCTCAAAGACCCAATGCCTATCTGCAACATGCCTATAACATAACCAAAACACCTCAAAAGCAACTCCAATCACACTAAAACACCTTAAACATACCCAGAACATTCCTAAACGCACAAAAAACATCCTTACCAACTGTCTGTATGTATTTCGAAGTGTATACCAGTGTTTGCGTACAAGTTTACATGTGTACACCAGCCTTAGTAAGTATTTCAGTGTGTTTTTAAGTGTATACCAGCATGAATTTTGTGTTTTTTAAGCGTTTCTGAGTGTTTATTTAAATTATCTGTTATCCCAGCCCCTCCAGACCCACCTATGGCATACAGCGTCAGTCCAGAGTACAGCCCCAGGTTGGTCTTGCTAGCCCCGATGAGGATGAAAGCAGGAATCATCATCATTAGGCCCCGTGGATGGTGAGGGTGGTAGAGGAGGTAGTGGTGGGTTTAATAATATTGTTACTGATAAATCCTGTTGTTTTATATTGTAATTCTTTAACTATACAGTAAAAATATAGATTTGAAAATATACTTTGTAAACCTCAGTAACTTCCACTACAGCCTTTAACCAGTGAATTAATAAGTTAAATTAATTAATTTAACTACATGAATTAATAAGTGAAAGAAAGCAAGAGAGATGATAATGAATAAAAAAAAGTTATTTAAATGAGCTTGTCAAGATGTTTTGATGGTTTATGGTAAGGAAAATGATAGAATGGGTTTGTAATGATGACAGAAAGGAAGGAATAAGAGGGAAAACTAAAGAAAAGAGGAAGACAAGAAAAAAAAAAAAAAATGATGCTTGCTTTACCCACAATGCACCTCTCTTTAACCACATTCAGAGAGACAGGGAAATACAAACAAATAACAAAACAAGCAAACAAATAAAAAATTAAAGGAAAAAAAGAATATAAGCAAAAATTATATGAAACAAACAAAAAATGTACATAATAAAAAAAATAAATGACACACACACACACACACACACACACACCTCAGGCAGTGATTCCTGGAAGAAGACAGCAAAGAATATTATGTTAGCCACAGCAAGAGTGAGTGTGTAGACAGCTGAGGCCGCGAACCACCCAGTACTTCACCAGTGGGAGAACACGGCCCCCACAGTTGTCCTGATGGTGAAGCCTACGCTGAATGCCATGCCGATCAGTGCCTGTGGGTTGAAGGGAGGTTACGGGAGGTTAAGCTGGTTAGGTTAGGTTAGGGCACACCGACAACACACCACAATATAAATAAGAAATAAAATAATGCATAAGAAAATAAAAAGCTAAAAAAAGTAAACAAACAAAATATTTAACACCACCACAACACCTTTAAACACCCTCAAAATACCCCAAAATACACCAAAACATCCCAAAACACAAAAAAACACACCAAAACCCTCAAAATACCTCAAAACACACCAAAGCATCCCAAAACACTCCAAAAACACACCAAAACACCCTTAAAATACCCCAAAACATCCAAAAACACCCCAAAACACAAAAAAACATTCCAAACGCCTTCAAAAAACACACCAAACCACCCTCAAAATACCCCAAAACACTACAAAAACATCCCAAAACACTCCAAAAGCTCACCAAAACACCCTTAAAATACCCCCAAACACACAAAAAACATACCAAAACACTCCAAACACACCATAACACCCTCAAAATACCCAAATAAACCCTCCAAAAACACACCAAAACACCCTAAAAATACCCCAAAACCCCAAAAACACTACAAAAACATCCCAAAACTCACACCAAAACACCCTTAAAATACCCCAAAACACACAAAAAACATCCCAAAACACTCCAAAAACACACCAAAACATCCTCAAAATACCCCAAAACACTACAGAAACACCCTCAAAATACCCCAAAACACCACAAAACACTCCAAAAACATCCCAAAACTCTCCAAAAACACACCAAAATACCCCAAAACACTAGAAAAACATCCCAAAAACACACCAAAACAACCTCAAAATACCCCAAAACACTCCAAAAACACACCAAAACACTCTCAAAACACCCCAAAACACTACAAAAACAACCCAAAACACTCCAAAAACACACCAAAACACCCAAAAAATACCCCAAAACACCCCAAAATACTCCAAAAACACATCAAAACAACCTCAAAACACCACAAAAACACTACAGAAACATCCCAAAACACTCCAAAAACACACCAAAACACCCTCAAAATACCCCCAAAACACCACAAAACACTCCAAAAACATCCCAAAACACTCCAAAAACACACCAAAATACTCCTAAACATCCCAAAACACATCAAAACATTCCAAAAACATCCCAAAACACTTTAAAACACACCAAAGTCCAAAAAACACCTCCACAACACCACAAAACACTCCAAAACACCCCCAAACCACCCCAAAACTCTGCAAAAACACACCAAAACATCCAAAGACACACCAAAAACACCCCAAAAACACCTGAAAACACGCTCAGAACAATGAAAGGGAAAACAGAAAATAACAATAATAAAAAAAACAAAAACAGAAAACAAGCTGTAATATTGAACAGCAGGAACACAGACACACACAAACCCTACAAACACACAAACAAACAAACAAACAAACAAACAAAAATAAATAAATAGATAATAGGATAAAAAAATAGAAAAAAATAATAAAAACAAACTAAAAATATATAAACCAATACAAAACACAACAAACCCACATACCACCAAACAAGACAGAATGAAACCTCGCAGGGACGCCGATGATATGCTGGTAATAAGTAACACAGGAGAGCAGAGAGGAATACAAGCCACTGGAGTCGTGCTTGGAGTAATAGTCGAGGAGAGCAGGAGACAGAGGCAGCACCACCGTGAAGGCGAGCAGGTCCAGGATCAGACTGCCGAATACCACCTTGCTTGTCCGCGTGTTCTTCTGTGGGTGTTATGTTAGGTTAGGTTACGTTAGGTTAGGTTAAGTGAGGTCTTTTTTATCTTTTATTTTTTCTCAGTATTTTTTTCTTATTGTATTTTGTTGCCTTTGACCAGTGTCACTCCTATATATATAAAAAATAAAACTAACTAAATAAATAAATAAATAAATAAATAAAGTAAAACAAGAAATTGTTTACGACTTTAAATAATTTTCCCGACACAGTTGTGCAACGGGGCAGTGTTGCATGAGCGCTGAGTGACAAATATTGCATCGTGTTGACAACCAAACACTTTACATCTCAGCTTAGCAACACACACCAACACAACACCCTGCTCACCTTCTCTTTGATGTCCGCAGCCTGTACTGCCCCTCTGTCCCTGCCTTCCACCTCACCACCACTGCCACCGCCACCGCCATCACTGCCGCCAACTTGCTTGCAGGATCGGAGGGTTGCCATTGTTCTGAAAGTTACATTAGGTTTGGTTAAGTGGGAAGTGATGAGGGAAGATGATGTAGGTTAGGTTAGGTTAGGTTTGGTTAGGCTAGGTTAGGTAAGGTTGGCTATGCTTCGTTTACCTAGGTTAGGTTAGGCTAGGTTAGGTTAGGCTAGGCTATATTAGGTTTGGCTAGGCTTCTTTTTAAGGCTTGGCTAGGTTAGGCTTGCTTAGGTAAGGTTTGGCTAGGTTAGAATTGCTTAGGTTACGTTAGGTAAAGTTTGGTTAGGCTAGCTTGGGATTAAGACACGAGATAGCCAGTCTTGGGGAGGAGGAGGCACCAGACAGAAGTTAGGGTAGGCTTCTTTGGGTTAGGCTTGGTTTGGTTAGGGGCAGCTGAGGAGTGTGAAGCTCCACCACATTAGGTTAAATTTGAGGTAATATTTCAGTCATTTTCTCCCTCTCTACCAAAATTTTCCCACTGTAAAAACTTTCTTAATATTTTTTTTCTGAAGGCTACAAAACAGATCACTCGTTTACCCATCCCAGACCCGTAAACACCACCCCTTTCTCCCTTCAAACACACACACACACTTTCCCTCCTTTCATATATCACAACACACGCTATAACACCCCTGACACGCTTCTATTATCACAGCCCCTCCCCAAAACACCCCAGAATCTTTTATTTTACCTCAAGCACACCACTTCTACCCTCAAAGACCCAATGCCTATCTGCAACATGCCTATAACATAACCAAAACATCTCAAAAGCAACTCCAATCACACTAAAACACCTTAAACATACCCAGAACATTCCTAAACGCACAAAAAACATCCTAAACACATCGAAAGTGTACCAAAATATCCCCAAACACACTTAAAATACTCCAAAACTCACCCAAATTGACTTAAAACGCATCCAAAACACACCGTACCTACCCAAAACACACTCAAACTCATCCCAAAACACACTAAAAACATCCCAAAACACTGAAAATAGCCCAAAACACACTTAAAACACCCCAAAACACACCCAGACTGACCTAAAATACCCACAAAAGCACCCAAAACTCACCCGTATCCACACAAAACACACCCGAACTAGTCCATAACATCCCAAAATACACTTGAAACATCCCAAAACATTGAAAACAGTCCAAAGCACACTTAAAGCACTCCTAAACAAGCCTAAGACACCCCAAAACACACCAGGAACACTAAATATTGACTCAAACATCACCAAATCCCTAAAACACACACTCCAACACTACCTAAACACCTCCAGACACACTCCAACACCCCCTAAACACACCAAATACACTGAAAGCACTGTCACGGAAGACAAATACTACAAAGACAGACAGGGCAGCAGGAAAAATTAACCTAAATATTGTTTTCTTAGCATTTTTCTGTTTTACCACCTCCTCTATTCCTTCTCCCTTCCTCTTTCTCCTCTATTTCTCTGATTTTCTTACTCATTCTACTCTTATCTACACGTCTGAGTTTAGAAACACTTGCAAACACCAGGAAAACACTGCAAAATACGATAAATATTACCGAGGAGACAGCGGAGCCGATCAAGGTCCCGGGTCCATGATGGCGGCCGTGACGTCAC